>NW_028275157.1:21967903-22276796 GCF_013281855.1 Momordica charantia | reverse complement strand
ATGTAGAACCAAAAGCATCAAGCAAAGACTTGAGCACCACGTCCTCCTTGCCGAATTTTGATGCGTTCACTCCATATGCTTCCTTTCCTGTCATTCTTTTCAGATCATAGGAAGTGGTAAAGCAAAGATCAAATACATTTCTACAGCGAGCAAACTTGCAATAAAAATTAAAACTCAAAAGTTAAATTATTTCCATTTTATCCAAGGTTAACCACAATGGAAACCAAGGACATGAGTTTCATTAAAATCATGATGATGATAATAATTTTAAAATAATAATAATAATGATAACAAACACATTCCAAATAGATGATTAAAATGGTAGAGGTTACTGGACATCGTAGATTAAACCAGTGACATGACTGCCAAAAACAGAGAAAAGGAGATATAGCAGATCCAAGATGATTAAAATGGTAGAGGTTACTGGACATCGTAGATTAATCCAATGTCCCACTGAAGCCTGGATTCTTCAAAAGCCCGAACAACTCACGAGAAAAAAAAAAAATACCAGTATCAAAGTATATCCAGAAATTATCTGGGTGACAAAACTCAATGTCATGAACGGGGAGAGATGCTGAGTGTTGTATTACCTCACTCTTCCATGTTTCTCTCGTTCTTGTATATATATATTCACACATTGTTAAGACCACACAAGCTCACACATCAATGAAAACCAAATAGAGATCCGGAAGAAATGCGGACATATTTGATTGTAATTTTCAGTTCTGGCTTCGTTATAATGAAAATGTCGAACAAGAAACGGATTCCCGGTAAAAATGCAGCAGTAAATAAATCCATAACTGAAAATCACAGTCAAATATGTCCGGATTTCAACTTGGGAAGAACTCAAACTTCCAAACAAAGTCGGCATTCGTTGGAAGAAAGAAAAACGAAATCACAAACAAAAAGATTGTTAGACCCATAACTCTATATTGAAAATCGACTCCAACTCCGACAGAAACATACGAAATCTTCGGGAAAAAAATTAACCTGGAGTGTGCTTGATAGGAGTTGGGTGAGGCTTGCTGTCAATGGTAGCGGTAGTGAGGAACCGATTACTGAGTAATGAGTGGGCGCCGCATCCTACTTTTATAAATAAAAAACAATTAAAATTGTTCGAACAGATAGCGAATCGAAATGCTTTTTGGCGCGTCGATGATCGGCTCGCTTCGAGGAGAAGTTTTGATTTGGACTCTTCCCACGCGTGACGCGTCTACCCAGTGAAGCTAAGGAAGTGTATTATGTGTGCTGTTGATTTTGTCCATTTGGGGATAGAAGTCAATTAGTTTTGGTTATTGCAATTTGTAGCAATAATATTTCGTATATTATTTAACTAATATTCTAATTTCCCATCTAAAATGATTGTGTTAAAACCGCTTTTTGTTTCATTTCTCTATATAAAAAAATCATTTTCATTACTGTTAAATGATAAAAACGACGCGACAATAAGAGATACTTCGACAATACGAACTATTTAAGTCACGAAGTACCTTGGCCAAATAATTATACAATTTTAGATTATCTATTGTATAATAATATTGTTAAATGATTAAAAAAATCATATTATTAAAAACTAATCTCCAAAAAGTATTTATGACAAGTGACTCATTTTTTAATTTGGTTAATACCCTTTAATTTTATTTTTTTTTTGCAATTTCCCCGTCATGTTAGATATCTGTCTTCATTTTTATTTTTGTTAGTACAACATATGAGGATAGGGGATCGAACTCACAACATTAGATATATATATTACGATCCGTCTTCATTTTAGCGTGAAAGTAGTTATAAGAGTTGTTTTGAACCATTCCAAAACACAAAAAGATAAAAATAAGCCAACATCAACTAAGTTCCAAGACAGTTAAGAAGCATAATTGAAACTATCTTATGTTCACGTGTATATATAATTTGACAACTTATCATCAAATTCATAACCACGTCCTATTTTTTGTTTATTTTCTTATTTAATTGACAAAATAAGTTAAAAGTGAGTATAGTTCAACGGTAATTGACATATGTCTCAAATCCAAGAGAATAGAGATTATGAATACAATATTCTATTCCACGTATTATACTAAAAAAAAGATAAAAATAAGAGTCAACAAAATAATTTAAAAAATTGAAGATAGAAATGAAAATTTTGAAATAATAGAGGCATGATTACAACGAAGCCTAAATTCAAGGCGTTTCGTACAATTTAACGAAAGATAAAATCAGGGAAAAGAAAAATAAGGAAAAAGAAAATTCCGACAATACGTGATCTTGAGACAGGTCAACCATTAACGCGCGATCAAAAGGTGTGGTCTACCCTTTCACAATGCTCCTCCGTGCGTTCGCATTTTCATCCCTTCTCGTCTCCTCGTTAACATTACACGCAGAGAGGAACAAAACAATCGCTACAGAGACACAAGGATTTGAAGGAAGCTTCGTATTATATGATGATACCGCAGCAATGGGCGTCTCCTTGTGGAAACCAATGCACGCACAAATACGCAGCACTCACCCAGATTCCTTGTAATTCCTTCTCTCTATCATCCATTTTTACAGCATTTTTCTCTCTTCCGCATTCCTAGAATCTATATCTTTTACGCATTTCTTCGATTACTTCATTAGACACGTCTAAAAAGTGGGTGCGGTTCGTAAGTTTAAGAACCCACCCTTCTTTAATGTTAAGCTAGAAACTCACGTCGCGTAAATCCGTTCTATTTTTCGTCGGATGCTGAACGCTATGGTCGAATACCGGACTCCTTGCGTCTGATTGGGTTATTACTTATTCTTATTACGCATGATTTTGCTAGGAAGCTGTATTTTGGATGAAACAGTTGATGGAAATGCCCGCATTTGTAATAGATTAAGGGAGAATATACTTTTAACCCTATGTTCCGTTTTAAAATTTGAGTTTTCGTGAATTGTATTTGTGATATGGATTTGGGGGTCCAATGTTGAGGATATCAATTTATTCGACTTAGGCAGTTGATAGTGCGAACGGAGATGGTTAGTTTCGTGTGGGATCCTTGAATATGGTGCTAGTTGACGTGGTTTTAATTTTGTTAATGTTTGAATTTGGGTAGTTTAATAATACTTTGTTCTGCATAATCTCAATGGTTTCAATGTAGGGCGGGTATTTTGCAAAAAGGGGTGTGATGCCGATGGGGAGGACTGGGAGGAATGTAAGTAGTTCTTCTTCTCATCTTTCATTTTTTCATTTCACAATATTTTTCTTCCAGATGTATTTTTCCTGCTTTTCTTGTGGTCTTGTGTGATTTAATTTTTAGTGTACATGTCATTTATCATTTTTGAGTGCTCAGTTGATTAGTTTATTGAGGTTCATTGAGATCTTGGGGCACACGGTTTAGTTGTGTTGAATGCTACAACTTGCTATAGTTATTTTCAGCAACATTCATTGTAGGCAGAAAATTACTGGTCCAGCAGAAATTTTTTCTGCTTCCTCTTTGATTTTCCCAATGAATTGAGGCAATGTACAGTAGTGCTGAATGTCCCTCCAAACCCTTAATTTGAGTAAGATTGGTTACCACTGCTTTCTTCCAAATGCTAGATTGCGGGTTCTAGAGAGCTCTCTTGTCAAAATCCTGACCAACACTGTTAGTTGGGGGAGAGTATCCATAAAAATGCTAATAGCATGTTAATATAGCTTGTGATAATTGAAAACATTCATATGGTTTTTCTCTTTTCATGGTTTTTTCTGTACTTATATGATATCTGATCATTTAGTTTAATCTTTACCGTTATAGATAAATTGTAGCTTTTAACAGTTATTAATGTGTTATTCGTGATAAGTAAAGGCTAATAGAACAATCTTGTTTGATGGTTTATAATTGTAAGACGATGGAATTCTAACAATCAAATGTTTAATATTGTTCATAAATATTAATCGTTGCTGTTGTTGAATCTCAAGGCTTGGAAGAATGCACTGAGATATGCTACAAGGATCCTGTACTTAAGGATCACCAGTGGAGTGCTTACATTGACCGATCTCCTGGAGCTGCCAGTTACTCAGAGGTACTTTATCGTCGTGGTATTATTTTAAAGAATTTATTTGATTCTGATGGTTTTCGTCGTTGATAGTTTGAACGAATAATATCTCAGCAACCCACCTCTCTAGTAATCACCATTCACCAAACATTCTCTCTGCTCTGACAGGATATGTGAACTATGAACATTTTAAGTTAATTCATATGTAGTATCTTTTGTTACAACCCATTTGTTAATTATACCTACTTTTGGATTTTGACTCTTTGCTGCTAACAGGAATGTTTTCACGCCTGTGTATCTGGTTGTGGCTTTAAGGTGAGTTTGATCCTATTAGGAATAAGCTTCTGGTCACTTTTACTTGCATTTATGAATAGTAACCGTGTGAAGTAGTAGTTGGAAGACTCATTTCATATGTTAAGTAAATGTCCAAACTGTAGATTAAGTCCTTAGTTCAAGTTCAATAATTCTTTGACTTTAATAGTCCCCCATCTCCTTTTTCAAAAAATGAGTTTTAAGCTGCTTTAGAAAACGAAAATGCTTTGTCACGATTTAAAACCTTGAACCGAATCATGGACGTGATACTCCCTGCACTCATTTTTTTCAATATACATACAGTGTTAGTGCCTGCACCCTGCAGCATGGTTTTGCTACTCATACTCGTATTCGGCCTAAACATGTAGTGGGACGTTGACATTGTTGATAAATGCTGAATGCTTGAAAGCCATGCAATCCTCCCCTGTACCTTCTTTTAAACAGTTAAAATTAAGCATTACCTAGAGCTATATTTTATACGAAGGGTGTAGTCTGATATTCTAAGATGCTGGTGTTATTGAGTGATTATCATGCATTAACTTTTCTACTAATGTCTTGCCATTCTGATAGCCTTAAGAAAAGTAATAGAAACTTTCATGTTTAGTAATTAACAATTCTAACGTTCTCGTATTCTGATGATGTTTCACTTTCTGTGATTAGTTTGAAGTCGATTCGGAGAAAGCTGACAAAATCCAACCAAACAGGCCTGTGAAACCAGCGCCTGTGGTTCCAACGCCATCCCCTCGACCTCCAATCACTGAATCTAATACCAAAAATGAAGATTTACCAAGCACTTCTGCATAGCAGTGGAACAAGAAAACCCACCGCATCAAAATTATAGTTAGTCAGTTAGGTTCTAGTTTTCCTTTAACCTCTTACATTCCTCTGGGGAATCCTTATAACCAGCAACCTCAATTGCAATGCAGGCTTACGTCTCCCGTTGCATGATATCTTTTCCCACGAGTGAGCTTCCAAATTCTGTTGGATGATGTATTATGACACTCACTTGTAAGTTCAGTCCTTCCTTGCCTGTGAAAGGACATAGGTTTCTGACATAGATGTTTGTCCCGTATGCTGAGAGTTGCTAATTGCTATGTTGTAGTTTTCACTTTGGCTTTACTAGTCAACGATTTTTGTGAAACGATGATGCGTATGGTGAAACAGGTTGCTGTTGTTTCGGAGAAGAACTTTTGGAGAACTTGTGTTTCTTTGGACTGAGCTCGTAGAAGTATATTAGCAGGATTCAACTCATTAGGAATTTGAGAAATGCAGGGCCTATTGATATGCCATCTGGATTTCGTGAATATTTGAAGCTGTTTTTTTTTTTTTTTGGTTATGTTATCCAAAATGTGAAAATTCTGAAAATAATATTTTTATATTTCCAATTTTTAGATTTTGAATTTGAAACTTTAAAATGTAAACTCACATTAAATTAAAAACATATAAAAGTTTTGCTAAATTTATGGTTTCATGTTATAAATTCATTTCATTTTTGTTAAAAATTAAAATATGCAAAACATAATATATTATAAATTAGGGTAAAATATATTTTTGATCCAAGTTTCAAAATGAACATTTTAGTTCCTGAGGTTTGGTCCTTGAAGTTTAAAGTATGTGTCAACTTGGTCCCTGAAGTTACTAATATTAGCTGGAAATGGAAAAGGGTGCAAGAGATAAGGAGATGAGAGAGAAAGTACAACCACTTACACATATATTTTTAATTAATATAATTTGCTACATCAGTAACTACAATAAACAATTTAATTGCAATTTGTCACGTCATTTTAATATTAATTAATTAATAGTAAAAAAAAAATACAGAGACCAAACTATTTTCCAAACTTCAGGGACCAAAAGTGTTCATTTTAAAACTTCAGGGATCAAGTTGACAACTACTTTAAACCTCAAAGACCAAAAGTGTTCATTTTGAAACTTTAGGGACCAATTAGACACCTACCTCAAACCTCAAAGACAAAAAATGTTTATTTTGAAACTTCAAGGACCAAGTAGATATCTACCTCAAACCTCAGGGACTAAAAATGTATTTTTTTTCTATAAATTATATAATATTGTGAACTAATAATTGTACATATTAAATTAATTAATAATATTTTATATTCAACTAAATATTCGTCGATGACTATTATTTGGTTTACAAATATATTACCGAAATTTTTTTAAATTTAAATTCAATTTTCTTAATATGCTACCACGAATATAATTAGAAGTTGGGCTTTTCTTGACTTCAAGAAAGTAGATATTCATATGTTATGCTTCTATGTTACAAGGTTGATTGATTATGAATTTTTTAAAAATATTTAGTTTCTATAAAACATTCGATTTGTTTATATGTTATGAGGTTGATTGGATTTTTTAAAAAATATTTATCTTCTATGAAAGTTTTTTTTTTCCATATAGTGTATGAAAAATTAATAATAAAAATGAAACTTATCATTAAATTAGAATCGTTTTTTATAAATGGCTAAAAATATTTAAAATTACTATAAAATCCACTGTTATTTTAAGGGAAAAAATGTAAAGCCCTAATTAGAAAGAACAATTGGATATTGGACGACGTGTCGTTCTTCGACTTGGGTCTTCTTCTTAGAGAACGATATCGGCTACATTGGTTCTTTGGGGTTCGTCGGACTGGGACCAAGCAGAGAGTCAATCGACAATCATCAAACTAGATGAGCTGCTGTAATTCATTGTTTGTATTCGGAGGTTCTGAGACTACACCGTTGGCTATAATTTCTCATTGCAGTCTCACTGAAGAACTGGAAGCTCCGATTGTGTGCAATTCTTAAAAATTCAGTGTGTCGAACACTTCTGGGATCCTCCTCTGCTTGCTCAAAGGTGTGCGGAACCCGAAGGAAGGAAAGAAGAGAAGGAGAGCATAATTCAGAATGCCTCAAGTAAAGATCATAGCGAAGAATTTCATGGACATGGTGGCCTCCTTGCCCGCCATGAAGCTCGACAATCTCTATGAGAATGCATTTATCTGCGAAGCCATTCTCAGGTCATTGCTCGCGACCTCTTAATGCTTTAACTGTTTCGGGTTCTTTTTATAACTGCAAACCAAAGTACTAAAACCTGGTATTGGATTAATTGTGGATTTGAATAATTTTCCGGATTGCTCTGTGTGTCAACTGGTGCTCTTCGACATCTGAGCTTGATTTTTCATATATTGGAATCTTTTTATAATATGATGTCACTTAAGCTGGTTTTTTTTTTGGCTCTAAAATGTTTTAGATTTGATATTGATGCTGAACTTCCATATTTCTTAACTAGCTGTTTTTTCATTTTCCTTCTTGTTAATTGAGTTAGAGGACCGTGGCCAAAGCTCTAACGGGTTTATCTTAAAAGTGCTATTAATCCTAGTTTTGGAGGTTTTCATTTATAAACAAAAATTCCAATCAATCAGGTCACTTCCACCTCTAGCCAAGAAGTTCGTTTTACAAATGTTATACATTGAAGCTCCAGTAGCAGCCAAGTCCATGGAGGAGTGGGTGCTTTCAGATGGAGTCTCAAAGTATAAGGTTGCCCTTGATCGATTGATTCAATTGAGAGTATTTATTGAGACTGCGGATAGGTATTTATTATCTTTCTTCATTATTTTTAAAATTTGATATTCTTTCATAATGCATTTTTAAAAGTAGAGACAGAGCTAAGAAAGCTGATATTCAAGTGTTCAAAGTAAGGCCAAGACTGTGGAGTCTTGTTTCTTTTCCATTAGTGGAAGTTGGCCTGCACATGTTCATATCATGATATCATCTGTATTCAGTATAGTCAAGAGGTTCATGCGAGAACGGTAATTATGGACTTGTGGTGCAGTACATAAATGCTTTTGCATGGTTTCTGTTTTAATCTCACTGAAGTTGTTCATAATTCTATCAGTAATTTTGCATGGTTAATAGTCCTCAATCCAATCCTATATTGTAACCTTCTATGGATCCGTATTTCATTGACAGGAAAAGAGAAACAACCTACAGGCTAAATCCAACATTCCAAGCAAACCTCCAAAAGCTTTTAATATATGGGTAAGTTTTCTCTCATTTGCTCCCAAAAATGCATTTTTTAACAGGATATTTAAGGAGGGACGGTACGTGATCCGTCTCATTTCCTTTCTACGCACCACAAACATTTTGATGCCCCGATCTTTCTTAATATATGTATATTTTCTTTCTGCTTGATACCTTATTTGCATTCATCAAGTCCAAATAGCTGATCGCTCATATTTTATAAAAAGAACCTGATCCTATAGTTGAAACTCCCTGATTTCAACATTTAAAAGTAATTTTCTCATTTAGTTCAGAGAATGACCATGAATTTGGATTTTGCAGTGAAGTTCTAGCCAGGGAACCAATGCCTTCAAATATAACCGTGAGGCTTCCAAGTTTGGAAGATCTTGAGGCTTATGCTCTTGATCAATGGGAGGTTGGACGATTTTTAAAATAATTTTCATCATCTATATATTTTTTTTTTGTGTACCCTCAAGCTATTATTTGTTTGATCCTCTTGGGCCTAATCAGAGGCAACTAGTCTTTTCAATTGCTTACAACTCAAGTTTTAATCTTGTATATTCTTCTGACCTGTTATTGTGTTAGTTCAGTGCTTCTTGCTGCAATTGATAAACTCAGGCCAAGCAGAGAAGCCATCAAATATCAGTTCTTCTGTGATGAAAGTTTTCCAGAAAGGCCTTCTAAGTCAGAGGTTACAATCTTGTTCAATGTACAATAGCTTAGTATAGAAATCACTTCTTATATCTAATATGATGTCATGTATGTTATCCAGGGATAAAGAAGCTCCACGACTAACTGAGAGTGGTTTCCAGTTCTTGGTATGAATCATGTGAACTATAAACCTCTTGAATTTCTCATTGATCTGTCTCACTGGGAATTCTTGTAATATATGTAAACTTCAGTTGATGGAAACAAATGCACAACTTTGGTATATCATCAGAGAATATATATCTAACTCTGAGGTTTGTGTTCTATTTTTTTATTGTTAAATCCTATTGCCTTCCTCTAAGAAAGAACTATATATATCCTGTCTTTAATTTGAATACAATTTCTAATTGAATCCAAATGATGGACAATTCTTACTTGAAACGAAAAGCAACCATTGTTAATTTTAAGACTATTTTTTTTAACATGTGTAAGTTTAGATTCATAGGTCGGTGTAATTTTATTTTTTATTCTTTGGTATTAACTCCTATTCCTCTTCTATAAATGTTTTATCAATATGGTGCAGGAGCGAGGTGTGGATCCTGCAGATTTGATTTCTTTTCTGCTAGAGCTTAGTTTTCATGTGACAGGAGAGGTATCAACACTTTGGTTATCTCTTAATTCCTTATTTTCATCTTTATCTTTTATTGTCGTGCTTGTGTTATTTTGTCACATTACAAAATTCTCTTTTCAAGTCTTTGCTGCTTCATATCATTTTAATACTGAACTAGTTTGGGTTGGTTCGGAGTATATTTTCTAACGCAAATTAATTATATTTTGTTTGTTATTTGAAAGCCCCCATAATACTGTGCAGTAATCCTAATTAACCTTCGTTCATTTGGGAGTTGAAGCGGCCTCTTTAGCTGGAATTGTTATGGTTCTCTCTTCCAGTTTTTGTCCTATGGATAGTGGTTTTGGGGCTGATTATGCATTTCTTTGGTCTAGCTTCAGTGGCTCTTCGGTGATGCAGATTTGCTTCTGAGATTTGTGTGTTTGTTTCGGGGCGCTTTGTTCTTCATCGTTTTATCTGGATTCTTGTATTTTTGGGAGTTCATCTCTTTTTTGGTAGGGTTGCTGGTTCTTTTCACTCCCTACTGGAGTTTATTATTTTGAACTTTTTTTTTCTTTTTATTTTAAATGAAAAGTTTGTTTCTTGCTAAGGGAAAATAATAATAATAACCTTAGCTTGTTTATGGTTAGGTTAAATTTTGTTGGAATTTTTGCTATATTTTTATTTATTTTTTAAATAATGATTGTCACTCTTATTTTCAAATGTGACTATAGAAAATTAATTTTGTTGAACTGTTTTCTAACAAAGTTCTGTAGAGTTCTTTTTCCCTTCATCATAAGAGAGAATAATGTTAATGATGAAGAACAAAGTACAAGTGGAGGTAAGGTATACCAATTAAGAGTCACTGGGATTACAAAAAGTTCATCCCATTGACATTGACAAATAAGAACAATAATTACAGATGTCGAATAGGAGCTCCATAAGATGATTTTTGATTTTGATCATCTTACACAATCATCTTTCCCTTAAACTTATCCTGAAAAGGTCTACAGGTCCTTTCATCAACACTTGCTGCATCATGGTCTTAGCAGCACGAAATGATCTGGTTTTTAGTTTCCATATTTCCTGTGCACGTGATGCACAAGGAGAGAATTATCATATGGGTTTCTCCTTTGAGTTATCTTGGCTTGTATTAATTCCCCTCATCGCAAGATGTAAAATGAAAAATATAATTTTCTTTGGTTGCCACGACTCCCCTCCAGGTAATCCTAAACAGGTTTCTGCTGTATTAGATAAAATAGATAATAAATATTTACAAGTCTTAGACTTTAGAATTGTCCAAATTCCGTTTTATTCTGTCAGGTTGCTAATTTGGCTGTGGTTTTTGACAGTCCTCAGCACCCGACCAAGATCAGTAGCCTCTCAATCATTTAAAGGTCTATTGAAATCTATCATTTATTTCTCCAATTCCAGCAGCAGCTAACTCATCACTTCCACAGCTAGGCAACTGAACTCTACAGAAAGCTAGCTTCAGAGGATTTTTCAAGGCCTATTTTACTTTCCCAGAGGCTGATTTTGGTTCTGTCACCAATTTTGAAGTAGAAAATTCCTTATTTTCTCTTTGCACCTCACCACAAACTTCCAAGGGCCCCTGCTTCTCATGTTCCTGTGGTGAACAAGTAGATGTAAATCAGTTGTCTCTATCAATGCAATACTTGGTGGAGATTATGGAATACAGGAAAAATGCAAGAGGGATCTCCATAATACCCATTCAGACACAAGTGCTAAATTTCTATCCTTTAAATTGTCTACTCCAAATCCGCTCTTTTGGTAGTTAGACACCCTCCTCCAATCAGCTAGATGGCTGCCATTGTCAATGCCCTCTCTAGCCCATAGGAGATTTCTCATCATACTCTCCAAAAGCTTAGCCAGTTTACTTGGATTTTAAATAGAAAGATCAGATAAATAGGCATATTCAACATTGTAAATTGCACTGAGGTGAGTCTTCCACCTTTAGAAAAGATGACACTCTTACACTTCTTATTTGTGAAACCTCTGGAACAGATTTTACATCCATTCCCGTAGCTCCAGGTGGCTATTAACCTGTTTGTAAAATTCTTCCCTTTGAAACTCAACTCTAGGAAGGGTAAGAAAAAAAACTAGGGATAACACTGGTTCATTTAACTTTAAGGCACATGCCCTAAACGTGTTCTCACGGGTGATTTTTGGCTATTCCATTGTAGACCTTTTGTACTCCTGTCAAATTTCAAAGCTTCATTTCTCTCTCTCGCGTCTCTTTACTTTTTTTTTTTTCTTTTTTTTTGGATAAGAAACCTTGTATTAGAACAACTCAAAAGAGGAACAGCCTAAGGTCTGGGGTAGAGCCCTTGTCTCTTTACTAATAATAGCAGTCCACTAATGCTCTTTATAACTATAACAAATTCTACTCATCCATTATAACTAACTGTCTAACTTATGTAAAACTAGTCCGTATTACCGTACACAGCCCAATAACTAACGTGTTTCTTGTATGTTTTGTAGGCTTATGATATCGATACACTAACAGAAGAACAGAGGTATGCAATCAAGGATCTTGCTGATCTGGGACTTGTTAAACTTCAGCAGGTTTTTTTGCTAACCTCTGCTACTTTTTTAATTGACATGCCGACCTTTGCTCAAGTTTTTTACTTTATTTTAACTTCACCTTTTTTTTTTTGGGGGGGGGGGGGGGGGGGGGGGGGTGTGGTTTTTAATTTGTCCAGGGTAGAAAAGACAGTTGGTTCATACCTACTAAATTAGCTACAAATCTTTCAATGAGTTTGGCAGATTCTTCTTCAAGGAAACAAGTAAGTATTTCTGAATTATATTTCAATTAGATATACTTCTCTGAGGCTTATTTTCTTTATGGCTACTAGGCTTTTCAATGGTTTTTGTCAATGATAGCTTTTCCATAGTTATATTTTACTTATATATATGTAATATCCTCTGGTATATGAATGGATTTTTTTAGCTGCTTCCTAAGTTTGACATTATAGGAACTTGTTCCTCAATTGGAGGCTCTGTGAAAAAAATTTTAATTCCTAATTTTCTTCCTGTTATACCCAGGGATTTGTTGTCGTGGAGACAAATTTCAGGATGTATGCTTATTCTTCTTCCAGACTACATTGTGAAATATTACGTCTTTTTTCAAGGTACATGTTTAATGCTGTATTACATTGTATAACCAGTGTTGAAGAAGAATAAGTTCAAGTAAGCTTTACTAAACTGATTGCCTACTGGATACATTTAATATTGTCAT
The DNA here is from genome assembly GCF_013281855.1 of Momordica charantia. Lineage (NCBI taxonomy): Eukaryota > Viridiplantae > Streptophyta > Magnoliopsida > Cucurbitales > Cucurbitaceae > Momordica > Momordica charantia. The sequence goes on along the minus strand of NW_028275157.1, from coordinate 22,263,958 downwards.
CAAAAGATTTACTTTTTCTTCTTCTTGAATGCTAAAAATATTTTAATTCCCCACCCCTGATAGACTTATATTGAAACTTGAAAGTTCACATATGTTAGGAGGAAGAAAGAGGGCCATGCTGATGGGTAACTTAGTCATTAGCACAGCATCTTGAGAGTGCAAGCGACTAGTGATAGATTCTGTTAGGTTAGTGGGGCTGATTAATCATTTGAATACTAATACATAATTTATAGAGTGTATTTGTATAATAATAATTTATCTTCTACGTTTACGGCAAATATTTACAACAGATTTGTTTTATTGTAAAATGATTTTTTTTTCTTTTTAAATTTTATTCTTACCAGAACCACTTGTAGTTTACTTTGATCAAATAGGGATGTGATTCAACATTCTACATTTTACATACTGCATAATTAAGTTGTATACAGTTATTACCTTTTGTGCTGTAAAGCAATCTGATCACATCGTCAATTTTTTATCTGGTTCAAGAATTGTAAAACAAAGCAAAACTGTCCTGCAGGATTGAGTATCAACTTCCAAATCTTATAGTTGGAGCAATAACGAAAGAAAGCTTGTATAATGCTTTTAAGAACGGAATTACGGCAGAGCAGGCAAGTTTTGCTGTTTGTTGACCCTTCAACATACTATTATGAAGTAAGGGTATCATTATATTATATTCAAATTGCCAATGGCGCTTCGTTAGGTCATGATATCTTGAGCTCTTAGCATATTGTTAATTCTTTGCTGGTGGTGGTGGAATATTTAGAGAGTCGTCTCTATTTCTAATGAACTTTGTTCGTACAGGCCACTATAATTCTGCACTAATAGTAGCAAACAAAACAGTGCCAAGCCCATCATTATTGGCCCGCCACAAAGGACTTAACTATTTAAATCACTACTTAACCCAAAAATTTACGTAGATGGGTTTTCGTAAATTCAATATTCGATTAGTTCTTTAGTACTCCCTAAATTTGTGGACTTGAAACTTCGTACAAGTCCTTACAGGTGGTTATCAATATTAATGGGGAGGAAAGAACATTACGAAATTCGAACATAGGACTTCATGCTTTGATATCATGTTAAATCACCACGTTAACCCAAAAACTTAAGCTGGTTGTGGTAAATTTAATCTTTTATCAAATACTTTCGCAACATTGGCTCTAAATCCATGAGAAACAATATATCTATTTTTCTTGTGCGTATCAATCAAAGTTCTCTCATAAATATAATGTAAACTCGAATATCTCTTTCAGTCTTAAAACTAGCAGCACATAGGTATTCAATACATTAAACACAGTACTGTTACATTTCTATGTTGGTTTTCTCATATCAAATTGCTTGATATCTGATTGTTGATTTGCAGATAGTTACTTTTCTGCAGCAGAATGCACATCCTCGTGTTGCAGAGAGAATACCATCAGTCCCTGAAAATGTCACGGATCAGGTTTGGGTTGCTTTATATGCACCTTGATGTTTGGCTACCCAATAGTTCCTATCTGCAAGTCACCCCTGCTTCGCATGGAAACCGAAAAATTCTATTCATCATATTTTGATCAGACATTTGTATAAAAAAATATTTCCTATTCCTGATTTGTTCCACCGCTCTCTGTTCCTTGACAGATTAGGCTATGGGAATCAGATCTTAATAGGGTCGATATTACTCCCGCACATTTTTACGACGAATTCCCTTCCAGGGTACAAATTTCAAATGTTGCATCACTTAGCTTTGAAGATTACTTGTACATTCATCTCTTAGCTGAGAAGGAACTTCTTTGGCATGCCAGGAAGTTTTCGAGGCTGCTTGTGACTACGCCCGAGAATGGAACGGGTTGCTATGGGAGGACTCGAAAAACATGCGGCTCGTAGTGAAGGCGGACGTACACACACATATGCGGGAACATCTTCGTCGTCAAAAATAGATGATATATAAATGCTGCAAGATCTGCATATAACCATGGCCTCTGGAACTTCAGTTTTTGTTGCTTAAAGTGGGCATGGGCTAAAAGATCTACTTCATATATGGGAATGGTGAAGAACGCAGTGTGAGAATTGTTGTATGGGAGAGAAGAAAATTGTGCCATTGAGTTCATTAGTGTACGTTTTTCCAAAGTCAATTTTCCTCTCTACCATGTGGAAGTTTGGTTAGGTTGATTTCCCTTCATTGGGACAACTTTTGGAAAAGAAAAAAATATATATATTCAATGAGGTGGCAGAAAAATTATCCAATGCCTCTAGCAACCATTCGATATAGGTTTAAAATACCATTTCTAAAATTTTTCCTTCTACATCAATCACATTGTTCTAACTCCTTAGAATATCTTTTTTCAATTTTTCGACATAATTTCATTTTATGATTGGCTTTCAGTTGAAGATTTTAAGTTTGAGAAAATATTGATGTCTCAATTTATAAAATTGATAAAATATCAAATTGATGAATGATAACGGAGCAAAGAAGTTATAAAAGTATTTAAATTAAGAAATAATTATTTCATACTTTTTGATAAATGTATATATAATATTTCGTGACTATTTCTTTATAAAAATGGATTAAACTATGATCAGAAAATAAAAAAGAGTGATTGGGAATAATTTTCTTTTCCAATTGTTTTGGCATAATTTCATTTTATAATCGACTTTCAATTAGGATTTTAAGTGAAAAAAATATTGACCATTTAAATTAAGAAAGAATTATTTTACACTTTTGAAATAAATTAGAAATCTATATGTATATTTGGTGACTATTTCTAAAAAGATATTGAATTAACGACTGATGGAGAGAAAGTAAAAAATAAAAGGATAATGTTGCTGCCCAGGATCGAACTGGGGACCTTTAGTGTGTAAGACTAACGTGATAACCACTACACCACAGCAACTGGACGTAAGTTAATTTATTACATAATAATTAAATGTACAATCATATCCTGATTTCTTACCACTGATTTAGCTTTCTTTGCTTTTCTCTTCATACGACTAAAAATGGGCCAATTTTAGTGTCCATAGTATACATATAAATGACTTGACTTGCCTCCATGACTTGTATCGCTCCAAACCATTGTAATATTCTGGGGAAATCATGGTGCTCACTGTAATTTGAAGACATAATGTTATGAAATGAAGTGTTCCTCCTCCAACAAATGTGGAAAGCATCAGACAAGCCAAAGATTTCCAGCCCCAGAGGCAGACCATGGCCACACCAAGAGCTATCTGAATGGTGAAAGTTTATGAACTCTCAGAAGCCCGGAGCATAGAAGAAGAATTGGAACATGACCCATATGACTTTCGAGAACAAATTCATCACTATACGAGTTCGGCTCCGAACATCCACGTCGACGCCGTCTCCCTCTTGGAAGCGATGGTGTTCAAGAGGATATTTTTGAAAAGCCAGACATGGGCACACCAATGGGAAGATGAAATGGATTGGCTGAGGAGAAAGCCAAATCTATTGTAACTGACATTCCCTTCCAATTTGAAAATGAAAGACATCAATTTGAAAAATGAGTGATAGAGTTGAGTTTTAAGTTGTTCGATGGATGAAGACCATCTTACCTACGGTGATACTTTCCTTTCAAATGATGATATTTGATAAATGCGACCAACCCAGACCGCCACCTCAGATCTATCTAATTGTCTCATATCATTTCAGCCTAATCTATCTACCAGTTCAAAGATATCTTGAGGAGATGAGCATTCACAAAATTATGATAAGTGTTTTAGCATTTTTCAATGGTAACTAACTATCCCTTCTTGTATTTTCCTTTTAATATTTTCCAATTACATGTCTTTTTTTTTTTTCTCTCTCTTTATGAAATCTTGATACTTATGGTAAACCATCTGCCCAAAAGAATGAAGATTAAAATCATTCCATTTTTAAAATATTACATCACAATTCTAAAAAAAATATTTAGAAAACATATTATAACACAAATGCATTTATTTTTAACCTATGATCACTTTTGTTACCATTCATTAATATTGTTTGTTTAGCACAGGTTGACAAACATAATTATATAAAAACTTCGCGATAATAAAATCTTATTTAGATAGTATGATTCTTACAAAAATAAAAAGAAAAAAAGCACCACTGCCTCAAAAGGAGAAAAAGGGAAAACGGTGTGCCCTCAATCAAAACACAAGAATATATAAAATGTCTATGCCTTTAAAAAATGTGCCACTCCAACAGTCAATTCATCCTCGATTGCACATCATCATATCTTAGAATAGACTCATTTTCATCACATAATTATTAAAAGGAAAAAAAAACAAAGCAAATCACTCACTTTACCATTTTAATCCCTCAAATCTCAAATTAATTTTAAAAATCAAAGATATTTTAAAAAGGTAAAAATCTAATCCATAATTTGACATGATGTTGAAGAAAAGTGGTTCGATTTTCATCACAATCATTATACTCATAACTTCCACCAACTTCTGTCATCATCACATGGCTTGTTTTTGTTATTAATAATTTTGTGATGAAAATGAAAGATCAGAAACAGAGATCTTTTACCCAACTTGCAAAATGAAAACAAAGCATTTCATAGATAACATCAAGAATGTACAAACATATACAAATGTGTTAAATACAATTTTTTTTTCATGGAAGACTTCAAATCAAACTATATATCAACTTCACCACCCCACACCAGTCATACAATAACTCACAGACTGGTTTTTTTTCACTCAGAAATGGAAGTGGGAAGAAACAGCTGCTGGTCTTCTCTAACATTTTAACTATTTTTTTTTAGCCGAATGAATTTCAGTCCTTCTGTCATGTCATATCATCCCAAAAGGACTCTTCATTTGGAGAAAAAAAAAACTACTTAAATAGTGACATTAGATTTACTGTATGTACCGATCGCTTATCTTAGGTGCGTATCGTAGGCGTCGAAAAGGGAATCTGGAACAACCAGAGGCAGTTTCTCTATGTACATGAAAAGCCTTCTGAGATTCTCTCGTGACACTGTCGCCATGTCCACGATGTCCCTGTTATCAGTGAATACCCAGAGATCGCCAGAGTTTACTCTCTTGAGACTGTCACGACAGAATGGGCAAGACTGTGAACGTGTTCTCCTGAAAAGTACATTCAATTGAGGTTGGCATGATGTATCAAGAAGTTAAATAAGAATGCAGTCAGAGAAAAATCCAACAGAAGCCTCATTGATATCGAACAAGAGCTAAGTCTATAATCTATCAGGTCCTTAGAATGCAGTTCTAAGGCATCGGGCAGTTGAGAACCTTTAACTACGGCCTTTATAGTTGATTAAAAATGACTAATGCCATCGAGAAGTAGATAATTTACAATAATAATCAGTTTGTAGAAAACTAACAATTCAGCGGCAAAGCATTGTATAAGATTAATGCGTATTTTTATTCCTAATACATAAAGGAATCGACATGCCAAACCACGAGCACAGCTTGAAACACCCTATCTAATCACAAGTCAATTATTCATTACAATTAGCTACCAAAACAGAGAGAAGGAATCAAAGAATGTCCAGGATTGAATCCAAGAAAGAATAAATCGCATCGACAATATTTCTGGTAAGTTATAAAGCAAAGGATATCAGACAATTAATTGCCCTGATCTAGCACATCAAAAGAAACATCATGATGCATCCATCCAATTCACTAGAGATGAACAGAAGGCTTCAGACACAGCAGTTTTTGTAATTAATGAAGACAAGAAAATATAAGGGTGTATAGGGAAATTTTGATAGAGCCTCTGTAGATTGCCTCAAGAATCCATAATTTATACCTTATAGTGCCATAAGTGATATAGAATACTGAAAGAGGAGAACAAAAGAGATGTGAGTACCATTCACGGTAACATTTCAAGCACAAGGCATGGTTGCAGTTGGGCAACACAACCTTACTAGTAGTCTCCATGCATATTCCACATTCTTCTTCTCGTTCAATGTCCGCATCTGAACACTGTATATGTTCATCGTCGTCTCTTCTTCGGTATCTTTCCATGCAGACTGCCTTCTGCTTTTTATCCTCAGTATCGGTAACACCTCTCTCAAGTTGCAATAGAGAGGGGTAAATAACAGCTGACCACAGCACAATTACAGAGATCAGTTATCAAAAAGTATAGATACATCAAACAATTAAAACTCATGGTCTATTATGGAAAAATCAGAACTTGAATACTACCATAGAATTCCCTGATGCTTGCTTTTCTCTCGTGGGTGGACATCGTGGTCGTGCCATCCACGTACACCTGAAGCACAAGGCACATGATGAATTTAGCAACTCTGACTGGATATAAAATGGATTTCAGTGATGATTACAAAATCTAATGCCATGAAGTGACAAACTTGACCTTGTAAATTAAAATCCTCAGCAGTCCCAGGGCTCCTGCAAGATGGCAGTCTGTCCACTGCACTAGGAATAGGAACAAGTGAGCAGCAGGACTATATGACATTCTCATCTGAAGGCAGGCGCCATCATATTCCCTTGGAAAATCCGACGCCCTACAACTCAGGAATAATTAGAACATTAAGTTGACATATCTGATACAGAACCAGCAATCTTGAGAATCTCTTAGTATAGCAAGGAATTGTTAGCATACAAACATTTCAACTTTTTAATTTATCTGTCAATTTTCATAACCTGGGCACAGAGCATGATGTACAATATAAAAACTACGACCCATTGGACCCATTGGATCGTGTCTTTTTTCTGTTTTCCTTTTCTTAAAAGGAAAGAATCATATTTCTCATAATTTATAATTTTTTTCCTACTAGATTTGGTATTATTAAATTAAAAAGATAGTATACCTTTTTTTTGGGATAGGAAACAAAAAAAGATAGTATACCTTGTATAATAATTAGGAAAAATGGAGAAGGAAGGTATTATCACATTACTAAATAGAAATGCAGCTTCTGGAATAAATATAAAAAATGAAAAACGTTATAGAAAAGCACTAGCATCTCGAGAGCTAGAAACAAGATTAAATGGGCTCCAAAGTACTCTCCCAGAGAAGCTGCCATATTATCTTAAATTTCTGTTTTACAGGCAGAGGAAAAGTAAGTGAATAATCTCATTGGGCGACACCACAGCTAGGTGACATGCCTAAAATCATACAGAACAGAGAGAGCAAAGGACTCCGGGAAATGAAGGCAAGAAGTAACAAAAGCACAGAAAAGATTAAGGGATTAGCAGAATCGGCTGAAGATCATAGCAAACTTGAGAGTTGAAATAGTGATACTGCAAAAATAAGCATTCCATTGAGAGAACCATAACAACATTCGAGTAGTAGGTGACAGCTATACAAAGAATCAGCTTCCCGAGTTTGAAAATATGTCAATCATTATTCATAATCTATACAACAGAGAGATGCAGATGGCACAAGAAAGCCCTGAAACCCAAGAACATTCATGAAAATGATGACAAAATTTATCGATGTGGAGTAAGAACGAAATGAACATTGATAAAATGACTCAACGGTTACACACTAAAACAAGAGGTAAAAATTGATTGAACGAGTAAATCATTTCCCTTCCAAGAAGTAGAGCTACAAAACAGAGAAGCGAAATTTGTCTCTATCTCTAGACAGAAACCATCATTGAAAAATCAATTACTTAAAATGAGTCAGCCCAGCTCCAAACATGGCAGGTAAACAACGATCACGTTCCAGAAAATCATTAATTGACGAAGATTACACATTATAAAAAACAAACCCGTAAACAGCAACTTTAAGAACCAGAATACTAAAAAGAAAAAAAAAACCCAGAAATGGCATTTGAAGTAAAATTAGGGGGAGCAGGCAGAACCCCAAAAGTGATCAGACAGTCAGAGACGATATTATAAGCAGAGAGAAAGCGAAAAGGAAAATCAAAGCTCACTTACAGAGTATTGGCGTGCTGGATATCAGCTTCAAGCACTTTGAGAGAGTCCTTGAACGACTTTCTCATGGAAGATACATACATCTCCACCCGAAGGGGGGAAAAAAACAAGCAAATTAGAACCAATTCCTCCAAATTTAGGCTCCAAAAAAAGCCAGAAAAAAAACCCTAATTTCGTCTCGCCAAAAAGAGAAAAAAAAAACCCTCTCTGTGTGTAGAGGTGGGTAGGCAGCGTGCGAGTTCCGTCTTCTCTCTCCGAGAGTGTGTTTAGGACTTGACCTTCGCGTTGCTTCGGTGCTGTGCCTCTTGAAGGCCAAGCCAGAGAGTGGGAGGGACACGTGGAAGATGGACGCTCCGTCGGAAGAAATAAAATATTTTAAATATTAATTAGGGGATACAGATAATATTAATTAAAATAAAGGGAGAGATTAGCGAAACGCAGCGTTTTGGTGGCTACGGCCTTATCCATTTGTCCAACCGGTTTTATGGGATATTTGTGTCTGCCACTCCACTATCGCCCTTTTCCCCTCCACGCACTCCCGACCGTTACCTTACATCCCTCTCAAGAATTACCATTACGCCCCTCCCATTTCTCGTAATTTTCATTTTTTTTAATTTTGATTTTATCCTTTTTCCGATAAATATTAAGGTCTCCTCTAATTTCTACTTTTCAAGAAAAAAAAAATAGAAAGTTTGTTACGTCGTAAATTGACCTGTTGGATTTTCTTTCTTAAAAAAATGTGGAAAAAGCGAATGCACTGCACAGCTAATAAAAGGGAGAAAAGATAGTCATAACTGAAATATATTACATTTTACGTTCAAATATTATTTTAGTTAGTATATTTTAAAATTTCTTCTATTATTTTTAAATGTCAAAATAGCGAAAGTGAAACTTATAGATCTGAATTTAGAGAGGAGGAAGCAAGTAAAAAGGGAAGATGATCAACTTGTAGAGAAGAGAATTAACGAGGTTGCTTCGTCATCATCTTCGATGATTTATGATGTCAAGGAGGCAATATTTATGCACCGGATGGACGTCTCTGGACTTGCTGTTCAAATAAATTTTTCACTTACTTAAAATGAGATTCACAAAACTTGCCTTCAAGAAAATTTAGAAAAGTTAAACAAATTTGAAGCCATTTTTCTTTTGTGAGTTGGTATGAAGTAATTTTATTAAACAAAATATTTTGCCTACAATTTGCAACTGGTTGTGCAAAATGCGAAGTAGACCTTCTTCTGTTGCATTAGCTGAAGCATTGCAAATTGAACTTTACCGATGTTCTTAAGTATCCAGTTAGTTATAATAGGGTGTGGTTATTATAGAGATTAGAAATCTAGAGGGAAAATTCATAGCCCCCAAAGGTTTTGACTCACATGTCGTAACCATTCTGGTCCATTACACTGTAATTTTCCATTCAGTTCTGTCATTCTTTCTGGGTCCTATGTGCTGAACAATTTTAAGTTCATTCTACATCCCAGCTTTGTTTAGATGGGCACTGATCACATTGCAGCAAAGATCTCGGCCTAGGCCGAATAATAGCAAAGAGAAGATGAAGTTGCTGCTGCAGGCAAAACGACCATACGAGGATTAACTTAACATGGACTCCGACAATCTTCAAGTAAGAGAAGCTTTAATGTCCTGCATATCTGAGCTCCAGTTCGAGCAGTACTAGAAAATTTGAGAGAAGGATATAGCTGTTTTTCTTTTATGCTATTGAATGTGTGATAACCTCTGTTCTACTTGCAATGCTGCGGAGGCAATACCAATTCGGAGAAGCTCTTTATTACTTTCTTATGTGTTGGTTTCTCTCGAGCCAAGTTCTTTTTTTATTCTACTCTAGAATCTAACAAGATCTGCAGACAGTACACAATCAATTTGTGCAAATTTAAGTTGTAAAAATAGATTCTTATGATACGAAGTTTGTTTCGTTAGGAAGCTGGCTACAAATTACAAACATCGGACTTGTAGAAAGAGAAATTTTGCTGCTGGAAACGAATTTACATTATGCTCCAAATACAGTGAGCAAAATACCATAATTGAGTTCATAACACAGATCCATGTAAACGTGTCGTTGTCGTTGTTGTTGTTATTGTTCAAGATTAGGCAAACTCTTGTTGGGCGTCCAACGTGTTTTTAACACATTGATTTCAATTGATCGCGAAAAACCTTCAACATGGATGCATACGTGATGATGCCAACCAAGCTTCCGTCTTCTTTGATCACCCATATATATGGCACCCGATGCGAAAGTGCCTGAATCATCACTGCAACCAACGAACTCCGGGGATAGCACACCGGAGCCTCTGAGCTCCTCACTTGCCTTGCTGAATTCGCTGCCACCTTCCCACTCCTTCCCAGGCTAGAGTCATCGTCTGAGGAAGATGAGTGAAATGATGAAGATGAGTAAAATGAAGAACATGATGACATTGCTGATTCTTCTTCTACCCACTCCAACAGTGCCCCTAAGTTTCTCTCCTCCAATCTGTCTTTGACCAGCTGCACCAGATCCTCCGGCGGGTCACCACAGTCCACATATGCCATTAGCTCACCTGCTGAGAGTGTCACTATGGCAGCTGTTACCGTTTCATCGCAACAATTTAGTGCGAGCGGTGAGATTTCTCCGATCAACTTCGCATCAGAGTCAACGATTGCAATGGAAGATTGGTGGATGATGGCTTGAGAAAGGAGGGGCAAGGCAGAAAGTGCTGGATCGTCATAGTGCACAGCAAGGATGTTGGCTGTGTCGATGGCGTCGAGGGAATTAATGGGAGTGATGGAGGTGGGGCTGAAAAGCCCAATAGAGTCGAGGAGGTAACGGATTACATCCTCTTGGGCGAGCCAGCAGTATTCCAGGTTGTTGTGAAGCGGGCAGTCGTAGGGGGGAACTTCCTGAACAACTTTATTTCTGGAATTTGCAGAGGTTCTAGCTTGAATCGGGACTACGAGATTTTGCGCACCTTCCAGGAGGAGATCTATGGCTTCGATCAGGCTGAAAACCATGGGAGAAAATTATTAATTATTAAAGAGCAATATATATTTGGTAACTGAAAAGACATCAAACTATAAAAATTCAGTAGACAAATTCAGTTTTCTATGTAAGACGATTTGATGCAAATTACAGGAGACGATTGTGTATCAAAGCAAAACGGTCCCGAAATTTTCCAATACAAGTGGAGAAATACCGAAAGGTTAGCGGCAGGGCAATTTCTGGAGTGAAAAATCATGCAGAAACCAACCAACCCGATAATTGAAAGTCGGGAAACAGTGAATTTAGATAAAAATTCAACGAACGCGGATCGTTGTGTCTTTCTGTCATAAACGGGGCAAATAAGATAAAGATTCGCTTTCTAGTTCTGAGATTGAGTTTCAAGCTCTAACGTGAATTCTATATATAAGACTCTAGGTCTCTATTACTCAAAATTCATAACAATATTCGATCCTACCCTAGAGAAACCAAGCAGATTACGAATTTCACAGGATAAAGTCAAATGTGAATCGGTAAACAAACCACAAAGTTCAGAAATAAAAAATTCAAAACGGAAGAACTAAATCCTAATTCAGACGAGGCAGAGAGCAGAAGTAAACTCCTCAAAAAAGGCATAAACGAAAGAAAATTACGCACCTAGCATAAGGCTCCAAATGCCTAACGATGACCGGAAGTTGAGAAATCAGAGCCGAAATCGGAGATTGAAGCGCGACAGCAGGTTGCGAGAAGTTCTCTTCTCTACAGAGGAATAAGATAACGTCAGCCATGCAAATCTTGGCGACACATCGGCAATCGCCGGAGCCGGATTTGGAGGAATGGTCGCCGCAGCTCCAGACGGTGATGTAGCAGTCACCGTGCCGTTTGAGCGCAGAGAGGGCGTCGGCGAGTGAGGCCGAGACGGAGATTGGCCTTAGCGCAGGCTTTCCAAGGCATATGTCAGCGACCTCGTGAGCCAACAACCTCACTGCCATGCACAAAGAGAAGAAATGATCGAGGAACAGAGAATATGGAGGAGAAGCTGCGGTTGAAGACACTTCTAGAGAGGAGGGAGATTTGATTTCGTGAGGTGGTGGTTGTTAAAACTTAGTGATTATTTCTATTTTCCTTCGCAGAGGGAAAAAAAAAATTATTTCTATTTTTATTAGGAAGAAGAACTAAGAAGATGTGGCTTTTGCATTATGAACTTAGAGGCCACGCGGTTTCAAGAGAATGTATTAAAATATTGGAGAAATTACATTTTTAGTCGGTTTCCACGACTTTTTATTTGGTTTCTAAAATTTTTGCCTCCGAATTTTAAGATTAGTTTCCGCTAAGTTCTTGAATTGAGTTGATGTTTACCTAGGTTATTAACTCCATGTCATTGTCGTTGGGTTTGTTATCGTTCTCAATCCAATTGAGTAGTTAGATGACTTAGCCGATGGGCTGCTTTAAATCGAATATAAATCTTAACCATTTTTCTATTAAATTAACTCGACGAATAGGCTCCATTAAATCGAATCTAAATCTTAATCATTAAAAATATTTTTTGAAACTTCAGGGACAAAATAAAATTAAACTCTATGAACAAAAAATCTCACTTTGAAACTTGAGATATCAATCTAAATAATTAAAAGTGATGATTTAAAACCTTAAAAGCCAAATATAAACTAAGTTTATACCTTAAGACTAAGTGTAATTTGTTCTAAATTCTTAGCTAAATTATTTACTACTTACATGGTAAGCATAGTATCACTTCATTTAATCTTTCAATTTAACAAAATTTTAATTTTCATTCCTAAATATTTAATTTTTGTTTTAATAAGTTTATGTTATCAACATTGTTACTTAAAAGATTTATGTGAAATTTTGATTGAATTAATAAATGATAACGATAAGCGTTTGTGTAACAAAATTGATTGAGGTCAAATTTGGTCAAGAAATGACAATTGGGAGAGCTTGAGCATCTCTGACAAAAAAAGACCTACACAATAGAGCAAACATTCTAACACTCAAATCAATTTAAGTTCAACTTTAATATGGAGTTCGACATAGAATGTGATATTTGATACAGAATTGAAACCCTCTATTTATAGGTTAGAGATCCAATCGACCACTCGACAGGCAGTTATTAGTATCGTTTGAAGGTAAGATTTATCGTGTGCCTATGGTTGAACTTGAGTCATACTTTCCCTACCGGAGAGAATCGCTACAATATTTGCGGCTAAGTACGGAAGATTGTTCACTCTCGAGGTGGCTCTCAAGTAAGACCTTTGTCTTCTAACCTTCTTCCATTGTCCCCGTAGTAAAGCTATTTTTCTACCCAATAATAATAATAATAATAATAGTATGTTAGACTACTAAAGTAAGGACAAATGAGTTTGGAATTTTTTTTTTATGAAGTATGTGAGATAAATTTAAAATTGACCATACATTTCGTGTGGGAATGCAACTCTCTCACAGGGAAAAAAAACATTTAAAATCAAATTGTATGGTGAAAAACTTAATTAAAAATATTTTAAAATTGAGACTAAACGTAAATTTTATCAAAAGTTTAACATCAAATCGGGGAATTTATTACTTAAAAGACCACAGCCATTCAAGCAAACGAAACAGCTAGAGGTGTCAATTTTTACAGGCTTTGTAGGACCCACCTCAAATAGAAAAGAGAGTCTCCGCATTTTGAAAGTGATTTTTTTCCCCTTAAAAAAATTCATTTCTCTACCCATTTGTGATATTTTAATTCCAAGATTTATTATATTTTAATCGATATTCTTTTAGTGGAATTATTTTGAAATACCTAATAACTTACATTTTAATAGAAGAAAATTTCAAAATAAATAATAATAAAAAAATAAAAATAGACATATTTACATAGTGTTAAACATTTAAAAATAACAAAAAAAAAGAAATTAATTTAATTATAATGAACAATTTTACTCCCTAACAAAGATTTAATATGTAATTTTAAAATGTTACCATTTTTATTGTTTGTTTATAGATATGAGTTTCTCAATTTAAGTTTGAATTTAATTTTTTTTAGTTTTAATTTAATTTTTTAAAAGAGTTTTAAGTTTGATTTGTATCACGTTAGTTTAGTAAAATTTCAAACTTTTTTTCTTTCTATATTTGAAATACATATCAATTTTATGCTAGTTATACAACTGTCTCAAGAAATTTCAAAATATTTAAAGTGGGATTTTTAGCCCATATAATTTTAATTGAGATATTTAGAGATGGAGATGGAGACTATTCTAGTCCATGAAAAATGAAAACAAAAGATTCAACCACGCTGAAAAGAAAAAATGAAATTGACCGAGCAATTTGTTAATTTGCTGATATTTTCGCCCATCAGACATTGTCCACAAAAGCCACGACAGCACTTTTTTTTTTTTTTTTTACGTTCTTTCAAAATTATGTTTTTTCAAAAATTTGGAAAGCGGTGCTTTATAGTTTATGAAAGTCCATGACTGTAGCCAAAGCGGACATAACTCAATAATAATACGTTTGAGAGGAGATTCGGATTCACAATCTCTGATTGAAGGTATATGTCAATTACCAATAGTTTTGACGATGCAAATATTTAATTAAATTGTACTAAAAACAAATTTAATTAAATTGTCATTGTCCCACCCTACTTAAATAGCATGCCGAACATTCACATATATGTGGAGCTTACAAATTTAAGTAATTATAGTCAAATTTAATCAATGTTAATTAATGGGGTAGACACACATAACTGAGGCGGAGAAGTTTCATGTTCCAACCTTTCATATCTAATAACTTTCCCAAAATATATGTGTGACACACATTAGAGAGAAAAACCTTAAAATCTTAACCTTTTATATATAATTTTTTTTTTATCGAAAGACAAATTTAGAGGTATGTGAGTCACCATGCTGACTCAGTACTTATCAGACATGTGGCTGGTGAAAAATCATCTCCAATACTATATGTTTCTTTTGTCTTATATTTCCTCCATCTTATCTATCAAATTTAAGTACCCAAATAGTGAGACAAGTATAACCTCGTACCTGGGCCATCTGAGATATTAGCCGATCCATGCTAACTTCAGTAGACGCCAACCTCAAATAGAATCCACGACAACAAGTCGTGATTGATCTCAAACTGTAGGAGAGCCATTGGATGCCTGTTGGAGGTCCTATTAGAAGTTAAGTCTATAAATAGAGACCTCCCGCCTCATTTTTTAGGTACAGAAAACTATACTTCTCGAGTAGATAGATCAGCCAACTATTACTTGAGTATTACTTGAGCATTGAAGTACTTAATTTGTTTTGTAGGTCTCCTACTTGCATTCACACACCTTGTTTGGAGAGTTACTTTGTATAGTGCCAATCGACCTTCACGGACTTAATCAAACATGAAGATACAAGAGTTACAGTCATTTTTCTCCCATCAACTTGAACATAGCTGAAAAGACAACCCAGATTAGAACTTTTAATTTCCACCTTCATTGGTTGGAGTGAGAAAAAGAAAGAGAGAAAAAATGTCATTTTCTCCCTTGGAACATGTTGCATTTTGAAATTTCATAATGGGCTGCATTTGAAGCCCATCTGTGTAAAGATTGAGATCCCATGCACTGCACCGACCAAAACACACCTCGAAGAGGAGCGAGTGAAGCTTTTATAGAATATCAATATTGAGATAATTCTCTCTCGTGATTTTTTCTCTGTCAGACAAAGGTCTTCCACTCCTCATTTTTACTCCTCTTATGCTAATAAATTTAATTCTTTTGAAGCAATTTATTTATTGTAATTAAATAATAGGTTATGCGAATATCAATTATAAAATTTAGTTATTAATTTATTTTGTTGGAAAATAATTTTAGTTCAAGTAGAAGTTAAAATCATCATATTCACATCAATATTACCACGGTTACTATATAGAGATATTTCATATATAGTTATGTAACAAATATTTCACATCTTAATTATGAGATTACAAATTGTCAATTAATTTTAAGTGGTCTGATTTATGTGAACTGAACCAGTATTAAGTTACATAATTTGAATTATTCATCGGAGGCCACCTACCGGTGTAAGAACGAGGAGCCACGATAAGAAAGAAGTGGGAGAAAATTATAATTGTGTTTAGGGAGGGAGGTTTATGAACTGCTAATTTCTTTTTTTTTTTTTAATGCTGCTGCAATACAGATAAAACAAGGATATTGTTCGAATACTTGAAATTCTGAAATACAGATAAAATTGATTTTTATTCACTACAAGAAAAATGCTACGGAATGGAAGATTTAAATGTTATGGGAGTAGGGATGATAGCATGAGGTAAGACAGCTGACCTCTCTGCAAATTTGAGAAATTAAAATTTAGTTGTATGATTGAACGTCCATGGTATGGTTGTTGGATTTCGACAAAATATTAGAATTGAAGTTTATCCCACATCGGAAAGATACAAAGAGAGAGTGTGTTTATCAATTAGTAGAAGTTGTCCATCATTGAAAAGTATCGAGATGTATTCCAACTACTATAAAAAGCTCCTTAGTTTTGATCTTATTTCAAGGAAAAAAATCAATGTCAAATTTAATTATTATAATTTTTTTTAGAAGTTCATATATCATTTTCCATCCTTAATTATACTAAAATGAAGGATAGGAATTTGTACAACAATTTGAAGATATAAGAGATTGAACTTCCGACTTCGAGGAAAAATATAGATCAATCATCGCTGAGTTATGTCCATGTTAACTAACGAAACATTAAATTTTTATAATTCAAACCAACAAAATTAACCTTCCATTAAAGTTATAGTATTAGTTATCTATAATTTTTTTTTTGTCATGTTTACTGGAAGTGATGATTCTTTGCTGGTAGGTCATACTATTAGAAATGACTATTAATTTTAGAAAATTTTGAAATTTTCATAGGAGAGAAAAAGAAAACATTTAATTATTGGATCTTCCAATACCATTTTAATGTATTAGTTAGGACGGGTCCCATTGTTGAAATTTTACTTTAAGAAAAAATCAAATATAATTCACAATGTATTTCGTTGGTTCAAATTATGAAATAATTTTAATAAATAAAGCGTTAAAAAACTATATCTAGTTCTATAATCTATCTAAAAATTATATTTACCTTTTGCAAAAAAAAAAAAAAGTTTTATAACATATTTATTGAGGTAATGAAAAGTGCAGGAAGGGGTTGTGGGTCCCACAGGACTGAAATGTGAAGATATGCTGAGTAGGATCGACGTCAATCCACGTTGTTTTTAACCATTAAAATTCTCCAAGTCCACGCAATAAATCCTCTCTCCACTCTCCATATTCCAAACCTCCACTTTGGATAACTCTGACACGTGCCACATCATTATGCGTTTCCTATTTTCAAAACGCAATTTATAATTCCACTTTCCCTTTTTTTTTTTACCCAAAATTTATCTGATGGGATTTGTTAGGATTGCTTCACAGTTTCATAAATCTAAGTTTGATACAGTAAATGCTTTTCACCACAGATTTATTATAATAATTTATTCCTACTTTAAGTTATTACACTCTATATCTTTATTCTCTGTTCCAAGATGTATTAATTTTTAATTAAAAATATTAAATAAATGAAGAAATTAATTAATTATAAATAAGTAAATCAATTTAATTAAAATTACATGTAATAAATAATTCATTCATATATCGACAAACTTTTCTCTATTTTGTTTCAAATGATCCAAAAGAAATCTAATTTTTTTGTTATTGGTATCTATTTCTAGTTGTGTGGTTTTTTTTTTTCATTTTATATAATTGTTCATCTTGTTTCTACCATTTTTATTTACTTTTTATTACCACTATCACATTTGTAAAAGACACTATAATTTGTATAATTATTTATTTTAATTTTATATCTTTTTTTCAACTCATGTTAATAGGTTTTAAACAAATATTATTTAAAAAGGTTTTCACTTTTTAATAAAATTTAATTGTCAGATAAATACTTGAAATTTAATAGGTAAGGTGGATGATAATGAAGTAATAATCAATTTTTTATAATAATTAAATAATCAAATTTACTTAAGATAGTAAATAGTGAAAAATTAAATAAATTGTTGATAACATTTTCTAAATTTACGTTGAATAAATTTATGTACTCTTGTTTAAACTTTGTAAATACTAGGAAAAATATTTTCATAGATAATTGAATAGTTTATATTTTAAGAATTAATCATTAGAAATAAAAATTGGATGGAAAAACATATTAAAATATTTTATATATCTTTTTCATAAAAAAAATGACTTTTGCAAGATAATTTAAATGTGATTTTAATTATTTTAATTAAATAATTAGTTTATAAATTATATTTTTTAAAAAGAAAATTAAAACTCGACCAACCGAACACAATTTTAATAAAGTTAGTTTAACAAAATACAAAATACATACCTAATAAACCTACACCTAATATCAATCAAAAACTTAACAAACCTAGATTCAACAAACCCACAACTATGACAAAATAGGGAACCAAATACCATTTATTTTACATAGCAGTATTACTCATTTCCCTTCTTAATCGGTTACTTTGAACAAGTAGTCACGATTGTTACACATGCAATTAGAATTTGATTCCATTCTTTAAATTAAAAGGCAAATTTAATAATATATTTATAGTAATATAGTCTTAGTTCAAATAATAAAATTTAAAGTGTACCATAATTTCTAATTCGTCAAAACAAACATAATTTAATAGTAATTGACATATATTTAAAATCAAAAGATTATGAATTCGATTTTCTATCCCAAGATGTATACATGGAGAGAAATTTTAGTGCGATACATAAATTTAATAGGTATTCTAAACAAATTATCTGTTTAAGTTGAAGTTTGATTTAACGGTACTATTTTTGTAAAATTTTATTCCATTTTCAGTGATTTTATTCCTAGATTGATACGCACTTGTCTACTTGATTGGCTGGACTGGAACAGCTGCCAATCCTTTTAGTGTAAGTTTTCATTTATATATGTTGGAAACAAGTTACGAGAGTGAAATATAATATATATAATATATATATTTCATTTTTAAAAAATGGATAATGTTTTAAATCGACGAGCTTGATATATTTGACCCGTGACCGTACTGCCCAATCCCCATTAATTAAAGCCCGAATAATCCGAGTTTGGATAACGACGCCACGTCGGCTACCTTATTCTCAACACCAAACACCCCCTCTTTAAATATTTCCTTGAAATCACTCTTCTCCTCCATCAGTTCTCCAAATTCCCAATTCCAAATCGTTCGTTTCGTTTCTCTCAGATTGAAGATGTTGGCCATTTTCGACAGGCAATCGGTGCAGCCGCCGTCGGAGCTCCACAGTCCGGCGTCGTTTCGGCTCCCGACTTCGAACCCGAAGCTTCCTCGCGAGATTCTCCACCATTTCACTTCCTCCGGAGCTCTCTCTGTTTCCTTCGGAAATGCAGCGTCGCTCGCATTCGATCCGTCGGCATCCCGATCCACTCCCCAACAAACGTAAACAATTCCCGATCTGAACCAATTTTTGAAATCTTTTTTTTTTTACCATTTCTAAAACAAATTCTAACTGGGTGAAAATTTTCGAGTGCAGGTTATTTTGCGGGCTGGATGAAATGTACTGCATATTCATGGGGAGTTTAAACAACTTGAGCCGCTTGAACAAGCAGTACGGGCTTTCAAAAGCCACAAACGAAGCCATGTTCGTGATCGAGGCTTATCGGACCCTCCGAGACCGCGGCCCGTACCCGGCGGATCAGGTCCTGAAGGATCTGGAAGGCAGCTTCGGGTTTGTGCTTTTCGACGCCAAATCCGGCTCTGTATTTGCAGCTCTGGTGAGCTGAATTCTGGGTTTCTTTTCTTTTTTCGTTCCGCCTGAAAATGAAATGTAATTGGGTTTCTCAAATCTTCTTCTGATTCTGAATTTCGGTTCAAATAGGATGCGAATGAAGGGGTGAATCTCTATTGGGGCAGTGCGGCCGATGGCTCTCTTGTAATTTCCGACAACTTGGAGGTCATTAAAGCTGGGTGTGCCAAGTCATTTGCCCCATTTCCACCTGGTAATTTATTAAATATTATGCTTGAATATTTTATTGATATTTTTTGCAATATCATAGAAAGGTCTGCATTTTAAAATTTTAAATTTATGCCGGTGTTTTTAGAATTTGGATGACAGAATTTGAAAATAATTTTTAAAGAATTTCAGTATTCATTGAATTCATTTGATTCAATAAATTTGAAAATAATAAACAGAATCTGAATTTTATTCGTGATGTCGGTGTCGAACTCATGTATGGATAGAGATCTAATATTATGATTGTGAGTTGGCAGGTTGTATGTTCCACAGTGAGAGAGGCCTTATGAGTTTTGAGCATCCGACGAAGAAGATGAAGGCAATGCCTAGAATCGACAGCGAGGGGGTGATGTGTGGGGCTAACTTTAAGGTTGATGTCCAATCGAGGGTTCACAGCATGCCACGTGTTGGAAGTGAGGCCAACTGGGCAACCTGGGGATCACATGCCGCCTGAAACATATTTTGATTTCTGACTTCTTTTTTTTTTCTTAATTTTAATTTTCTAATTTCTGGTTTTTTTCCTTAATTTCGGTTTGTGTATATATATCTGGCAATACACTTTCGAGTTGTCTGTAAGTTTCGATCGATGAAATGAAAAAATGTCTTATCATTTTACATAAGAGGATAATTTAATATTTACTTTTTCTATCTTGTGAAATAATATATAAATATCAGATTGTTACTCAACATGGATATATTTAACTCTGAAATTCTACAAGTTTCCACAAAAAAAAAAAAAAACAAACATAAAACTCTGACATTCCATCTTGAATATTAATGTTTTCAATAGACTTAGTCAACAAAGATAAAATTGAGTTGGTTGTTTACGAGTTGATTTATTTGATAAATATATTTTTTTAATTTATAGTTGGAGTTGTTAAGGGTTGTAGGTTTTTGAGTTGATTTATTTGATGAATATATTTTTTTAATTTATAGTTGGAGTTGTTAAGGGTTGTAGGTTTTTGAGACATTATTTGATGGTTGGTGATATGATTATAGATGATGATTGATGAACCAATCCCTTCTGTCTTAACCACTTGAGCTATGTTCGGATTGACAAGTTCTTTCATATCGTTGCTGCGTGGTTGTTGTAATAGTAAATCCCTTCTCCTTGAGTATCGAATTATTTGAGTTGCTCACTTTATTTAAATGACTTTTTTTTTTTTTTCCATTGTACAGAGCTTATGAAACCGAAAACTAATATTGAATTTCTACACTTTGATCATATAATCTCAATTTATTTGGACAAGGCTGGTAACTTCAGTTTATAGGAAAAATAGAGTCTATCTAGGAATGAAAAAGAGCAAGTCCAAATTTCAAAACAAACAGGGTCCCTCTTAATTAGGGTCTCTTGAACGAACAGGGAGCTACAACATTACATGAACAAAAAAAAAAAAGAAGAATCAGCAATGTCATCACGTTCTTCATTTTACTCATCTTCCTCGGATGATGATTCTGATTATAGTCGGGGAAGGAGTCGAGGCTGCTGTGTGCTATCTTCAGGCGATTTCACGTCGTGTCCCATATATATATGTTGAAGGTTTTGTTGGCATAGTCACGTTTGCATCCATGTTGATGTTGAAGGCTTTTCGCGATCGTTTGAAATCAATGTGTTAAAAACAAGTTGGACGCCCGACAAGAGTTTGCCTAATCTTGAGCTGAAACAATAACAGCGCCATCTACATGGGGTCTGTGTTTTTAACTCAGTTCAGTTGTTTTGCTCACTTTATTTGGGGCCTGATGTAAATTCGCTTCCAGCAGCAAAATATCTCAAGAGCTTTTCCGAATTGGTAATGCCTCCGCAGCATTTCAAGTAGTGGCATTCGTTATTATTACTGTTTTCTATTGGGATTTTCTTTTTCAGATGGGTAGCAAAGCAAAGATCAGAGGTGTTATGAAAGATTCAATAGCATTAAAAAAAACAGCTAGATCCTTCTCTCAAAATTTTTAGTACTGCTCGAACTGGAGCTCAGATATGCAGGACATTAAGGCTTCTCTTACTTGAAGATTGTTGGAGTCCATGTCAAGTGAATCCTCGTACAACCGTCTTGCCTGCAGCAGCAACTTAGTCTTCTCTTTGCTATTGGACGGCCTTAGCCGAGATCGTTGCTGCAATGTCATTGCCCATCTGAACAAAGCTGCAATGTAGAATGAACTCAAAATTGTTCAGCATATAGGATCCAGAAAGAATGACAGAACCGAATGGAAAAATACAGTGTAATGGACCAAGAACTAGCCAATACCAATGGCCAGTCCAACAAACCGACCCCCTCGTCTATATAATCTCCATAATAACCACACTCCATTGTAACTAACTGTATACTGAAGAACATCAGCAAAGTTCAATTTTAAATACTTCAGCTAATGCAATAGAAGGTCTACTTTGCATTATGCACAACCAGTTGAAAATTGCAGGCAAAATATGTTCTCAATGCTTCTATAATGGGCAAAATAGTTTATGAATCTCATTCTTAAGTAACTGTGTACTTCTGTGAAAACTTTATTTGAGCAGCAAGTCCAGAAACATACCATCGGGTGCATAAATATTGCCTCTTGACATCATTGCATCAAATTTATCAATGGCAGCCAAGAAAACCTTGTCAGCATCAAAAGCTGCTTCCTGAAATTTGATATCACAGAGAACCTTTTAAATAGTGAGAAACATAGAAAAGCTTGCTAAGAACAGCCTTCTTATCGATTATTACAATCACAAGTTCCTCTACAAAATACAGGTTAGCTATGTGCAGGACAGTAGTACTCACAGGTCCAACATCTGCGATCAACTGTGCGCGAAAGGAGAGGGCAAGACCCCAGTTATATAGCGCTCGCACATCATTCCGGTCAATTGATAATGCCATTCTATACTTTCTACCTGCCATCACAAGAAGTTCTTCACACTCTTCACACACACTAATTAGAATAGATGTTAATTTATCTCTTCCAGTAATCGAATCATCTAGTTCCTCCACCATATCGATCCATTTCCCAATTGATATGGGCTCTTTTCCACCCAAAAGTTTTCTTAACTCGCGACTAATTCTTAACTTCAATTCTCCATGAAGAAGATAAGTATTTCCCAACTGGCCAACTGCCAACAAACTCATCGGCTTCATAGTTGTGGCTTTTGACAACAAACTAGCAGACTGACATAATATGACCTCCACGTGCTCTTCATCTCGTCTATATTTCATCAAATCCTTTGCTTGTTTCAGAAGATCATTAGCTTCCATAAGATATTTATTGAACATTGCATCATCATAAATCATCGAAGATGATGACGAAGCAAACTCATTCTCTTCTCCACATGGTTGATCATCAGTCAAATGAGAACTTCTCTTTTTACTTGCTCCCTCCTCTCTAAACTGAGATCTATAAATTTCACTTTCGCTCTTTGACATGTGAGAAGACCTAAAAGCTCCATTTTCCCCCTCATATCCACGCTCTTCAACAAAGGAAGTTCTAGTCTCCATATGTTTTCTTTTAAAACTTGTGTCCATGGGGGGATCAAGCAAACTATCCTTAAATCGTGAATTCTCTAGTTTGTTGTTAAGACCTGTGTTAGAAATATTGATGTAATTGTCCCAGTTCTGCAATCTATTATTCTGGTAGCCATATTCTTCACCATCAGTGAATCTTTCAGAGCTTCCATGGATTCCCTTTGAATTTATTCTATCCTTCTCTCGAGTAACATTAATCCTTGCAAAATAATCCATCTCCATAGCATGCTTTTTCCTTGATTCCTCAAAAGCATCAAAATTCGTAGGTGGATTAAAACCAGTAGCAGAATCCATAGAACCAGAACTGACTTCAGACGGTGTCGAACTCCTTTTAGTCTGATTGCTGATGGAATTGAGTGGCATCTGTGGCTTAACATTGTTCCTCACTTTACTAGGCTTTGAACCAACCAACTTTTCTCCAAGCAAACTGCCAAAGGATTGCAAAAGCTCAAACCCCACATCTCCTAAGTCTTTAATTTTTCTACTTGGTTTATGATTCTCAACAATCACAGCTTTAGAGTTGCTTCCACTATTAACCAAGGCCTCAACAACCTTTCTAGCATTGGAGGTTGATAAATCGTTGGATTCTAAAACCTTGATGTAACTTTCCAAGTCACGAAGTGTAATTTCCCTAGAATCAATAGCATTCCGTATACTACATTTCAAATTATCCACTTTGACTGCAAATCCATCAAAGAACTCCACCAAATTTCTTAAATTCTCAGCGTAAAACCCAGAAGTTTCCTCTAATTTCTCCCGGTTCTTATTTCCAAGCAAGTTCAGCTCATCTAAACTTCCACCACGAACAAACCCAATAGAAAATCCAATAGCAAAAATGAAAACAGAAGCAGGAAAAACAGCGATGGAAGAGACTTTAACTCTGGAAATGGCCAGAGCACATAAAAACCCAAAGAGAAATGTGAACAAATGTCTCTTATGATCGATGCCAACGGAAACCAAAAAATTACGGAAATGATCCGAATCACTTACAAGTCCATCGTCGTCCCAGCCGCCGTATCCGGCGGAGCTCGTGAGATTGAAATCTCCAACGGAGCAAAATCTGGATGTTCTGAGAAGCCATCTCCTCTGAGAACAGATTGGGAGATTTGGGTTCGCCCGGGAAAATGGAGAAGAGTGAAAGAGATGATTGGGAGCTGGTAATTGAAGACAGGAACAACAAATGGGTCTATTAGAAAGTATGAAATTCATTTGGGGAGGAAGAATTGGAAGCGAATCCCCTGTTACACGGCAGCTACGGCGGTCGCCACCGCTTCCAACCGGCGTGTTCCGGCTATACTGAGAGGGATTAGGAAGCTGCGGTCGGACTTGGGTTATTTTGTGTTGTGCAGTGGATTCAGCACACAGAGAGAAGACGGAAAATCGGAAAAGAGGTTAAGAGAGAGAGAAGACGGAAGTGGCACGCTGCCTATCCACGGTGGTCCAAAATACTCCAAGAGCCGAAAATTAAAAAAAAAAACATCAATACATAATTAAAATTATTTTTCCATCAACAATATATAATTAAAAATATTTTTTAAAAAATCTTATAGTGATCCAAAAATATTTTCCAACAAAAACTTTAGGTGCTTTCTTTATGCGAGTAAAATGGACAGCAACACACCAAATTTCAGTTGGATCTTTTCTCTACATAAACTCTTGACATTCCATCTTAAATGTTAATGTTTTCAATAGAATAAGTAAATAAAGATCAAGCCATTCAAATATTTTGAGACGAATTATTTTGTGGTTAGGGATATTATTAAGGATGATGATTAATATTCAGAAGATGACATGTATCCCTATTTTAATTAAAAACTTCCTTTGCCAAACCGAGCATATCTCAAAGTGATTAAGACACATATCTCTGACAAAAAGTCATGAATTCGAATCCACACCCTCATATGTTGTACTAAAAAAAATAAAAAAAAAACTTCCCTTTTTTCATGTAACGTTGTAGTTCCCTAAAACCATAATTAAAAGGGATTTTCTTTGTTTTGGACTTCTCTTTCTCAACCTTAGATAGACTCTATTTGTCCTACAAACTAAAGTTACTAGCCTTGTCCTGAAACTAAACTAGATTTGATGTTAGTGTTATTTTATTATTAAGTAAATATATAAGTTTTTCTAATAATAGATCAAATTAGAAAGCATGTAACAAGAACATGGTAAATAGTCAACGCTTTCTTTTTCCTATTAAAAATCTCAATCAGATAAGCAATTTCTTACTAGCTTCAAATTTAAAAAACCTTACACATTTCAAAATCTGTAATTTCTTCTCCAAGGGCAAGAGTATGCATTGTTGGAAAAGTGTTCCATTTTCCATACCTAAGTTTCTGGTTTCATAAGCTTTGTAACCAGATAAAAAAAGTCATATAACCAAAACTGAGTAACTCAAATAATTCGAAACTCGACCTTGAGAACAAGAAATTTACTACATAGCAAAAAGAAATGATCACAAAAATCACAACAATATGAAAGAAATTCTAATGTTCACGAAGAAACCAACCCATGTTTACAGATGCAAACGTCTACTGTGGAGGAAGGTGGGTTGAGAAAATGAATAGGCTAACCTGAAGAAATAATTTCATGAAAGATGTTTGAAGAAGGTGGCAATGACAAAATCAGAACCTCGACAAGTCCAAAAAGATAATGCCACTAGAGACCGTCATAAGGTACAGAAGAATAAATGTTGTATAAGATCACAACTGATTACACATTCAAATGAAAGGTAGACGAAACGAAAACAAAGGAACCTCAAAGAGAAAAAGTAAAAGTATTGAGCGAAATGAAGTCGATAATGGCTATGGCTATGTCATTATGTAGCAAACTAATCCTCAGCAGCAGGAGCAGTAGCAGTTGGTTCTTGAGGTTTGGTAGAAGTGCCATTGGCAGTGGCAGCTCCAGGCGCAGGATCAGATGCTTTTGTTGCTGCATCTTTTTCATTTTTGGCATCTTTACCATCTTTTCCATCCTTTGCATCTTTGGCATCCTTGGCAGGTGGTGGTGGGGGTGGTTTCATATGAGGTGGGGGGGTGTGCTTCAATTTCACGAGAATTTGCCGCAGTCTTGAAAGATCGGTCGGTTTCCCAGGCTTTGGGCCCTGAACAACTATGATAGATGGTTTCTTTTCTTGATCCTTCTTGCCTCTCTTTTTCTCAATATTAGGAACTTCATTGGGAATTAGTTCCGCAATTGCTTTCCAGTATTGTTTGTCAGCCTCCTTATGAAACTTCTCCTGATTTGCCAAGTATAACTGCTCCAAAAACGAAAACTCTATACTAATAAAACAGGGCTAGAGAAGAAAAAGAATACTGCTCCAGAAATGGCAAACTAAATTGTACCTTCTCTCTTTCTCTGTTGTTAACTTTGTTGCTCTCAACATTGAGCTTTCTTTTCTCATAGAAACCTATTTTATACTCCTCAGCCTCTTCAATGATTTTGATTCTCAATTCTTTCTCCATTTTCTCCTTCTCCTCAAGTTGAATGGCATTTTGGCTGCACCAGTGAACCCGTAATTTCTAAAGTTAAAATCGGAAAGGCAATAGATGTACACTAGAAATACATCTTCGGAACTCAAATTGGTATCAAATACAAATTTCACTCTGTGCGATCTAAGGGGGAAAAAGATTCAACAAAATGGATACTTTGTAATACCCAATAAAGAAATTTAACAACAGCGAGAAAGAAATAGAGTGTTTCAAAGTTTTCAATTGAAGATCTACTTCAAGTTCATGCAACGCAATTTCTGTTTTAGGATTCACTCAAGCTTTTACGTAATTGTTTCATCCTAAACAGGCAAACCAATCCAACAAAATCCATAATATGGGTCATGGATAGCTATACCGCATCATCCACTGTTAGCTCGCCAAGATTTACCTAAATTCCGCTTAAACTTCAACATAGATCAACAACAACATAGACCCACTGATAATAATTATAGTAATTCGACTTAACAGCTATGTCCCTGGCTGATCTGCTAATATAAACCTCGATAAGAGCTCAGTAAAGCGATAGCTTCTTCATCTAACTGTACTGGTTTAGATACAATAGTCCCTAGATCTAAGTTCTTTCACACACCA
The DNA here is from genome assembly GCF_013281855.1 of Momordica charantia. Lineage (NCBI taxonomy): Eukaryota > Viridiplantae > Streptophyta > Magnoliopsida > Cucurbitales > Cucurbitaceae > Momordica > Momordica charantia. Next base: position 22,236,508 of record NW_028275157.1, on the reverse strand, counting down.
CCTCTTAATGCAAATCAATAAATTTAATTTCCCTCGTCAAATCATTCTATGTGGAACTATGAGACCGATGGGGGAATAGTCGAGATGAATCAGTGTTATCAAGTAAAAACACTAAAAGGAGACGAAATTAGTAGAGATCTGAAGTTGTTCACCAAGGAATCAGATCTGAATCGTCACCAAGATACAAAGCACCGGCAACAGATAAAAAACAAACTTCTGCTCCAAGAAATGTAAAAAAATCGAGGATCTCAAGACCTTACCGACGCCATTCGCGAAGAGCATATCCTTCCTCCATCCCCATCTCGCTGGGAGGCGGCAGAATTGGACCATCCGATTCAAAAACGCCGTCGCCAACTTCATCCTCGGCTACTCCATAGCCGTTTTCATTTCCATTCTCCACATGAATTGGATCAAACGGAGCCTGGGAGTAGTTAGGGCTCGGATCGTCGAATCCGAAGACGTCCGGCGAGGCAGCAGCGTGCTCGACACTGACATCACTGTCGGCGGGGAATCCGCCGGCGAAATTGGTGTAGGATCCGTAACCGCCATAGCTGTCTTCGCCGTCCATGCTGTAGGCGTCGAAGGAGGACATTTTTTGGTCGCGCGCTCTCTCTCTCTCTCTCTCTGGCTCCTCAAGACCGCAGAGATCGTGAGTTTTCTATGGGTTGGGTGTGTAAATAAAACACACAGTGATGACTCTATTTGAAGCTAATTTGACCCTTTTTATATGGTTTACACATTTTAACCAATTTTCATACTTCTTTCTTTAAAGAAATTAAAATTAAGACTAACAACAAAAAAAACTTAAAATTGAAATGATATTGAAAAAATTTGACTACACACCGTAACACACATATATAGTCTAAGACTTCTAAGTATAGTACGACTACGGTAGCTAAAATATAGGAGCTAAATTTATAATAATTTATTTCTTTCTTAAAATTATATTTCTTAGTGAGATTAGAGTGAAACTGTTACTTAAAAATATATATTAATTATAATATTAGGATGTCTATGATTACTCCAAATATATTTATGATGATAATTAACATCTATCTCTCATCGTCGTCTCACTCGTTGTACTTAAATAAGAAACTTTTCTGTTTATATATATATATATATAGTTTTCCTAGTGTGTTCAATCAAATAAATTAACACATCAAAAATAAAATAAAAAAATGAAATCTGAGCGGCCAATATAAACGAATGACCAAAGCAGAGCATGAAGTTCAGTCTTCTACCATCTTACAACAGTAAGGACTTCAGCTTATGAGATACCTCCAACTGCAACCACCTGCCCATGCCCATAAGTAAGAAAATTTCGTCTCTATATAATTTAATTTGAATTTTATTTTCGTTTTTAATTTATGCTCGATTAATTAAATTAAGATAAGTTGAATTTGGGTTTTGATTAACACAAAATTTTAAATTTGATTGGGCCAGGACTGAAGTGGAGAAAACAACTAAACATTCGTATATCTTGTGGATCATTATTGCTTTTCTTTTTGGAGTGTTTGTATTTTGGTTTTATTTACGGAGACAACTACTGTTATATAATTTTAATACTTTTCTTTTTCTCTACACTTGAATCAATGATATGGTTTCAATTTCAATTATTGTCTTTGATTTTATATATTAAAAAATAAAAAAAAATAAAAAAACACTGCAGCTGGTTTGCAAAACTTTGGATGCCACCCAACTATATCAAGATCTTGACAATATCAACGCAACTCCTCACAGGTTATCAGGTTTCAATTCTATCTTAATTCACATCTTAATTAATATTTTGTCATTTTCTAATTTTATATTATCTACGAATGTTTGTAGGTGGAAAATTTATTTTGGACGCGCCCACTGAATAATATTTAGGATATTTCGTCAACGACGAATTTAGTTGTTCTACCACCTTAGCAAGTGTAGTATTTATTTACTTAATTTATTTTTTAAAAGTTCTTGTTAGTTTTGCGAAATATTTCACCCTATGGAGATCCAGATGATCCCACATTATTATCGGGAGAATGTTTTTGAGAATCAACTTTGCAAGAATGCACCTTTTACTTTAGAACGAGGATTTTACTGGCTCGATGATTTAGATTACTATATGTTAGATTGCTTTTCAGACTCCGATTTCCAATTTCGAATATTTCGGACGTTTCTATGTGGATTGTACGAGAAGATATGGAAGAAGGATCAGTTTAGAAGGAAGGTTTACTGCCTAGCTGATTTAGATTCCTTTCCAGACTCCGACTCCGACACCGACTCCGCCGACCCCGACTTCCAATATTTCGGACGTTTCTGTGTGGACTACATGAGAAGATCTTGAAGAAGGATCAGTTTAGAAAGAAGGTTTTACTGTCTAGCTGATTTAGATTCTTATATATTGATTTAGATTCCTTTTCAAACTACGACTCTGACACCGACTCCGCCAACTTCGACACCGACTCCGCCGACGACTTCGAATATCTCAGACATTTCTGTTTTGGACTACATGAGAAGATCTCGGACATTTAGATTTCGGCTAAGTATATGAATTTGCATTCTCTTCAAATTCTGTAAACAGTTATGAACATTGGCTATTAGCCTTTAATCTCAGTCTAGAGAGATAATTCGAAAACAATTAGTGAAGCGAGGAATACAATTTTACTTGAGGTGATGTTATTGATTCAAAATTTTGATTTCCTGAGTTTTTTTCTCCAGTATTACCAAAATTCGATGCATGTGTTCCTTAATAAAATTGTATCATTTCACTTCTCTGACGTTGTTACGAAAATTTATTGTGGTATGTTACTTTGAAAACTGTATTTTTATGATCTCGTTGTCGTGGCTTCCTGATCACTTGAAGCCTAAAAATAAAAACCCGCCCCTAGCTTTATATATTTCGTCTAGTGTAATAAAAAAGTAAAAACTGTGTTGTCATGATAGATTGGTTAGACAAATTTAGAACAGCAGCAAGAACCAATTCTGAAAATCATCATCCTCATACGAACAAAGCAAAAAAAAAATACAGAGGAAATAATGTCGGACAAAAAAACAATGAGGAAACAATATTGACACATTTCATGACAGTGATGAAATTCCTGACCAACAATCATACATATATTATGAATGATTGTGATGGTACATGGATTAATACTTAAATATTAAATATGGGCATGTCGCATGTAATTTATCTACTATATTTATGAAATAATGTATATTTTGATTTAATATATTTTATGATAGTATGTTTTGTTTTGTTTTTTTTTTATTCCAGAGCTTTTCAATGGATGATTCGAGTAGCAATAGTGAAGAGGAAGGTAATGTTGCTATGAATGTTGGGATCATGAGAGTTGCCCGACGAGGTCCAACCACTATGTCTAAGTTGGCGTGCATAAGAAATGCAGGGGAACGAAAGGTAATTGAATATAATGACAAGGGTCAACCAGTCGGAGAAAATGCTAAAAAATGCAAAGCTTAATTGGCGTTTGTGTTAGACAACAAATTCTAGTACTTACAACCATTGGAAAGAAGTTCCTCGAGAACTCAAAGATAAAATTTTTGACTGTGTAATAATGAGTAGTATAGAAATTTAATCAAAGGTAGAAAACTTTTGTACTTTATTTGATTTCTAACAATTTTGTGATTTTCATTACAGATGTCATTCGTGGTGGACTATAGGTCGAAACATAATATTCTTCAATCTGCCTCAAAGAAGTTTCGAAGTTTCAAGACAACCTTAACTCAAACATACATACTTCCATTCAAAGACAACCGATCTGTATTGGAGGCTCCTCCTGAAAGATATTCACATGATCAAGAAGATTGGAATTGATTCGTTAATTCTAGACTAAGTAAAAAGTGGGAGGTACCTACATTATACCAATATATTTTTAAATTGATTGGAATTGTATTTGTAATTTAAATTAAATGTCTTATGTTTCATAGGAGCTTAGTAGTGTCCAGAAAGAACGAAGGGCAAAATGCACGTATAATCATCACATCTCCCGTAAGGGATATGCAAATCTTTCCCATGAATTAGTAAGTTGTAGTAATTAAATTAAATGTCTTATGATCGTTAATGTGTTTATGCTAATTATTATACATATATTCCTATATCAGGCGATCCTTCCTATCGTGTGACTTTATGGAAAGAAGCACGAAAATGAAAAAATAATGAGTACTTTGATGATGCTACTAGAGAATGTGCAGCTCGAATTGTAAGTTTACTTGGTTTATGTTTCAATGAGATTTAGATGGTGTGATAATAAATGTTTGTACCAGGATGAGTTGACTGAGTTACACAAGGGAGAAGACATTTTAACGGAAGCATTGGACACACCTGAACATAGAAGGCGTATAAAGGGAGTGGGTGAGTTTGTTTCACCATATGTATCAAAAAATGTTGTTCAAGGAAAGTCAAAATTAGGTCCACAACCTCGAGACCAACCTAAAATGAATACTCCAGAACAACAACCAACTAAATCCATAGCTCAAGAGAGTAACGTCGCAAAGAAAAGGCCAAAAAGGAAAGGAGGTTGAAGAAATTAATGTCTCAGATGGACTATCAATAAAGATAATTATTAATTTGTTTTAATTTCAGCATTTAGCCATAAGGTGGGACTGTTATAAGCTTTTATAATTTAAAATTTTACAGGGGAAGCCATGTCACCTAGCTATTGGATCAGTGGATAATATTGTTGCCGTAGGCACGATGTTTGAGAATGATGTTCAATGTCCAATCATTCAAGGAATGTCATTAGGGGTTGACAATGTTAGAGTAATGGTAGATATTGTCATGGGAGAAGATGTTACGATACTCATTCCTGTGAAGGGCGAGATTGAAACATTAAATCAAACAATTGGTAGCTTTGTGGCATGACCTCGCAAACTTGTAGTTGTGACTAAGGAGATAAAGGTACGTCTTCTTACCATTTTAAATGAACTGTTTGTATATATATATTTTTGTAAATTCAGTTTGAAATATTGTTTGTTATAGGTTTCTTCTTCTAACACTACAAAAAGGTCTAAGCATGCAGATATCAACACAACTATTAAGCTCCTAAACCAATATGCCAATAAGTCAATGGAATGGAATGAGATGATTCAAATTAATATAAACAACTGACATCCTTGGAAAGGAGATGAACCACGTGATGACATCATGCATTATTGCGACATTGTTGAAATAGGTTATATGTGTGTGCTCTCCTATATTGCGTAAGTATATAAAATCTATTACACACCTTCATTTTCCTTAACCATGGTTTTTAATATTTTATAATTATCTTTCTAGGTAACTTTGGGATGTATGTGAGACTGAGACAACAAAAACTTTTTTGATAGTTGACCAAGTAACCATTACTTCAGATATAAAGTCTCAAGAAGCCCGTTCAAAAAGTCTAGCCGACAGGTTAGATATGGGTAACTTGGAACAACTAGTACTCATCCCTTACCGCATTGAGTAAGTTAGCAATTTATATAGTTTTTACTTATGCATTATTTATTTTATTCATAAGTGATAATATTAGGATGTTGGTTATAAATAGTTGTCATTGGATGTTGATTGTTATCCATTTACGAGAGAATTGTGTGTATATCTTGGACTCTTTACAAAGTAAAGTTCAAGCAGATTTTCGAGGAGTCATGCTAACGTAAGTGTTTTCAACTTTTATAGTGTTGTAATCAATTTTTGTAGTTATGTTGTTCTAATGTTTCAAACTACTTAGATCAATGAAAATGTAGAAAGCCAAACATTCTATTCGACATCGTGGTAGTACAATGTGGAAACTTATAAAGGTAAATTTGTGTTTCACTATATTTTATACATCATAAAATTTGCATATAAATCTTCTATATGTAACTCGTAATTGTGTTTTATTCATTTTTATATATGTAGTGTCCTCGTCAATTAGAATCCGTAGAGTGCGGCTACTATGTGTAGAAGTATTTACGAGAAATAGTGCAAAATTCTAGCACCTTCATCAGTGAACTTGTACGTATAATTATCTATCTTTATGTGTTTACATCAAATGGATTCTTATCCTAGTATCATCTTTCCGTCTTTGTAGTTTAACACAAAAAGTATATATCGCCAAGAAGAAATTGACGAGGTTCGAACTGAGTGGGCTTACGGATTTTGTTTGTTTGATGTTAAACTAGTTGGATTACTTTTTGTGTTAGTAGAATTGAAATATTAGGATTGTTGTTGCTGAATTTAGTTTGTGTGGAGGGACGGGCGGTCCCATTACATTTAGAAATATTGAATGTTGTTAAATGTAGTTTTTTTTGGAGACGGGTGGTCTCATTATATTACATGTGTAGAAATGTTGCTGAATGTAGTTTGTGGAGGGACAGGTGGTCCCATTTCAATTATTGTTACATGTATAGAAGTGTTGGATACGTTGCTTAATGTAGTTTATTGAGAGGCTGATGGTCATTTGCCTATTATGTTTAGTTATGTATTACATGTTATCGTATTTCAGTTGTAGTTTTAGGATAATATATAGTAGAGGTCATGCTGAAATTTTGACATTTATTGTTTGAGTTATGTTTTGATGAATGAGAATTGAATCTTTATTGTCTATGTATTGAGTTATCTAAGAGAAAGTTGTTTATAAGTACATATGTTTAGATTAAGTACTTGCATTTAAAAAAAAAAAACTATTGTGATTTCTCCATAGGTTGAGAAGGTCCTGTACATATTATGAGTTAGGAGGAAAGATTGTTTGTTACTATTATGGTTAATTACATATATCTTATACTTCAGGTGTGGTTTAATATATTCTAGCAGAGGTCATGCTGAAAGAAATTTTTACATTCTTTTGTTTGAGTTATGTTTGATTAATTAGTATGAAATCTCTATTCTCTATTGAGTTATGTATAAAAATAAGAAGATTTTTGTATAGAAAGGACACACGTGTTTTGGGTGAGTACTTGCATATTAAAGACCAATATTGAGATTTGTGGAGAAATAGGGAAAGGTTGTTGGTTAGCGCACGTGAGCAACCAACAATTTTTTTTATTAAATTATTACCCAAACAATGACCAGTATTTTTCACCATTGAAAACGAACATATCATGACGTACATATAATGACGAACATTTAATAACAGACATTCAGTGACGAACATTTGATGACGGACATTTAATGACGAACATTTAATGACAGACAAATTTGTTGACTAACATTGTATGCTACAATAACACTAACATACATATCATGACGTACATATAATGACGAACATTTAATAACAGACATTCAGTGACGAACATTTGATGACGGACATTTAATGACGAACATTTAATGACAGACAAATTTGTTGACTAACATTGTATGCCACAATAACACTAACATAGATATCGGACCGACATCATAAAAGACCGTCATCATAGAAAACAATAGCGGTCACCTACAATATCGGGCGTCGCCCGTCATTGATAGTTGTCCGACATGAAAAGCTACAATAACACTCGAATTAATGTCGGACACGTGCCCGATATTAAATCCCTTCAATGACGGGCAATGACCGCCATTAAAACCTGTTTTTCTACTCAATGTTTTAAAAAGCTCGAGGTGCACTAAAGCCCAATAGATCTCTGGAGCTTAAGCGCGAAGCGCAAAAAAAAGTGCGGGCCTTTTTTCGCGAGGCGCACTATATATAAAAATAAATATATATATATATACACACATATAAAACACATATAAGTCAAGTAAGATTAGAAAACATCATAAGTCTACTCTTAGCATAAAGAATCATGGTCTATAAAAACATGAAAATGGTCCTAAACTAGTATAAGACTATAAGTATGATAGTTCAAAATAAAAATCTAAAGATCAAACTCATCATCACTAAATAGTCCTTCAATTTCATCATTTTCATCCTCTCCATCATTAGACTTGTAGCCATCTGCATCTTCCTCCTCGATGTAATCTTCATCATCAATCAATTGTATGGGTGTGATTGTATGGGTGTGGGCTGTGTGGATTCATAAGAACTTGAAGCTCCAGCCATAGTCCTATTTCTTGACCTTGACGTACTTGCTCTGAAATGATGGGCATGTTCTTCTACTCCAGCAGCTCTCGAAACATCACCCCGTGTTGAAGAAAATAGTGTTGGATTGGAGAAATAGAAAGTAAAGAAGGGATAGATAAAGAGCTTACAAATTGAATACTATAACTTTGATGTCGGAGCTTGCTGTTTTGGATTAGAATAGAAACAGAGGGAAAGATATGCACTTTCTGTTATAGATTGGAGAATTAAAAAATTAGAAATAAAGATAGAGAAAAGAACGAAGAGGATAGAGAAAAGAATAGACAAACGAAGAGGATTAAGTGACTGTTGAGTTTTTTACGTGCATGGGAAGGAAATGAAGAAGACGATACGGTTGAGATTCTTTCCATTTAAAAAGAAAAAATCAAATTAAGATTGGAAATCGGAAAAGGCGTGCGGCGGTTATCATCCTATTCCTTCCATTTAATTAAACAGACCCCGTTATTTTAAAAAAACAAAAAACAAAAGCCCAGGCTTCGAATTTTCTAACGACGCACGCCTCATTCAGATCACCTTGCCTTTTCAAGGCGAGGCACAATAGGTGGGCCATAAGGCCTAGGCGCACCTAGGCTACTAGTGACAACATTCATGTTTTGTTCAAACCATCCTAAAATGGGGTATGGGGGATTCACAATTCCATCTATCTTATATAAAAACCAGTGAGAAATTGCATTCGAAGAACTGGCTATACAACTCTACCATCAACTACATCATTCTCGAGTTCGGAACATCAATGGGGGGTGCCTTAGCTGTTGTTAGTTTAGTGAGGGGGGTTAGGTACTGTGAATATGAGTCTGCAGAACAAGGAAACATTCCTGAACACCAGCAAATTTTCTTACTGTGCTCAATCAAATAAATATTAACACATCAAAAATAAAATAAAATAAAATAAAAAATGAAATCTGAGCGGCCAACATATATGGTTCGCCCAAACATGTGAACCAGTCGCCAAAGCAGAGCATGAACTTCAGTCTTCTGCCACCTAATAACAGTAAGGACTTCAGCTTGATGGGAGGGAAAATTCAACTAAAGCAGGCAGATATTCATCCCTCATCTCGGTATCTCGAGATTAAAAATACAGGTTAATGGAGATGCCGCAACTGGATCCTAGGTATGAACTTCACCGGGATACAGTCATGTCACGTGGAGAAATGAATGAAGGCATAAGATGATCTATCTTGCAATTTGCTTCTTGATAGCAGAAGGCCAAAACTGCTGTCTTGGTGGCCTTAACCTCGAATATGTTGAAACATGCTCAATAGGGTCAAACAAATATGGCGGCCATTCATGGAACAGAAGCAAGCATTTGTGGAATATTTAGTTTTTGGAAGATGTCCGTGGATAGTCCAGCTTCAGTCGTTTTCCAGGTCCATTATCGTTCCCACTAGGAAACTTGTTTACATCATTTGCAGATGTATTGTCAGCCTTACAGCGTGATACATAAATGTCTGCATTACATGTTATTATGTCAGCCAGATTCACCGTAGGAGCTCATTTTCATATTCATTCTCAAATTAGAGAAAAATGTTTATAGTTTTAAACACTTGACCAGTCATTTCACATCAAAACTCAAGCTTGCAATTTAAACTCATACACCAGACGCCTTAATACAGAAGACAATTCTAAGAAAAAACCTTCTAGAAATTAAAATGGCAATGAATTTTCCCTATTGATCTAAGATAAAACTTGCAGTCAATTGTCATGTTCTTAAATCATTATATACAGGATATTCTAGATAATATAATAATTGTAACGTACATGAAAGCAGGTATCTTGAAGAAACAATATCTTCATGCTAGATTTCAGCAAACAGCTAAAAAGCAGGTATAACATAAACAGTATACGAAAACACAAATGTTCTAAACATATAATGGTGTGGAAAAAAAAAAAAAGAATGGAAGAAGACCATACTAGCCAAATTCTTTATAGAACCTTCAGCAGCAAGTCGCTGAGCTTCCCTTCTTGTCCTACCAATTCCTTCACCAATTTTCTCTCCCACAAACCATGCCTACAAAAGTAAGCAACAAGTACATACTCTATAATCAGAACAAATGGAGACAAGCATATAATAACTTTTCATGATTTTTATAGGAATTTGAGATCATATCCTGTATTTTATTGGAGATTTACTTGACATTGTCTCAAATCTAGTTTTATTTAGGCCCCGTTTGGTAACGTTTTTGTTTCTTCTTTCTTGTTTTTTCTTTTATAATAAAAAATATATATAATTCTGTTTTTGTTTTATTGAAAAAAGAACGAAACTCAATTATGTTAGGAATGAGAATAAACAAGAAACTTGTTTTTTTTTTCAAAAATTCAAATACAATTTTGGGAACAATTCTAAAAAGATAAAAAATAAGGAAACGTAAATATTTATCAAATGCTTAAATTTCTCAGTTAGGCAATTAACATGAAATGGGTCCGTTCGAGTAATTGATGATTTATTGATTTTACACTAAAAAGTGAGAATTGAGTCTAATAAAAATCCTAGAATTTTCCCCATCTTCCCACTTCTTGCCAAACCAGAAAACATTCACTTCCTCTTTTACTTTTCCAGTCTCGGCCTATCTTTTCCATAATCTATTTCTCGTTCCTATTCTACTCACTTCTATTTCTCAATATATATTCACCAATCACACTTTTACTTCTACCCTTCATAAAGGCTGAAGACGTTATTTTATGCAGCAATAAGCTAATTTGTGGAAACTAATTGCTAGTTTTCCTTCCAAGCACACAGACAGAACCGAAGGCGAAGGTTCACGAACTCCACTAATGGAAGAATTTTTTAGTAATGTTAAACATTATTTTGTTGCAATCCAGTTGCTCCTAAATAAGGCAAAGTTTAAAATGAAGATACAATTACTAGAGAGCAGCAGAAAACTCTCCAACAGTGTAGATAACTTATGGCATTGAACTGTCCAAAATATATTCCCAAAAAAAAAAAGAAAGAAAAATCTACATTCTGATCAAAGTTTAAAAACTAAAAAACACATGAAGGTAGAAGTCATAAGTTACCTCCATGGAAAACTGTAGTTCTGTGCTGGAAACTAACGCCGGCTTAAATTCCACCTGTAAGTTTTTCAATTGTTAATGACTCGATGGAGGAGGGTGCAATGCAAGGATAAATTAAAAACCACAATAATCTATCATGGGAAGATTATATCGGATTACCTTGGTGCCAAACTTCATTGCAATTTCCTGTAGAGCTCCAACAGGAGTTTCACTCCAAATGGAGCGTCCAGATTCAATTTCAATATCCCGGCTTCTTGAAGATGATTGATTCATTGGAATCTCCTCACCTGCAAAAAAGCATTACAGAATGTAGAATAACCGCAATGAATAGAAATATTAATGAACACGATAATTATTAACAAGATGATAGCAAAAAAAAAAAAAAACAAACAAAGATTATCAGATCCCTGAGCATTTAACACGAGAAGAAAAAAAGGAGGAAGATAAAAAGGAAAAAAAAACAAAAAAACTAGCAGAAGCTACAAGATTTAGAAAATGGACACACAAGCATGTCAAACATGACTCACCTGAGAAAGCAGGATAACTAGATGACCTACGACTTGCTCTCACACGATCATCTCTATAAAAAGCCTGCATATATATAAATAAATAAAATAAAGAGAAGGAAAAAGAAAAGGAGCCCTGAAAAATCATATAGTAGCTTTTCTTGCCACCCCTGAAAAAAGGAGGAGCCGAAAGTGGAGATCTTCATAAGAAAATAAGTCAGAATCATTATCTAATTACCTCTTTCGACAATCTTTGATTTTCGTGAGGAATTCTATCTGGTGGAATGGAAGTCTCAATTTTGGGGAAATACGTAGGATGATTAGACCTATGCTTCTCCCGCATCGGTTCTGCATCTACAGGGAACTCTTTGCGTGCAGTCCGACTTAATTGCCGTGGGCTCATTTCTTCTTCCATTGGAGACCAACTTCCACGTGATTGTGCACGCGGACCAGCAACCTGCTGCAATGGAGGAGGCCTCACTGGAAATGAAGGTTCACTTGGTAGACGTTCTCTTGTATCTTGCCCATGTTGCAATATAAGGAGCCTCCGCCTCGTATCAGGATCTAATTCTGATTCTGGTACCTCGCCCTCCTCTCTAGCAGGAGAACTTTGCAAACTTGGTTCAGTGGGGGCTACATGGACCACTGAGTTGACATGGGGAGGCTGCATATTCGGAAAATATGGCATTGACCCCTGCTTTGGTGGAAGTGGAACTGAGCTAGAAGCAGAAGCCATTGTATATTGAAGAGAAGACACTCGTGGATCTGTAGTAGTGATAGTTGAAGAAGCCAAAAATGCATCCTGTGGGAAGATGGAAGAGCAATCCTTTTCATATATGTGTGTACGTTTGTGGGTGTATATCTATATCCATATCTAGCTATCTATCTATCAATATCCATACAATGATAAAAAAAAGAAAGAATATATATATATATATAGAGTGTATATATATATATATATATATATATATAGAGAGAGAGAGAGAGAGAGAGAGAGAGATCTTAAATTGGAGTACTATGCAAACACAATGACTAAATATTGTTGGAATGTATCAGGGCAACTTGAAAATTTAAGCACCAACTCATTCCTCCTAACAAATATGTTGTACAAGATATATCATTCACTTTCCTGGACCTAATTAGTTTCCTGTTATACGCTACTGAATGTTCACTTATGACCTCAACCGATGACCGGTCTTTTTCAGTACCTTCAGTCTTCTTTCAACTTCCATGTCTGACATGCTATCAAAAGTAAGCATATCTCTGTTTCCGTTAGAAATAGAATATTCATCCTGAGAAACATAACGAAGGGAAAAGAATGAAGCATTTAACAAGTCAAGAAACACTGGCAGATTCCACCATTATTTTAGGGAAAATCATTTGAGAATAAATCCTGACTAACCTCTGAAACGAGATAGTTGCTCACATCAGGAGGAGAGGGAATATCATTGGCACCATCCTCATATGAAATATCAGAAATTTTTTGCAGAAGGACCTCATCAAATTCCCTGAAATCAATGGAAGGTCGTGATTAAGAAAAGAATAATGAGAACATGCATCAACTTGGACCACCTTCCAGAGCTAAAACCTTAATTAGAAAATATTAAGAATAAGCAGGATGTGTATAAGGAACTTTTGCAGTCTTCTGAATCTTACTTGAAGAAACCACCTCTAACATTGCAGGCAACGTTCCTTGCTACACATAAAACAGGGACAGCATTATTTCCCTACAGAAAAGAAAAAACAGCAACATCAGATAAAAGGGATAAAATATTATTGTGTGATTCTTAAAGAAATATTTCAAACTGAAATGCTAAACTGCAGATAGGAATATACTTCAGCATAAGGGGCATAGTAAGGAGCAAATGCAGGAACAACATGCACACGAGGTTGATCCTTTTCATCCCACACTTTTAAACGATCGTCAATTACCAGAGCCATCTTGGGGTGGCAAAAGCCATCTTGGAATACGTTGAACAACGACTTCCTAGAACCTAATGATATGGACCAAAAACAATATTAAAAAAAAAAGCAACAATAAAAATAACAAACTGCCATGCAATACAAGTCTCTTGGTAAGATGTGTATGAAAAGTGGTACTGGTTTGGGAAGGGATTTTTTTCTTCTTGGGAGTTGGATTAAACTTACTAACCAGACTTGACACAAACAATGCGATCCAACAATTCCTTAGGATTTATCAAATTTGAATCTGGATCAAGAAGCCTCCACATCTCCAAAGCATAATCCCTTTCAGCCATTGTACATACATAGACCTCAAAACGCTTGCGACCTCTTGCAGTCAAGTAGCTCCGAAGGTCTTCCCATGCAGGTCGCAACTTGACAAGAACACTTGTGTCACGAATCTATGGAATTAAGTAGTAGATTAGTTAATAGAACTGTCATTCCATGATTTCATAAACTATTTTGTACTTCCATTGTGCAACAGATGAGTCTAAATGATAGCATTCTTCAACAAACATAAAAACTGCAATATCATATAAACAGCTCATGCACCACTTAACTCAACCTATTTTTGTCCCAGGAAAATGACATCAGTACCGAGATACCTTCAAGGATTACAGTCTACAATCCATAGAAAATTTGAGATTGATAAAAACAAGAAAAAATCAAACAGAAGGATACTAGAAAAGGGCGATATGTATGATATGAGAAGTCCTGAAAAACAAGTGTACAGTCTCATACGGTGGTACTTGCATAATCAACAGATATAATTGCAAGCAAAGTCTGGGTTAAACCTAGTTACCTGGGGGTTAATTCGAGTCAAAATGATATTCTTTTCATGCAATCGTAAAATTGGTCGAACAATTGGTTGATGATTGTCGGACAATGGAGGAACAACCTCAGATTGACTTTTAATCACTTTTCCATTCTCAATAATCTGGTCATTTTCAGCATACTGCTTCAAAATGATCTTGTCATCTTGATATCGTTTAACCTCTGCCAGCATGCCAGCTGCACGCTGAGAATCTACCTCACTGCTTATTTTCCGCTGCAGGGCTTCAATTCTATCCTCAAATGAGCGCATTGTATTAGCAACCACAAGTGTCTCATCAAGATCAAATACAATGCCAAGACATCTAAGATTCAACATGACAAGACAAGAATTGTAAAGTCCCCTTGTAACATTGAAACCCCAGAAACATGGATACTGCTTCTCATGATCTCTAGAATACATCGCGACCAAATGGAGCTCCTCCACTCCTAATGCCATCACAGCAGTCTGTTTGAAGCAAATTGCAGTCATCAGTTTTTGAAACACATCCATCAAGGACTACGGACTGAGGAAGATTAGGTAATCCCATTGCGGAAAACTAAAACAACATGCCATAAGATGCAGAAAATTTTTTCCAATTTCCAACTAGATAAAATAACAGAACCACATAAGAAAGATTAGAAGTTTGAAAACGCAACTCCATGAGCCAACAAGTACTCGCATGCAACATGTTGATATCTGTTATTAAAATTATTGCTTTAATTTGCTTGCGGAGCAAAATCCTACGTTTACTCTCATATTGAAACTACCAGCAACAAAATCTTCAAAAAAATATCACCAACCAGACATAAAGCAAGAAAATAGGAAGAAAGAAAGAAAGTAATGAACTTCTTATGAACCTACAATCTGCGAATGAGATTTTGCCATCAAAAGCATGCCCATTTTCTTGCATAGGACTAACGAAGACATGTTAGAAGGGCAATCGGGGATAAGTTGCAGAGATCATACAAATTTCACAAAATGTGAGGCAAAAATTGCAGCATTATTGTCAATTAAGGTGACATTTTTCTCAACATGATTGGAATGTTTCTGGTCCTTGTAAGATGAACAAAGTTTGCTTTAGAATACAGATTTTCCCTTTCCTAAGAAGTTTCAATCTTTTACCTTACTTTGTCTTTTGGTGTCCTTTGTTATTTTTGAGTTGTGTTTTTATACCTTATTCTCCATGACACACGAGGAATGCAAAAGATAGAGCGGCGTGTCCTGTGACTGCGAGGTCTTTGACTCCATTTTGAAGCAAATTCCAGAGGCCGCAATGGTATGAAGCACTGCAAGTGGTGGGCACCTCTCACTCGGTTGCGAGAAGTGAGTTATTCTGATTTCCTTCACTTCGATGTTCTTGTTGCCGTTCTTTTCTTCTGGGTAAATTTCTACCTCTCCCAATACCTCATCCCCTCGATAAACCACCGATTTATACATTTTTCCCTCCATCTCCTTCCTCAATATGTCACTGTTTGGCTTTTTGGCTCTGGAAATTTCGTCAAGTTTCTATATAATCCCATGGGTTTCAATGAATTCCTTTCCAGGCAATAAGAAATTTTAAAAAGATCATGATCGTCCAGAATGCTTTAGATTTGATCCAGTTTTTTGCCAATTTAAAACACCGATCCGTCAAGAAACAACAGAACAAACCAAGATTCGGGTTCTTCTTTTTTCCATGGTGGGAAAATTTACAATCCTGATTGATGATGAACCAAACAAACAACCAAAAAAAAAAAGGGAAAAAAGAATTAAAAAAAAAACTCAAAATCAACTCGATCTCTGGTTTCTGGTTTGGGGAAACACTTTTTTCATCTGGGTGGTGGCAATGCTAGGGCTCGTATTTTGGGGATAACGAAGGAGTCGTCAATGACATGAAACCCTAGATCCAGAAAGCGAAAGGTCAAAATTTCACACTCGGACTTCCCGCAGATTAGACTGTTCAAATAAATTATTAATTTAATACTGCAATACACCTAATTAAAATGCTTACTCTGCATCCGTATTTATATTTGTTTATAAAAAACGTTTCTTTTCCTCCCTAAAAATTCTATTTTCTACAGTTAACTATAATTACGTGAGGCTTTAGTTTCTTCACATTTACGGGGCAACTACGGTAATAAATTAGCTGACCCGGGGCGTAGCTGACCCGGGGTGTTATTTTTATTAAGGGTTTCTTTAGCTATAATAAATTCATACCTTCTCAGCAAATACATTGTAGTTCAACCCAAATCATCCCATTTACTTTGGTTTTTTTAATTATTTTGTAATGTGCTATTTGAAATAAATTCGATTTTTAAGTATTGATAAAAATAGAATACCAGATATTTTGTATAAGTTAAAAAAAAATTATGTGGTATTGTCAATTTGGTACGATTTAAGCTTAATTATTTCAATCCAGTCATTGTAAATTTATAGGTTTTAATTTGGTTAACATATTTTGGATTTAATTTCAATTTTGTTCGTACAATTTTAAAAATTTTGTTTTACTTCACATATTTGATCGAACCTAACAAGTTTCCATGTTATATTAGCATATTGAACTTATTCTATTATACAACAATAGGTTAGTATTTTATTTGTTTATATGGACTATTTATAGATTTAGGGCTCACTAAATAAATAAGAACAAAGATTAGTTGAAAAATAGTCTAACCAAATCATGACGCAAGATTAAATTTTTTAAGAAATATATTGGCAAATTACGCATAAACCTTCAGAATCAAATTATTAATTTAAAAAAAAAGCAATATATCTAAAGTTATCTCTAACGCTATGAAAAAAAAAAAAAAAACCCTCCAACAAATATTTTACATGCAAATTATCACTATAAATTTTCGAAATTAATCTTTTTTAAATCAATTTAAAAAACAAAATAATATGCATTCAACATAATGTAAAAGATAACGTGCTTTCGAAAATGTTAACAACAAAAATATGATACTTTGTATTAGCAGGACAAAAATCAAAGATGAGTTATCTAAAATTTATAATTATTTTAAAATTAATGCCTCTTTATTTATATTTTATAAAACTACAATCATTATTATTCGAATTTGGATTAAATAATTTATTTAAACTACTATATGCTGTGTCTCCTTCTTATTTATGCGATAATATAATAGTGTGTATTTACGAAATCTTAATAATTTACTGTTAGATTAATCTAAAATTGTTGCATACTAATTATTTACTAATATAACTAAAACCTTATTTACTTATAATCAATATGGAACTATATCTGTTTATTAAAAAATAACTACAAATATTTACTATAATTATTTAAAATATAGTCAAATACTTGTATGTTCTACCTAAAGTTGTCTCTTTTCCGCAAAAGAAAATATTACCTAAAAAATTTCATTATAAACTGAGAAAATATTGAATTTGCAATTTCTTTGGGCAAGGATGGAGGTTTGGTTGAATGGTCCTTTTGAGGTAAATAGAAAGGGATTTAATTTGATTGTCTGTCTTTAAAATCACTTATGGTGAAGAACAACATATTTCTAGGCTCCTCCGTGTGATGGTCCGTCGTGGGAAGTGAGTAGGGTTGTAGCAGATCGAACCGAACCGAAACCGACCAAATCGAAAATTTTCGATTTGGTTCGTTTGGTTTTGATTTAACCTAGAAAAACTAAGTGTGTGCCTCAATCAGTCCCTCGACCCCCGCAACTAGGGGTGAGCATCATATCTCGAAAAACCACCCCAACCGACCAAAACCGACTTGGTTCGATCGGTTTCAACTACAGGTCGATCGGTGTCGATTTTACAAAACTGACCAGTCGGTCGGTCGATGATTCCAAATAAGGAAAAATCGACCGACCGACCGACTTTTATGTTAGAGTGGGAAGATACCCGTTTTTCAAAGTGGTTTTTAAGAAAAACCATGGGCCCTCATGATTTTTTTAAAAACCATCCAACTTTTTTATATTATTTTAATGGTTTCTCTGTGGACTGGATGATATGATCTAGAGGGAGGATCGGTTTAGAATGAAGGTTTTATTGTCTAGCTGATTTAGATTTGTATATGTTGCTTGCTGTCTACTTGATTTAGATTTGGTCGAAGTATATGTAGTTTGCATTCTTGAATTGTTGAAATTTTGTAAAAAGTTTCAAGCCCAATGAAAACAATTAGTCCGACTCTTGATTTAAGCATGAGAGTTTACTTTATTTGTTCTAAGAATCAGTCATTGTCATTATCACCATTCAGTCATGGCAGAGGTTGTGGACTATATCGCCTGGTGAGTTATCTGTTCGCTCAGATTTCCTTAGCTTAGTATTTGCACTTTCTGAATTCTTTAAGATAGGAAATTTTAGCAGTTCTCTTCTAGTTTTCTGTTTCACACTCACTGCTTTCATATGGATATCGTGGTTTTTTGGTCTTAAAGAAGTGCATCTAATGTATGTTGAAGCTTGAAATTTCTTGTTACAGTGCATAAGTTAAATAGATTATGGAAAGACCATCTTCGCTGCTCTTTAGGCCATAGCCAGTTAATTACAGTATGCAACTCTCCATGTATTTACTTGGGAAATCATTTTGCTAACAGATAGCCAGTTAATTCCATGATTTTATTATTTTTTAAATTGGGAAATCATTTTGCTAACGTTATGCAGGATGTGCAACATGAATTATGATTTGAAGTATTAGTTTTTTTCTCTTCTCATTGCTTCATTCTTTTCCAAAATTGTGGTGCAGGACTTCAATGAAAACTTGTCAAGATCGTACTAGTCGTATTTCCCCCCTGCTCCTACAGTTATCATACCCATTAATTTAATTTAATAACATCAATCTAAACATATCTCAATTAGTTAAGGCATATATCTTCCATTAGCCAACCTTCCGTTTCGTTGAACTCCAAATTAAAAAGAAAAAAAAGGAACAATAACAGTACATTGGAGAACCAGTCAAAAGTTTATTTAGATTTAACTGATGTAGTATCGTACAATCAAGTATGGTTGGCAAGGAAAGTAAGTAGAAGTTGATTAACTTCTTCAGGGGATTGCTCTTGAACAAAATGGGATCCTTCTGGTAAATAGATGATCTCTAGTTTGGGAACATAATCTTTCACCCTTTCACTTCTTATGTATTCCTCAATTTCAGGGAATTTGAAAACATAGTCCTTTTCACCCATTATAAAAAGTGCTGGAATTTCAACTTTTGGATCTTTTATTCCCCAGTCTTCATTGAATGACCTATCAAATGCATTCATGTATCTTATCAAATGCAACACATAACTACCTAAGTAAAATAAGGTTCACTTCATGGGTCATGTTGAAATAGCCAATAGGATTCTAACTCATTCGTATCAGTTGAAAAACAATAATCAAAATTCAAGTGCATTCATTACCTATAAGGAACTTTCAATGCTGTTTCGAATCCAGATTTCTCATAGAGAGCTCCATAAGTTGCTAGATCTTCCTCCGTGAACCAAGGAGGGAGAGGGGTGGATGGGTCCACTAAGTCCATTACTTCTTGATTTTCTTGAGCTATTGGGATTTCGCTTTTGGAGAAGAGGATATAGACATTTCTGACAACAGTTTTTGCATCAAAACGACCAAAATCAGCCTCAGCTCGCCCAGGTTCCTAGTTAAGAGATAAAGTTTGAAGCAAACAAGTTAATAAAAGAAACAACCAATAAGCAAACGAAAGAAAAGAAAGCATTATAAAAAAAAAGTCATTTCCTTTGAAGAACAGTATTGTTTGCTCAATAACTATTGAGATAGAGATCTCCATCCAGAATCAATAGTATGAAATCAACGGTTACTGTAGAAGTGCATTTACAAAAAATTGATAACAAACTTGAAAATAATTGTTCCTTCAATGATCAAACTTATACATGCCAGAGCATTGAAATCTCCGTTCTCAGTTTTCTTTTGGAAGGGGAAAGTGTAAGGTAAATGGTAGAGAATGGGCATACTCACCCGCCATCTTAAAGTATAGACGCCTTCAGGGATATGGTGTTGGGGCTTAAGACTGTTATTAACAGATTCAGGAGGCAGGAATGGCACTCCCAATGTGACAACTCCCAATGCCCTATCAGGATGTTTCAGAGCAAAGTAGTATGCTGGCCATGCTCCAAAATCCTTCCCAATAACAAACACCTAAACAGAGTAATGTTAGAAGATTTCTTATTTTGCAATCATAGCCTACGAACAGGCCATGTTCTGATCAAACATAAATATCAAAAACTGGAATGACATTAGCGTAAAATCATAATTGCATCTCAGTTCAAAATGGTGATAAAAGGGGAATTCACATAACTTTGTTTTCAGGAGGATGATTTACAATCGGGAACGAGTTGCCCCACTTGGCCTTTCTACAGTGATTCCTCTTTCCATCAATTATTAATTATTAACGAACACTTTTATATCAATTAGTTAATTCAGCAGTTCAGTTTTACAAACATCTCGCGAAACTTTGTTTAATTTTTTGGAACCCTATCGTTTTCTTACCTCTGCAACTAAAGTAAAGTACAGCATAGGGGAGAATACTATTAGAAGAGTACCTTGGGGATGTTGAGAGCGTCGAGAATTCCAACGAGGTCGCTGATGAGGTCGCTGAACGTAGCCTTGGAGGGCTCGGGCGGCGCATCGGAGAGTCCATATCCTCTGTAATCGGGAGCGATTGCTCGGAATCCGGCGTTAGCGAGAGCGATCATCTGGTACCGCCATGAGTACCAAATCTCCGGAAAACCGTGCAGGAAGACGACCACATTGGAACCTGGAAAATCGGAAAACGAGCAGTAGGTTTTTGTGAGCAAGACAAGTTCCGTCGAAGAAATTTGGGGAAGGTAGCGATGAGATGATCGATCACCGGTTCCGATTTCGGCTACGTGGAGCTTCAGTCCTCGAACTTGGATGAACTTGTGCTGGATTTGTTCCATCGAGAGATTCTTTGGAGAACAGATTTTGGACTTCAATCGAATCTTTTACACAGCCAAAAAATCGGGACCTCCTCGTTTTATTATTGTAATTATTTCAGTATTTTATGGAGTTCCTGTACTGGGACTAAGCAAATCAAAGAACCAAGTTAAAATATCTAGAATGATAGATCCAAAAGACCAATCCACTGTCACTAAAAAAAAAAAAAAAATGCAACTTTTCTTACCATTAAAATTAAAAAGGGTCATCCAAAATGCAGCTGCAAGTGCATCATCTTTAGGCATATTTGAATTGAATCGGAAACAAGCTTCTTGCAGAGAGAGTGTAAACCATAAATTTACCACAAACTATAATATATTTAAAATATTATAATTCAAGTACATTCATACTCTTTTATTTATCTCAAAAGTAAAAAACTTTACTTTCAACTCATACAAAGTAGGACCAATTCTCCAAACAAATAATTGAGATCCACAGTCAATTATTGTTGGCGAGAAAAGTGAGTAGCAGCTGGTTAACTTCTTCAGGGCATTGTTCTTGAACAAAATGGGATCCCTCTGGTAAATGAATGGTCTCCAATTTAGGGACATGCTCTTTCATTTTTCCACTTCGAATGTATTCATCAATTTTAGGGAATTTGAGAGAGTAATTCTTTTCCCCCACTATAAGAAGCGTTGGAACTTCAACTTTTGCATCTTTTATTCCCAAGTCTTCGCTTAATGACCTATAATGGTATTCAAGGTGGCAATTACCCCCAAATCAAATGTGTCAAAGGAATATCCTTGATCCATATTTGAAGCAAAACGGAACATGAAACGTAACAATTTTTAGTTTTCAATCTACTCCTTATCATGAAAAATCTCATCAAAATTAAGTATCTATTTTTGTCATGTAATCATTAAGTCACTATAATTTGTAAACATATTTGGTCCCTCATCGATATATTGATCTACATATATAAGAAAATTTATAAAGAAAATTTAAAGTTTAGAGACTAAATTGTTACTAATTTGAAAAAGGAAAAATGCCCACTGAAAATTTGACAACTCTTTAAAAAAGTTTATGTTTTTTAATTTCTCACTCTTAGTTATCAAACATTGGTGAAAACAAGGTTGCTCCTTACCGTCAAAGAGCCCAGTGTTTTTCTTTGAAAAATACAAAGACTAGATCGTTATAAACTAAACTTAAGAGACTAAATCATTACTTCAATCGGGATCAAGAGTATCACCTGTAAGGAACTTTCAACGCAGTATGGAATCCAGATTTCTGGTAAAGAGCTCCATAAGTTGCCAAATCTTCCTCACTGAACCAAGGGGGAAGAGGGGTTGATGGATCCACCAAGTCCATTATCTCCTGATTTTGTTGAGCTATTGGGAGTTGGCTTCTGGAGAAGAGGATGTACACATTTCTAACAACAGTTTTTGCATCAAAACGGCTAAAATCAGCCTCTGCTCTCCCAGGTTCCTAAATAAGACGCCATTAAAACAAACCAGTGGAACAAATTTGTTGCTTCAGAAGATCAAATTTAGGAATTACTAATACATTTATTTAACCTGCCATCTTGAAATATAGAAGCCTTCTGGGAGGTGTTGGGAGTTGTGAGGTTGATGAGGCATGAATGGCACTCCCAATGACACAATTCCCAGTGCCCTCTCTGGGTGTTTCACAGCAAAATAAAAAGCCACCAGTGCTCCAAAATCTTTGCCAACAAGAAATACCTAAACACAGTAATTTTGAACATTTCTTATTCTGCAAACAAGGGCAGTTTGTGATGTATATCAATGGTAATGTAATATTAAAAAACAGTCCTAGTTAAATGGCTCAATTTTAAACCCTGTTTATTTCTAAAGGAAAAGAAAAAACCCCTGTTCTCAACTTTGATCTCCTAGTTTGTTTTTCACTTTTCAGGAGATCCCCATCATAATGATTGGAAAGAAATGGATAGATTTTTAAAAGACAGAGATGATTTTAAATTACTAATTGTATTTGAAATGAATTGATTTGAAATTATTGAACGTTCATGAGAAATGGAAAAAGATATATTTTACAGTTATGTCCTTATAATTTTACAAGATATAATAATAATAATAATTTTTTTTATTAGTACAACACAAGTAAGAGTGAAATTCAAGCCAATATGAACTTAGCTCAACGATAATTGGCGTATGTATTTTACCAAGAGGTCATAAGTTCGAATCCACGTATTCAAAATTAGAAAAAACTATATAATAAAGCAAATACTATTTCAAAGAAAAAGAAAAGAAAAGAAAGCAAGTACTTTTATCAAATTAAATAAATAAAAACTTGAAATTTCATATTTATTGGCAAAAAGAAAATATACACACATATATATCGTAAATATCCCCATTCAAATAAGAAATATTAAAGTTGAATAGTTACAAATTTAAAAACAAAATTACTTATTAAATCTGACTTATATTTAAATTTAAAAAATTTAATAGAAAACAAAGACGAAGGAGATATAATTTTGTGAGTGAAGCATTTCAAATATTTAAAAATGGTTGATTGGCGAAGATGTTTCTGATTTTTCTACGCAGATTAAATTGTTGGTATGAGATAATTTTAAAAGTAAAATACCAGTGAATACAAGCTATTTGAGATGTGGAAAAATAGGATTTAAATCAGATATGAGTTAAAATTCAAAATTTTATATTTGATCCAAAGGGATTTCAAATTCCTACCAATCCAGAGGTTCCAAGACCAAATAAAAAAAAGGCAGTCAGCGGTTGAGGCGGGAGAATAGTACCTTAGGAATGTTGAGAGCGTCGAGAATTCGTTGGAGATCGGCGATGAGATCGCGGAATCCAACCTTGGAGTGGAGCGGCGGCGAATCGGAGAGTCCATATCCTCTGAAATCGGGAGCGATTGTTCGGAATCCGGCGTTGGCCAGAGCCATCATCTGGTGCCGCCATGAGTACCAAATGTCCGGAAAACCGTGCAGAAAAACCACCACACTGGGGCCTGAAACACATCGGAAAAATAATACGTTAGCCGCGTTAGGCCGAATTTCCGGCCGGAAAAAAAAATAAAAATGACTGGTTACTGGTTCCGATCTCGGCTACGTGGAGCTTCACTCCTCCAACTTCGATGAAATTGTGCTCAATTTCATCCATTCCGACCTTCTTCACAAACACACACGACTGCTACGTAGTTTGTTAAAATTTCAGGGCTAATAATATATGTTTTACTCCCTAATCTCGTCTTTTTCATTTTTTTTTTAAATTTTTATTCTTTAAAATATTTCAACAGAGTATTTTATATTAATATTGGCTAATGATAATTTTACTATATATAAGTTGATAAAATAAAATTAGAATGGAGTTAGCCTGTGCATAGCTGGACAAACTAAAGCACACATCTTAGGTCATAAAGTTTTTAGAAATTTAAATTCCTTTCTCAGAACCCAAAAAATATAATAATAGGAATAGACCCCTCAAACAAAAAAAATTGACCAATTCAAACATAACTCAATGAATAAGGACATCTATTATCATCTCAATTCTCAATTAAATGTTGATGTTTAAGTCATCAATGTATTGGTTTAACGGAAAACAACAAAAATTGATATTTTTGTCAACTTCTTGAAAATTTAAAATCAGAAATAAAAAGATTCTTTTCTTTTAGTGACTTAATTCATTCTCTCAAATATGTATATCTATCATATATATTAAGAAATAAAATTAGATTAAGAAAATACCCACAATGTGAAGTAAAATATATATTTAGCCTAAATTTTATTTAATAGTAATTAAATATGTGTCCTTTAGCGAAATTATAATACCATTTCGATGAAAGTTTTAGTTTTAACAAGAAGCTCACCTAAATTGAATAACTTTTTTAGCTATATTAATTTCCATTTATTAATTACTTGTTAGTATTAAATTTTTCATAAGAAAGTAATCTATCCACAAATATAACCAAAAAGCAGAAATTTAACCATTAAGGTCGGTCACGTTACAAGTTTTACGTTCTAAAAATGAGTTAGAGACAATATTAGTTTCCTTTTTCAAATACAAAATTACAAAATATACAAAAAGTTAGAAATTCCAAAATGGACTATGTTTAGTTTAAAGAGAGAGAAAAAAAAAGACAGAGACCATGTTGCCTCTGCCAAGTGCCAGCAACTTATTTGTCGTTGTTACAGAAAATTAAAGAGAGAGAAAAAAGAAGAAAAAAACTATCTCCAAGTGGATGACTTTCATATTTAGAGAAAATTTTCAAAAGGAGTATTATATTAACTCTATTTACACTAACATTTTGTTTTTATAAATAATTTTGATGCCATAACATTGTGAGTCAGATTCGTTTGATAACCATTTTAGTTTTTAATTTTTGATTTTTTTTTGTTTTTAGTTTTTGGTTTTCTGTTTTTATAAAATAAAAATCATATAACTATTTTTTCTTTTTTGTTTTACAAAACAGAAAACCAAAACATATTTGATCCATTTTTAGTTTTTTGTTTTTAAAAAGTTAGAAAACTAAAAATAGATACTAGATAGAGAAAATTTTATGTAGAGTAGAGATGACAATGCTGTGGATGCGAGTGAGGATGTTCTCCCCCATTCTCGTGCTCGTGAAAATTTTTAGTCTCCATCTCCACCTCGTTTTTGGATCCGAGAGATGTTCTCGAGAAAAATTATCGGTTTTATAACTGTTTTTAATTATTTTTAGAATTTAAGTATAAAAAAAGTAATGAATATGTATTAATTATTTAAAAAATGGAATCGAGGATGGGGATGAGGTCGGGACATGCATTTCATATTTTTGAGACCCGACCTGCTGAAATTTTTGTTTTCCCCAATATAAAGATTTAGAAAAAAAAATAATGAAAGAAAAGTTAAAGACAAAAACAGAAAAAGAATAAAATCGAGAGGAAAAGATATGTTAAAAGAAGAAAAAATTATTAAAGAAAGAGAAAAATTATTATGGAAACAAATTTAAAGATAAAAACAAGATTCAAAATATAATTTTTAGAGAAAATGAATAAATACAAAGATAAATAAAAGTTACAGTGAAAGAAAATTGAACGAGAAAATAAAATCTAATTTCCAAAGGAAAAAATAAATTACGAAGAGAATGAAAAGTTATAAAAGATGAAATTTTAAAGAGAAAAAAATTAGGAAAAATATTAAATTTTTAGAGAGAGAAATAAAACTGATATGTCAGAAAAAAACAAAAATATATAAAAATTTTGAGAGACGAATAATAATAATTATTTAAAATATGAAAATTTTAAAGAGAGAAAAATAAAGTTTGTAGTGAGAAATTTTAGAAATAAAAAAATTTCAGAGTGAGAATTTTTTTTTAGAGATATATGTGAAAGAAAAAAAAGTTGAGTATAGAAGAAAAAATCATATTTTGGAAAACAAAAGCCTATTTTTGAAAATCACTTTTTTTTTTTTTTGTTTTGAAATTTACCTGAATTCTAAGAGAAAATTGAATTGATTATCAAACCACGTGCATTTTAAAAACTAAAAAATAGAAACCAAAAACAAAATGGTTATCAAACGGGCCTAATCATGGGATGCAGAATTTTTGTTAAAAAGTTAATGAAATATTAAAGTTAAAGGTAGTATTTTCGTATGTAAAATTTAAGAGAATAAAACAAACATATTTAAAAGTTTTGGAACCAAAATAGAAATCTATTTACAGCCTGCATAAAGTTGGACCAATTCTCGAAACAAACGCCTCCCATGTTTCTAAGTAATAGACATCCATGGATTTGCACACATAAATATTGTAGCATTACATATTGTAAGTAGATTTTATGAAAATACATATTGTAGCCATTATTGGAATTTAAGAACAACAAAAAGTACACAATACATCAAGATCTCTTGTAAAGTCAAGTGTGTTTGGCAAGGAAATTGAGTAGCAAACTGTTAACTTCTTCAGGGAATTGCTCTTGAACAAAATGAGATCCTTCTGGTACATAGATGATCTCCAACTTGGGAACATAATCTTTTACCATTCCACTTTGTATGTATTCATCCATTCCTGGGAATTTCAGAACATAATCCTTTTCACCCATTATTAGGAGAGCTGGAACTTCAACTTTTGGATCTTTTATTCCAAAGTCTTCATCGAACGACCTATCATGTGTATCAAATGTGATCAAATTACCTAAGTAAAATTAGATTCACTAAAGTTAAAATTAATTGCTCCGGTTCATTTTCCAACTTTCCATTTCAAGAAAGAAAGAAGAGAACGCATACAATCAATCGTTGATATCTATGTCTACAGTTGAAATTTGATTTTTACAGTTCATGTGATTGAATGACATGAAAGGGAACTGCCTTGTTGAGAAAACAGGTTAGGATTCAAGTGCATTACCTGTAAGGAACTTTTAATGCTGTTTCAAATCCAGATTTCTCATAGAGAGTTCCATAAACTGCTAGATCTTCCTCTGTAAACCATGGGGGAAGAGGGGTGGATGCGTCCACTAAATCCATTATCTCTTGATTTTCTTTAGCGGTTGGAATTTCGCTTCTGGAGAAGAGGACATAGACATTCCTGAAGACGGTCTTTGCATCCAAACGACCAAAATCAGCCTCGGCTCGCCCAGGTTTCTAAACATGAGAGACAAGAAAACGAATGAAAACAGTTCGTTTGAACTTGTTGGACTCTGATACCATATTAATATTCATGGAGTTCCATCTCAAAATCAATTAGCGATGGAGGAGTAGCTCATGTCTATTATAAATTTATGTAAGGTCCATTTTCTTTTCAATGTAGGTTCCTTAACAATTTGAACCCAACTGGCCAACGTGATAAATCTTGCTAACATATTTCTATTATTTATCTAAGGATCCATTGAAATGATGGTCATTGGGAAAAATATAAGACTTTGAGCATTAAAGATGATGATTGTATACCAGCCATCTTGAAACATAGATGCCTTCAGGGAGGTCTTGGAACTTAATAGTAAGCTCAGGGGGCAGGAATGGCACTCCCAATGTGACAACTCCCAGTGCCCTCTCAGGATGTTTCAGAGCAAAGTAATAAGCTGGCCATGTTCCTAAATCTTTCCCAACCAGAAATACCTGCACCCAATAGTGTTCAAGATTTTGTTATATATTTTGCACACATTAAAAAATGGTTATGCATGCTATGCTATGATGAAATTGGAATGAACAAAAATGAATTTTAATTTTAATTTTTTTAATTTTTAATTTTTTAATTTTAATTTAATTTTATTTTTTATGGTGGCTTGGCCAATATATGCAAGTAGAACTTAAATTATCATATCCTCAATCTCTATTGAAATATAAATTTGTTTTGAATCCTATTTTTGTCTCTAAATTTTCTTACTAATTCTATTTTGATTCTAAAGTTTATGATATTTGTTTGTTCATGAACTTTACACGTAAGTCTTTTAAATTATTATTATTATTACTTTTGTAATAAAATATTTTAAAAAATCAGACCAAGCTAAGTACTTTTTTTTCTCATGTACATTTTCAATTGTTACACAAGTATTTGGGATGGCTTAAAGCATGTTTAGGCATATGAAATTATGAATTATGTTTCTTTGTTTTCATATTCAGTTATTCACTTAATCAATCATTTGACACAGGTTTTGAATTCTTCAATAATGGAAATTCTCAACTGTTTTTAAATTTCAAATTTTTTTAAAAACTTAAAAACTTTTTATGTTTTTTAACGTTTTCAAATTTCAAATGCAGAATTACATTTAAAAAAGACTTTTGATAAATATACAATTTTATAATTATAAACCCATTTCTTCAAATTAAAATATAAAATGTCATATATTATAAATTATATAATATTTTAAAATAATAATTATACAAAATTTATAACATGTGAGTAAATAAATTAATAATATTTTAGAGTAATATTTATAAGATTATTTCAACTTGGAATTTAATTCGATCAGTCGATTTTTCGGATCCTTGGATTCTTTACCCCTAATTTAAACCCATCAAACTCACTCGTAGTACTAATCAGCAACGAGTCGATCAACTCGACCTTTAATTCCTCTTTCAATTAATTATTAATGAACTCAACTCAGCAGTTCATTTGATTCAAAAAAAAAAAAAAAAAAAAAACCTCAGTAGTTCATTTTTACAAACACCTGGTAGTCAGTTTAACTGAGCAATGCTGATTTTTCATGAATCTGATCTGAATTATGTGCAACCAAATTAAAGCAGAGCAGAGGGAGAATAGAATTAAGAACAGTTACCTTAGGGATGTGGAGAGCGTCGAGAATTCCAAGGAGATCGCTGATGATGTCGCCGTATGTGGCCTTCGAGGGTTCCGGCGGCGAATCGGAGAGTCCATATCCTCTGTAATCGGGAGCGATTGTTCGGAATCCGGCATTGGCGAGACCGATCATCTGGTGCCGCCACGAGTACCAGATCTCCGGAAAACCGTGCAGGAACACCACCACATTGGGACCTGAGTAACGAAACATCGGAAAACGGAAGATCATTGTTAGAAATTAGCAAGTTCCGGCGAGGAAACGGCGATGAGATGACCGATTACCGGTTCCGATCTCGGCTACGTGGTGCTTCAGTCCTCGAACTTCCATGAAATGGTGCTGTATTTTATCCATTGGGAACGGAATGGGAGCTTCTTCTTCTTCAGGAACGGAAAGAAGTGAGTGAGTGGTGAGATCAGTTTCAAGTTTCAACTCTGCGTTCGAGAGGAAATTATTCATTTTTGCTGTTTTATAATCATAACATAACACGTTTTTTCTTTCTCCTTTTCCGTGAAATTAAATTATCAAATTTTGAATAACGCTTAATTTATCTATAAAGAAAACGACATTGGTGAGGTATTCGAATCCAAGTGGTTGAGATTATATGCCTCAAGTTGACAATTTTTTAAAAGATCAAAAATGAGAAAACTTTTCTAAATTCGTTAATATAAAATTGATGTATTATTAAATTATTGTTTCGTTTAAATATAAACGTACTATTTACAATAAATGAATTTTGATGATGAGTAGATTGAATTTATCGGTGAATAAGGTTGGTCTTCACGTATAGGTTAATAAACATAATTTAATAATAAATCAAACTTTTTAACCATTCCATGAAATGACATAATCTTTTATATATTGAGAATTTTAAAAGATTTAAGATTAAATTAAAAATTAAAGCCCATTTTACTATTTAAAAACGTACTAGTTGACCAAACAATCAATCATCTCAAGTTAATTAATGTATAAATTGCTCTCTTTTCTATCATAGCGATTTCCTAGCTTTCTAACAACCAAACATATCAATTATTGGTGTTCTATAATTAATATTATCCTTTTAGTCTTTTGAGGAGTATTATTAATTATTAATTATTAATTATTTTATTATTTCCTTTTCATTTATATTACTAATAATTTTTTAATAAAAACATATACAACTTTTATTGGTCGATGTGCTTTTATAAATATTATAAATATTATAAATTTTTTATTTTTATTTTATTATTATAATTAATATAATTTATAAAGTAAAATTTATCATTATTAAATATTATAATAAGAAAAATGGATAATATTCTATATTAAATGAGGGTTGTTCTAATAAAAATAAGTGTTTTATTTTCTGTAATTTTATTTCAAATAATATTTATTAATATTAAATAAATTGTTATAATAAAAAGTATTTACTATCAATAATATAGTAACAAAATAAATTAAAACTTATTATTATTTTAATTAAATAAATCAGCACAATAATAGTTTTGTAATTAGCCTATTTCAAAAAAAATAATAGTTTTGTAATTAACTAGAAATAAGAAGTGGATATGCTAGTAATTGTTATATATCTAATTACGATTCCGATTCTAGAAAGTTTTAGTAAACAACATCAAAAGAATTATGATTCCGATTCCATAAAAATTTCTAGCAAACAACTTCATTCCCGTCCCAATTGTTGGTAAGTAAACATGATTCTAGAAATAAGATATATGAGAATTTGATGATATTTTTCATATTTTGTTGAATTTTTGGTAATATTATGGAAATGTTGATTTAACGCTCAGGTTGACGTCGAATCCATGAATACATAAATAAAAACGGGTATGAACTTGGTAATATTTTTATCAATTTTGAATTTTTATCACTAATAGCATGAATTATTAAGAAGCCTTAACTACCTATGTTTGAATCAATTGCTAACAAATTTTGTCTTCTAAAAATAATTTATAGTTATTACTAGTAAAAAGAATAAACTTCGAATATTATTTTAGTCTTTTTATTTTAGTTTTTGGTTCATTTGGATCTTTGTAGTGTTTTGATCAGTATATTTTTTAAATGTGAAATTTGGTCCCTGTAATTTTTAAACTAAATAATAAATACAAGATTTGAGGGGTAAGGTAGTATTTGCCTACACAGATACCATGTCTATATTTATTGAATAATTATAACATACATATTGTAGTTACTTTTTGACTTAAAAAGACAACAGAAGTAGCCGACACAAAAACAGTCATATGGATAATCTAAAGTCTTTATGGGAGAACTGATTTAACCTCAGTGTTGAATACATCTAGAGAATCATGTATGCTTGGAGAGGAAATTGAGTAGTAGCTGATTAATTTCTTCCGGGGATTGCTCTTGAACAAAATGGGATCCTTCTGCTAAATAGATGATCTCTAATTTGGGCACATAATCTTTCACCTTTTCACTTCGTACATATTCCTCAATTCCTGGGAATTTGAGAACATAATCTTTTTCACCCATTATAAGAAGTGCTGGAATTTCAACTTTTGGATCTTTTATTCCCCAATCTTCACCCAATGACCTATCATGAATGTTACTCCATCATATGTCAAATGTGACATAGCTATTAAATTGTGCTACGTTTGCTAAATTGAAAACGAGATCGTGAAGAAAAAGTAAACAAGAAAAATTGAGCAAGCGATGCAAAACAAGGACATTGAAGATGACCATATTTGAATGACATCAAAGAACTATCAAGATTAAAGGGCATAACCTGTAAGGAACTTTTAATGCAGTGTCAAATCCAGATTTCTTATAGAGATCACCATAAGCTGCTAGATCTTCCTCAGTGAACCAAGGGGGCAAAGGGGTGGATGAGTCTACTAAGTCCATTATCTCTTGGTTTTCTTCAGCTATTGGAACCTCACTTCTGGAGAAGAGGATGTAAATATTTCTGACAACAGTTTTTGCATCAAAACGACCAAAATCAGACTCCGCTCGTCCAGGTTCCTAGACAAGAGGGGGGTAAACAGAAATAAGCGAAGAACAAGAAAAAGAGGAGGAAAAAGGAACAAACAAAACAACGATTGAAGAATAAACTTGAAACAAATCGTTCAACAACTATTGAGATGGAGATTTCTATCCAACGAGTCGATTCTCAAGCAAACCAACATACATAACTAATGTAGTGCTGGTTCATTTGCAAATCTAATATAAACTTGAAACAAATTGTTCCTACAAAGATACAATTTATACTTGCCTAGAGTCCAAAATAATTATAATTGGATCATTTGAGTTGTTAAGTTTTCTTTTGAAAAGAAGAGAATTGTACCTGCCATCTTGAAATATAGAAGCCTTCAGGGAGGTGGCTTTGGAACTTAATAGGCTCAGGAGGCATGAATGGCACTCCCAATGTGACAACTCCCAATGCCCTTTCTGGGTGTTTCAGGGCAAAGTAATAAGCTGGCATTGCTCCAAAATCTTTCCCAACAAGAAATACCTATACGGATTATAAAATGTTAGAAGATTTCTTAAAACTGATATCTCCCAATGAATAATAAATAAATGAATTGCTATCAGTTTGAGTTTCCTCTGCAAAAATCTTTCTTCAGAAGGAACAGATACACAGATTGAGAAATCTTTTCCGTCTATTACATTTTTAAAATATAACATTAGAAATGTTGTTATTAAATAATAAAATCAAGATGCTAAAAAAGAAAGGGGGGAGAAAAATTGAAACCCTAATTTATTGTAGTGGTTAAAAAATTTGAACAGGTCCGCTCCAACTAATCAGTGTGAAAAGCTAGAAGAAAAATCGTTTTTAATGAACACTTTTATCTATTAATTAATAAACTAATTCAGCAGTTCACTTTCTAGAACAGTACCTTGGGGATGTGGAGAGTGTCGAGAATTTGAAGGAGGTCGCCGATGAGGTCGGCGTATGTAGCCTTGGAGGGCTCGGCGGGAGCATCGGAGAGTCCATAGCCTCTGTAATCGGGAGCGATTGCTCGGAATCCGGCGTTGGCGAGAGCGATCATCTGGTGCCGCCAGGAGTACCAAATCTCGGGAAAACCGTGCAGAAAAAGGACGACGTTGGAGCCTGAAAGATCGGAAAACGAAAGAATTTGTTAGCAGGGAAATCGGAGCAAGGAAAGGGAAGTTCCGGCGGAGAAAATGGGCACCGGTTCCGATCTGTGCCACATGGATCTGCAGAGCTCCTTGAACTTGGACGAATACGTGCTGAATTTGATCCATTGAGAGGTTTTGGAGAAAGGGAAAAGAATTTTAGTCTGCTTTTGGAGAAGAAGATTCAAATGAGGCGAATAATTTGAGTGTGACAGATGAATTAAGCATCAACAATTAAAGCCATTGCTTGGGCATTTGGATAATGGTACGTCCAGTTTAGACTCGGGACTCACAGACAAGCTTTAAGCGAAGTTCGGCCCTGCATGATTTCCGTATGTTGCAAACTTGCAACCTCCTTTGTCGTTATTCCAAAAATAAATAAATAAATAAGGCCTATATACATGTATATATTTTAAAAATTAAACTCTGAAAATGTTTCATTTCATTTTAATAAGTGATCATTCATATTTTAAAAATTTTAACACACAATTTTCTCATTTAATATAAAGTTATAATTATATTTTAAAAAATATATTGAATATAGTATATTGTTGAAATTGCGATAGAAAAAAATCAGAATAAAAATAAAATTAAAATACCAAAATATCTAATTTTTAAAAAATACATGGACTAAAATAAGTATTTTGAGAGTACATGTACCAAAATAAACATTTTGAAAGTACATGAACAAAAATTAAAAGTATTAAAAGTAAAGCGACCAAATTATCCCTTTAACCTTATTTTTAAAATATTATTTAAAAATGTTTAAACATATTTTAAAAATAATATTTTCCATGCTATTTCTTTTATTGAATATCGTAGCTTTTAAAAACTATTTTTATTATTTAAAAATTACAAACACCATGTCACACTGATTTAAAATCATGGCCTCCTGCCAAAAGAATCACACAGCTACCACACCAAACAAACTATTCAAAAAAATTTATTTGAGAAATCATTTTTGAAGATTTTTAAACTCGTCTATTAAACGGGCGATTTCACATTACCGCTAGACCAACCATCAAAGCTGGTGTTGAAAAAAAAAAAAAAAAGAGAGAAAAGAATTTATACACATATATTGTTTGACAAAATTGGGTTAGTAGTGAGTTCAGTGCACCAATGGCTGCGTGTCAGCCTCAGCCTCAGCCATCTGTATCCGAATTCCCTGCTGTCCTCTGCCCTCTTCAAAGACCATCTCAATTTGTTCCAAACATTTCCCCTTGGTTTCCGGCACACACACATGAACAAAAACAACCGACGCCACAGAAATCAACGAGAACACAAAGAAAGTTCCCCCCACCGTAATCGCCCTCGTCACCGACAAAAACGACATCGTAATGAGGCCACTGCTGACTCTGTTCCCCACCGCCCCCAGCGCCGACGCCTGCGCCCGCAGCCGCAGCGGAAAAATCTCGCACGACAGCACCCAACAAACCGGCCCAATCCCGACCGAGAAAAACGCCACGTTCCCACAAACCGCCACGATCGCCAAAACAATCCCAAGTTTCTCCCCATCCAAAAACGCCAACGTCGTGCTCAGGCAAAACAAGCACGCCGTCATCCCGATTGTGCTCAAATACAGCAGCGGCTTCCTCCCAACTCTGTCGATCAAAAAAATCGCCACCAAAATGAACAGCGTCTTCGTGAATCCCACCGCCACCGTTGCCGCCAGAAGTTTCGACTCGCTTTCAATTCCGGCTTGTTTGAAGATCGTGGGGCTGTAATACACCGTCGCGTCGATTCCGGTGATCTGTTGGAAGCATTGGATTCCGCAGCCGGCTATCAGCATTCGCTTCACCGCCGGAGTGGGCCGGAGGATTTCGTGCCACACGGCCTTGTTCGGATTCGCAGCAGCTTTTTGAATTTCCATCAATCGCCGGTCCACGTCCACGTCCGTCTCGTTGATTTTCACCAACACGATTCTGGCCTCGTCGATTCTGTTCTGCATCACCAGCCACCGGGGGGACTCCGGGATCATACAGAGCGCGAATCCGAGCAGCACCGACGGAATTATTCCGACGCCGAGCATCACCCTCCAGCTTATGTGTACCGGAAGTCCCGAGAAGGCGTAATTGGAAATGTAGCCGAGGAGGATCCCGAAATTTATGAAGATTTCGGGGAGGGAGGTGAGGGATCCTCTGGCGGCAGCAGGGGAGATCTCGGCGATGTACACCGGCGCGATCATGACGCCGAAACCGACGCCGATGCCGGCGAGGAGTCTGCCGATCATGAGGAAGCAGAAGGACGGAGCAACGGCCATGATTGCAGCTCCGGCCTGGAAAACGATGGCGGCGAATCCGATGGTCCATTTTCTGCCGATGGCGTCTGAAGTTTTTCCACCGGCTAAACTGCCCAGTAACGAGATTATGCTCAAAATTCCGACGAGAATTTCTTCTTCTACTTCAGTGATTTTGAGATCCTCTTGGATGAATATGATCGCTCCGCTCATGACGCCCACATCTGCGTGAAATTCGTTAGCCCAACGAGAGAAATGCAATAAAATTTGTGAGTAATTATCTAGAGAGAAGATTTGATTAGGAGAAGGAGCAGACCGTAGCCCAGAAGGACGGAATTGAGGGAGGCGAAGATTGCGCACATGAAAACATATCTTGGAGTGTGGAAATTGTGGTGTTTGGAGAATGGAATATGTTGGTCAGAATCGGAATGAGCATGTTCTTGGATTACCAACAAACCCATTACTTACAGCAAAGAGAGGGATTGAATTGAATTTGGAGTAGTGAAAAAGGGGTTTCCACTTTCCATTTCATCCCAATTTCCAATCCTGACTTCTCGAAGCGACAAAACAAAAAGTAAAGAAACCCATTGCGCACCGTTGACCGTTGCTTTTTCCTACGGTGCTCAGCTCAGCTCAGCTCATACCGTTTCGTTTCTTTTGTTTTCCCGTTTTGGTGGAGTGTTTTTTCGTCGAGGCACGAATTAAAAGATTGGATACGCTAAAAAAACGTCTTGTTCTTAATTTTTAGTCTTTAAACAAGGTGAATTTCTTACCTATATTGTTAAATTTATTCGGATATTTGGATTTTTTATTCAGTATTTTACATGTTATTTTAAACACGAGTTTGCATGATTGGAACATTCTCTCCTTACATTTTTGCTATTTATTATTTTTTCATATATTTTATTTCACTAATTTTCTTTATTTTAATTTTTTAATTTTATAATTGAAATAAACTAATGTACCTATTAACTAATAAATAATTTTATTGTAACTAAGTATGTTTATATATTATATTTATTTTCAAATTATATAATATCTTCTTTTATTTTTAAAAAAAGTATAATTTGATAATATGATAATTAACTATCAATTATTGTTTTTGAAAAAATTGAAGTTGAAAATTAAGGACTTATTTAATATTAATTATTTAAACTTTAATTAATATGAATTAATTTGTTCAACAACAGAATATATAAAATTTAATATATATGTAATTAATAGAAAGATAAAATATTAAATTAATAAATACAAATCTATTATATGAATATTGGTAAGGTCATTTTTAGAACCTTATATAAATTTAAAACATTTTCAAGAATAAACCTTACCAAACAAACTTAACTATTCAAACATTCTCGAACATCTTTATTAATTTTTATACAAAAGAAACATGATTAGCATCTATGTTTTCGAAAAACAAACCGCCCCATAATAAGTGTTGAGAGTTTTTTCCCCACCATGAGTAGTGAGCCATGGAAAAGTTTGTTGCATATAGAGAGAGAATAGGGTAGCGATTTGCTGCAAAGACGTGATATTCATTCCAAGAAAATGGATTTATACTTGTTTGTTTACATTTTGGATAAATACTTACCTTACATGTTTATTCAACTAAGAAATAATAATTTAGTGTAATAGTTACATATAGATATCTAATTATATAGATGTCTAAAAATTATAACATTTACGAATTTGTCAAAATAAAGACCTATTTATGATGATCTATTTTATGGAGTATATATTGTGTTGTTAAAGATTATATGCTGGTAGCATGTTTCACAAAATGAAGTATATTTTGCATACATGTAACATATGCTTCAAGTTGTATATTATAAAACATAATATTTTCGTATAAAACAATAGAAGCTATTTGATGGAGCTAGTGTCATAATATGAATGATAAAAAAATGTATATATTATATAATGTTCAGCCGGAAAGAGAATTATTTGTTGTAAAAGTACTACTACACGACTTTTTATATATTACATAACCATATAACAATACAAGAAATATATTATATAATCTAACTAATCATGATATATAATCACCACATGTATAAAAAATGAATCCACACATGTCAAAGTATGCAAAAGGAAGTAATAAATATAAATGAGACAAAAAGTGCGAGTGTAAAAACTGGTCCGGACACTCACAAATATCCAAAGAAGAAAAATATATATATGTATGTATGTATAAATGGGACAAAAAGTAGAATGGTTATCTAGGTATATATGTCATATATTTAACTGTTGATATAATTATGTCAACCGGAGAGAGAACCATTACCATTTTAAAGGCGGCTTGAACCGCAAACCCTGTAACCGCTAAACTAAAAAAGAAAAGAATGCTAGCATATAATTATAATAACATTTCTAATTGATCTATGAGAAAGAAATGGCCAATGGCAGGTCAGTAAAGGCACCGGACTGCCTTGTACAACACCATACTTCTGCGTCAGAAAAGCATTTAGGAGAGGGAACTAGTTAGGAACAAAAGCTGCTGTACCCATTAAATTCTAGCTCAATGCATGAACTTCTAAGTACTAGGACCGATGGTTTTTGTCAAACAAAAAAAGAGGAAAAAAGTGTAGGGAGAAAAAACCCATTTTGAAACCCAGATCATATACAGTCATCCATCACTGCTCCTTAACTTCTATTGGATTCACCGGCTGGTCCTCCACGACCAGATCTTTGACCACGGCCACCACGCTCTGTCCGGCCGCCACGACCGCGTAATCCTCGCACGGGGCGTCTGTCCAATGAAGAAACAACTCCAGCCTGTCTCAGCATAGCTCTTTCTTTGGCTCGCTCTTGCAAGTTTATTGTAGTAGACGTGCTACTACTAACAGGAGACGACCTTTTGACAACAGTAGGACTACCTTGTTTCGGATCATTTGTTTCTGGTGGTGTACTTGGGACGTTCTCTGTAGACATTGAGGTGGTTTCAACAGCTTGATCACTCTCCACGTCAATCTGGTTGCAATCAGTTGACTTCTCTAAAATTTCGGCAGTTTCATCAGTTATATCACCATCATCATTCTTCTCTTCATTTTGAATCTCGGGAGAGTTGATCTCGCCGATCTCCATGGCTGTGACAGCCAGAGCATCATCATCAGCTCCAGATGGGGAAGCATCAGGTGTTGCAACCGCTTCAATATGATCCTCCCCTATTTCAATGTTTTCAATATTATTACCACCCTCGAGGTCTGTAACTTCAGGCGCCAGCTCACCTTCCTCTCTCTCGCTTCCAATCTCAGAAGTTAGATTCCAATTGTCTGGTTCAGCCTGATCTTTTAACCCATCATCCGACACCTCTGCTCCAATCTGTCTATCCAGATTCTCATCTAGCGTTTCTTTCCTGTCAGTTTGTATTTCATCATGGCTCATAGACCCATCAGACGAAAGTTCTTTTGGTCTATCAGCCTTCTCCCCTAGAATTTCAACCTCTTTTTCGACATCAACTGCTTCCTCATTTAAACCCTGTGGAAACTCACAAACATCAGAAACTTCTTCCAAGGGTGGCTGAGTTTTGAGACTTCCCAACGAGGTAGAGGATGGTCCACCAACGTCTTCAGGCAAGGTATCCGACCCTTTAGCCTTCTTCATGACAGGAGCTGCCATTTCAGTACTGGTCTCCCCAGGGATAGTTGAATGTTCATGCAACTCAGAAGTTGATGAAGCTACACGCTTGCGAGCCAGCTGATGGGTTGATGGAGTTGGTTCACCTTCAGTTTCTGATTTTCCAGAAGTTGCACGCTTGTTTTCATTGTTTGGTAATTCTGCCATTGACATGTCTATATCACCCTGAGGCCCTTCTGGTTTTCCAAGACGAGGTCGAACCAACTTCCGCCCAGCTTTACGCGTTTCTACTTTTGTCCTGGATAACTGACCTTTCTTTTCACTTTCTTCTAAGGCTTTGGCAGGTAAGTTAGTTGTTACAGGTGCCACTGGCAATGTGGCATCAGACGTTTGGAAAGAAGCATCAGAACCTGCAAAGTATAGAGCATTCACATAACGTAAAGGCAAAAAAGAAAAAAAAGGCATAAATAATGGCCGTAACTGTTATAGTGTCTAATGATTTGATGACACATCAAAGCACCTGTACTAGTTTGTAGTAAAGCATCTGTGGCTACAGAAACCTCTGACGGAACATTTTGAGCTCCAAGATCAGTTAAGACTGACTGCACGGTCTTCTCAAAATTTTCAACAGCTAAAACGTAGGTAGAAGCAAGATCGTCCAAACCAATCCCTGAAAGAGGCTGAACTAAAGCATCCTGCTATAACCAATAGTCACAGTTGTAAACGCTCAACATCAATAAAAAGTTAAACAATTAGTACTATAAAAGAGAGAAATGAATCACAACCCCTTTCCCTAAAATAACATTAATCCTAGATCCCACCAGAGTGCTAGGCAAGATTTTTTTCTCTTCTTTCTAATAATTTTATAAGAAACCAGAGAAGAAATGTCATTGAAGGCTTTGACAGGTAAGTATCAATCAATCTGTTCACATTAATTCTCAAGAATGTCAGCTTAATCAATTCCCAACACATATCAATAAAACAATATCAAAATTCCAACATCTTTATATGGGTTTAAAGACTGCAGGATATTAATAATAGGTAGGAGGCTTCAAAGTAAGAAGCAATCAAAGCACGACATACCAGAATTTAGAATAACCAAGTCATTACCTCCGGAGGACTGCTTTTAGACTGTCTAAGCTTTTCAAGTTCATCAGACAGCTGCTTCATGGTTCCCCTATGCTTCCCCAACTCATTTAAAATCTTTGATTTTTCCTACATAAAGTGAAGATAAAGACATACAATATCAAGACATGGAAAAAAGGGAAAAAAATGGCAAATCAAAGCTTGGTTTAACTTTGTACATTAGCAAATTTGCAATATCTTTCCAATTCAATGAGAAATTAGGTGAAGCAGCATAACCGGGGAATTTTCAGTTTCTTACAAAGACACTCATCCTTCCCTTCAATATGGTTGAATGCATACAAGAAGTTAAATCCCATTCTTTTAGCTCAAAAAAATTTGAATTAAACATCCTAAGTTCCTCACAGGACCATGAAAGTGTTATCCATCATGGAATCCTCCACAAATATTAAGA
The DNA here is from genome assembly GCF_013281855.1 of Momordica charantia. Classification (NCBI taxonomy): domain Eukaryota; kingdom Viridiplantae; phylum Streptophyta; class Magnoliopsida; order Cucurbitales; family Cucurbitaceae; genus Momordica; species Momordica charantia. The sequence continues at coordinate 22,195,622 of NW_028275157.1, read as the reverse complement.
ATAGGTAGGAGGCTTCAAAGTAAGAAACAACTCAGGTTCAGACTTTCAATTTCTTACTGAAGTTAGCCAAAACTTTATGACACTGCCAATATGTGACTTTGACACAACTCTGCCCCCAAGGGAGAACTATCATACATCAAACTAGAACTGATTCACAAAATCAATAACGAAATTCACCAATGATCCACTACGATATCCATAATCCATGTCACAATATAGGCAATTTGGTTTTATGTGCATCTGAAGATGGACTATTATTGAACCTCACCAAGTTAAATTGCATTTGCCTTTTGTCAAGAGAAGTTGATGACTAAAATTGTGTTTTGCTTAAGAAATCCGATGGATGGAAAATGCAAAAATGAAAATCATGAAACCTGCTCAACTATAGTGTAAGAATCCTTTATTGCCTTCTCAATTCTCAATCGCCTGTTTTTTTCTGTACGACTGTCATCCTTTTCTCTTTTCAGTTCTTCTCTCAGTCTCTCCAGATGTTTCTCAAGAATCTGTGCAGAAGTTAAAAAACAAATGAAAACTGAGAGGAAATGCAGAATACACGCAATAAGTGATGTAGAATTAACCTGAATTTCCTATAAAAAAAAAGAGTTAACCTGAATTTTAGTGTCCTTTTCTTCTATGGCCTGTTCACCAGTTGAATCTCCACCAGACCTTTTCCCTACGATATTCACTTTAAAAAAAATGAAGAAGATAAAAACATTATCATTTAAAGTCCAGACACCATTGACAATAACTAAAAATAACAGGAATGCCACAGATTCATCTATGAGAATGAAAATGCTGTGCTACCTTGCTTAATGTCCTCCAACTGCTTTGAAAGAGCTTGATTCTCTTTGACTAGTTCATCCTTCTCCTTAGACACGGTTTCAAACTTACGCTGCCAAATAAGCAGTGGTATTAATAAACTTGTTGAACTGTATCAAATAGATTGTTGGACAGTACCCTTACTGGATTTTTCTGCCATTATGCATTTTACAGGTATTTTATGATATAAACTAAAACGAAAAGCTTTAGCGTAAATTTAATTAAAAAAATAGTTGGGAGGAAGGTATGATTCCATAAATAATTGAGTTTCCTAATTTATCCTAGTTCTAAAATGAATATCTTTTTTTTTAATCGGAAACAACTTTTCATTCATATATAAAAAGAAATAGAAATGTTCAAAGATATAAACTCTCGAAGGAATGAAAATATATGAAAGGCATTGGAAAATAACAGCGCTAAACGTTCAAATACAAATTCCTGAATGAATGAAAACAACTTTTCAGGCAGCGCTTTTGTTGTACAGATGTTTTCAGATTAAAATTTTAAACAGCACATGAAGATTATTTGGTTTAGTGCATGGACAACATTTTTGTGGATGGGTGTGGTTAGAAAGGAACAGTAGAGTCTTGAATGATGAAGAGAAGTCTAAGGATCATTTGAAGAATGATATTGTTTTTCTTTTGTCCAAACTGGTTGGAGGGCCTTCTTTTAATTCTCCAGTTTCTCACTTTCTCTTGATGAAATCACTATCGTTTCTTATAAAGAAAAAGGAAGCCGTGAACTCAAATACCTTGACTCAAGCCTACCTAAGATAAATATCCTACAATTTCTCAATGTCAAATATTGTAGAAATGGTGGTGTAAGCTAGCCAAACAGCTACAGAAATATAAAATACATACCTTATACTGAGCAAAGAACTTCTTCTGTTTCTCCATATCTGCCCTCAGATTTGCCTGGCGCACAAATTATGCAGATGAATATAACCTCAGTTGTTTGTTTCCATATAAAAAAATGTAACCTTAACTCAAACAAGCAGACAATTCAAAAATTAAATACTAATACTCATGAACTTAGCTTGCGTACCTCAATATGTTGAATATCATTCACCTTCTTTTCCCTTTCCTTCAGTTCAAATCTGCAATTTGAAAGGTCGCGCTCCAATTGAGATAATGATTCCTGTCTTTCAGTGAGTAACATTTTGACTTTCTCAATTTCGGAATCTTTCTCATTCAGCTCCATCTAGTAAAAGAAATTTTAGAGTAGAAAACAGATCTTTATATTGCAATATCAAAGAGAAAATAAACTAGTTATAGTTTTTCAAGAGGGCTATCACTCAGAGAACTAACCCCAAAATTGTGCCTACCTACCAAACCCCCAACTTATTCTATTTATAACCATCAACTCCTAACACATTTATCCAGCAATTAACAAATATGTGCTAGATCCTAATAATATTCATAAAACATGATGATTCCCGGACCAAGAACACTAAACTTGATTTTCTCTTGTATCGTTTGGTGCAAAAGAAAAGCAATATATTTTTCTTAAAAGCAACCAAAATAGACTACAAATGTTATTTTCCATATCATCATAGTTAATATCAGGAGAGAGTCCTTTCCAAGCACAAGCAAACAAATACATGGTACAAATGCAATATACATGTTCCGTGTTTAAATGATTGTTAAATACATGCTCTAACCTCAATGAGATTTTTTTCCTTTACATAGAAGAAACAGTCCACTTCTTGTTAAAAGTATTGACAAGTACACGAAAAACCAAGGAGTTAAGGCTTTACATTTCGTTAATAAAGCAGAAAAGTGCAATATACACATTTCTGGTCCAACAGTAAAAGTCAAAGCCACACACTTTCTCATTGCTCGTGTTAAATGGCTGGTGGTCGTGGTTTTTTCAGACGATTCTAAGAGTAATTTGCAGCAGTTACTATTCTATCCGTTTCACTAACCGAAGGCCCATTTAATTTGGGTAAATGCAGTTAAAGTAGTATTATCAGAAATTTGGTTTGAACGAAACCAAAGAATTTCTTAAGAAGAGAGAGGGGGCTAGAGTATTTTGATATAGCCTTAAACAATTTTTGAATTACTCTCCTAGTATTATCTATGGTTCTTGCGATGTTTTTATTTCTTCTTAGTTCGTTTGTATCCTTAAACAATTTTTGTATATTTTCATATACAAATGAAAATTTTGTATCTTCTCCAAAATAATAATAATAATAATAATAAATAAATAAATAAATAAAATAGTCCACTTCTTGTTAAAAGAGTTCACGAGTACAGGAATGACCAATGAACTAAGGCTTTCCAGTTTCCACTTGGTTAGTAAAGCTGGAAAGGTATAATCACAAAAGGACTTAGATTTAAGGGGCCCAATGGTCCTAAGATGTAAAAACTATCCCAAAGATGATCAAGAGAGACCTCTTCACTAGTTTATCCTTGTGTATAATCCTAATTTTAATCGGCAAACAAGAGCAATTGCTCTTTATTTGCAACGAAACAAGAGATTTACATAACTAACAAACTTTCAAGACGGACCGTTCTCTCCACAGTACACATAAGATGATGATTTCCCCTCTTTTCTAATTACGGAGCCTTATATACTATTTACTATTACTAACTACCCATACATATCCATAACTCCCTTCCCACACACTTCTAACTACCCTGTAACTACCCTATATCCCAGAACTTCCTCCAAACTCCCTATTATATTTGTAAGTACTCGTACATATCCATATATCCAAAGATCTCCCTTCTAACTTCTTTGTATATTAGTAACTACTCATAAATATCCATATATCCTAGTAACTATCCATAACTATCCATACATATTCATGTCTTAGGAGCTCCCTTCTAACTCCCGTGTACCCTTCCTTTGATAAGAAAACAGATTGGAGTGATTTTTCAATCAAATTTATCCTTGTTACTAGAATAAGCATAATTTTTTTTTATATCCGTGTGTCTAGGCCAGCTTGCGTGCACCTCGACTAATCACAGGCCAACCGCGTGACCCTACTACATTTGATTGACAAGGTAACTCGTAGGATATTAAATCCTAGGTAGGTGACCACCATGGTTTGAACCCATTCCCTCTAAGCCCTTTGCTATTTACATCGACCCTTATTGACCACTAGGTCATCCCATGATGGTAGAGAATACGCATAATTAATCCATGTTATTTGAAAATTGTAAGAATATAATTTCCTCCACATATGTTAAACTATTTCAATGAATGACCTTTTGTCAATTACAGAGTGGATTCGTAAAGGCTCCACGGGGACTAAAAGAGAGTGAACATGAGCATAATGCAAAGAGTGGGCCCCAATCCTCCAATTATATAAGAAAAAACATAAATTAAAAATAGAAATACTCTCATGATAACAAGAACAAGTAGTTACCTGCATTCTTTGAACATCATCCTTCACACGAATATAATCTTCGTAATCTATATTCTTAGATCTTTCAAGCAACTACATACACAAATCAAAAATTAGAAATGAACTCGGACATCCTTCTAAACGAACAATGGAATAGAATTCTGATAAAACAAGAAAATTAATATCCAAATATTACCTCAGAAACTTTGCTTTCAAGATGAACTTTATCCGCTTTCTGCGACTCAATTTCCATTTTACAAGATTCCATCTCTATTTGTCTCATTCTCAGCATGCCCTCAAACTTCTCTATCTCAATTTTAGCCTTACTAAATTCTTCCCGCAGTTTCTATTTATTATCAAGCATTTTTTTAAATTAGTAGAAGTTCCCCAGAGGAGCTGAAATTATGAATCTCCCACACGTGATTGAGGGGTAAAATAAAGAAAAAAAATGAGGAGAAAATTGATGTTTCTTAAAGGTACCTGGCATTCCTCAAAATTGTGCTTATTCTCTTCTCGCAGTTGGATATTGCTTTCGCGAAGCAAGTTCATCTCCCTGACCTGTAAAAAAGTTAACCTTCATATCCTTACATGTCAGGGAAAATAAAACAGCAAGTACAGTTATTCCCTACTCTAGCTTACTCGTCCTAAAAAATAAAATCATCTCACGTGAGCCAAGAAAGAAATTAAATTTAACCTGAAGTTGTAAAGACTTAATTTCCTCCTCGGTTAACAATAATGCTTTTGAACTTTGACGTTCAGCATGAAGTGAAGTTTGTGCACTCTCCGCAGCTTTAAGAGCATTTTCTACCTGTATGAGAAACCAAAAGGAGATAAGAGAACAATCAGACGGCTTCTTCCAAAGTAGATAAAAAATGAAAAAAAATCCCTTCACCATTCAACGTCAAGGCTTGACACCTTAACGCAGTGGCCTCAACTGGACCTTCGAAAGAGCTCAAAAGGATTATAGTTGAATATATTTAAAAAAAATGGGGATTATCCAATCATAGGACAACTAACAACCGACTATCCTATGTATAAACTACTTAAGAAACAACCAGCAACTATACAATCAACCATACAGCAGGGGTAACCAACATAACAGAGCTCAAAAGCTCTTAAATGGTCCGGCTCTTCCCCAAAAGTCCGTTTGATTTGGTCCAACGCAGTCAAAGGATTGCTCGCTGAAATTTGGTTTGAGAGAAATCAAAGGCTTTTCAAAGATAAGAAAAGAGATTGGCTCGATTCTACCTCTCTTTAAAGATTACTCCCCTAATACTATTTTTATTTCTTTTTTTTGATAAGAAACCTATTTTTATTTCTTGGATGCTTTCATTTCCCTTGGGAGTTTGTATCATTGAATTATTTTGTATCTTTCCATATATCAATAAATATCAGTATAGTCGAATATAAAAAATTGGCGACTATCCAACCATAGCACAACTAACAACTAATCAGCTATCCTAAGTATAAACTACTAAAGAAACAACCAGCAAATATATAATCAACCATCCAGCAGGGTAACCAACAGAACAGGGCTATTTAACTAAACAGTACCTATAATATAACTAAAAGCCTACTAGGCTACATCAAATAAAGACTATTTGCTATTAGTAAACCATCAAGAAAACAAATATTCAGTGACAACAGTTTGATTTTGAGGAAATTTGATGTAATTAGTTAGCTTCTGTTAGTATCTGTTAGTTATCTTTTGTTTCAGTAGTTAGCTTCTGTTAGTTAGGTTGGCCGGCTATAAAAGCCAACCTCCTTTATTTAAACACGTCACTTCTGAGTTCTGTTTTAATAAGAATTCCTTCATTTGGTTTACACCAAAATGAAATAAAATGATACGAAAAAAAGATCCCATACAGAGTATCTCATCACAAATAGATACATTGATCAGTGCATCAAGGCATAAAAATGCAAATGCTCATAAAAATTATTTCTCAGGGTCAATGATCAGTCTTGACTGTAACAATTCTGGAACCTCAACAGTTACTGGAGGCTCACAAAGTTCCCAAAACCCTAAGGTTCACAAAATCCTAATTGCGCTAGGACTCAGTGCTCTAATACCATCTTAAACATAATTAGAACACAAATGAATCCAAAGACTTAAGCTTATGGGTTAGGGTAAATGTAATCATTTATAGGATAACAAGCATAAAATGATTTGAACTACCAAAAACACCAATGGTATCAGGTGAACATTTATTTGTTTATGTTCATGACCATTTCAAATATCAACTGGTCTAAAGCTATTGAATGCATATTTCCGTGTTACTCCCTGTCACAAAAAGGGCGTAGGTTTCACAACATAATTAGCAGAAAATTGTACTCTCTGATGCCATCTCTGCAAGCCAACCACTTCACTGAAACAATAGACCTTTCAAGGGGCCAATGACACTAATAATGATCAAACAGGGATGTTTTACCTCTCCATAATATTTCCATTTCTCGTAGATACCGAACTTATTATAAGATATATTGATATTGAGGAGACATAGATTAGCTTCCTTCCCCATTCTAACTAGTTTTGAGAGGAATAAAATATTTAATCTTATTCAAATATGTACTAACAAGATTTTTCTTACATAGGAGAAATACCCGTCACAAATAAGGAATCCACTTCTTCGCAGAAATGCATGCAAACTATAAAGTGGAAAAAAAATGTAGGAACCTACTTGTGACTGCAATCTCAACTTGTCCTGCTTTAGCAAGGATATCTCTGTTTCAGCCTGTTTACATAGCAAATAACATTAGCATAGTTCAGTGCTGTCAACCAACTATAAACAGAAACGAAGAGACAACACAGGAACATGATTGATTATGCTGCACGATCTACGAAAGCACCAGTGCATCCAGCGATTCAGATGGAGGAGCGAACACACAAAGAGACTTCAAGAAATATTAAGAGAACCACAAAAAGATATATTCTTCAATAGAAGAAATATTAAGACATTAAATCTCCACTTTTTGTCCGAGACAGTTAATCTTAAACTAACACTATGAGATGAGTATCTAAAGTAGTAATCAAATTGTCATATTTCTAGAAGCTACAAGTTTGCTTAGATTATTTGGAATCGCCTGTTAGAGTCTAGAAATAAATATCAGTACTAAACTAACAAAATAAGCTCTGATGATAAAAATTCAAATGTTTGGGATCCGTAGATTGTTATTCTATGTTGTCCTCCTCTTGAGATACGGGAAGACTCTTTTGGCATTCTTTTTTTCTTGCTGTGTTGTGGGGTAGTTCAATTCAGAGGATTGGTAGATGAAAAGAAAGAAATAAGTGAGTGGAGAGAGATTAAAAAATAAATAAATAAAAGAATAAAAAACCCCAAACAAAAGCCAAGTTCTCCAAACATTACAATAACCAATAGATGAATTAAACATTCGAGAATATAATCGCCAGGGGAGATCTTGGAACAAAAAGGAATATCAGTGGAATCCACTACCATCAGACTTCAAAATCATTACCAAACATAATGAAACAAACACCAGAAGAAAAGATCAACTAGAAAACATTGTAGAAAGCCAAAAATTTAATAGGACACCCTAGAAGAATGATCTTGCTAAATAATCAGACTTGAAGCTCGAAAACAGGTCTAAACACTTCTTCAATGATAGCCAAAAAAGAGCTCCAACCAGTGACATCATCATAATTCGAAAATCTTCTTCAAGACAAAGTCTCACATGGGGACATCCTCATCCTAATAAACCCAGCTCTTCAAAGTTTTAAATGACTCTTCTTAAATCTCTGGTCTTTCTTCCTACTAGAGAATGATAAAAGGGTCAACAAGTTATCTTAGAAACACCATTGATGTACCATGCTTCTTATAAATAGGAATGAATCAATGCTAATTGGACCCAAAAATGCTTCCTTCACATAATTACCAATGAAATAAACATCAAACTGTTTAACGACTTTGAAACTCAAGAATCTTGGATAAGATCTACTTCAGGGCAAAGCTTCCGAAGGGATTGTTCAACTCTTTCCACTAGCTCCTAAACCTCTTGTATTCCAAGAAATTATCTTCATGGAAAAGTGACTTTTGGTTTTTGTCTCTTTTTGCATTGATCTCATGAACTACTAATCCACACACTTCCATCACTCTTGATACTTGCATGGTTAGGTACTGAAGAAGTCATGATCTTTTCTTCAGAGATAGACATTTCTTCTTGGAATAATGACCTTCAAACTTCTGCAGAGGTATTGACCAGACAATGCATTTGACATAATATCGATGGTTAAATCTAAATTTCCGAATTCTGAAAGTTCCATACTCGTCTCTTTCTTGTTTGTAAAAATCATCTTGGATTGGATTTTGTAATAGGACAACAAATTGACTTTGCAACCAATGTAGATGACAAATGAAGAGGCTAAACAACCTTGTTACTCAACCTTCAATGAAATAGCATTCATTATCAAACCAAATGGAAAAATGATTGCTTTCAGTATAACAGCTACTAATTTCCATGATGCTAATAAGATAGGGATGCTGAAAATGAAATTTTCTTGAATAGAGACTAGATGAAGAAGAAATAACTGTCTTTGGAAGAGAGAGAAGAGAGCATTCCTTACCTTCCCTTATTCAAAATCCTCAATTGGATATTGTGCGTGTCAATTTCTTGGCCTTTTTGTAATTGCCAATTAGGTATTATTCCTTGGTATTGGAGTCTATCTTTGCTAAGTTAGGGCTTAGACTCTTTTATCTGCCCATTTCTCATCTACCTCATCAATTTCATAAATTAAAAAAAAAAAAAGAGTTCAATTTTAGATGAAAAGTCAAGAATCAGATAAACGTCTACCTTTTAGTTACAGTCCAACATCTAATAGTTAACTGATTTATTAGAATAATTGCCTGAATCCTTCAAAATCATAAAAGAATCTTCTTTGGCATCATATTATTAATGAAGGTGAGGAGCGCCATTTTATTATATTGCCCAATACATGGAGTAAAACACTGCAGTATAGCTGGGTCAACAAAGCATGAAACATAAAAACTTTAACAATAAAATAAGGGAGTGCCAATATGGAAAAGGAACATTACAATTTCTTTTGTACGTCTGAGATATCTAATCACACTCTGTAAACCTGCATCACCAACCATTTCAATTGCATTGCTTTCAGAAGAAACTCCAACCATCTTTCGATCTTCCTCCGCCGATCGAATGTGGAAAGCCTCAAGTTGAATGAGCAGAATTTTATTCTAAAGAATGAATACCGAAAGTTCAAATTCGAAAGCAAAAAAACAAATTGGAGAAGTCCATGTAACATTCAATACAAAGCCAATAATGCAAATGTCTCAGCTGCATTTACAGGTTTTTGTCTAGAATATAAAGTATATACAGAACAAAAAAAGAAATTTAAGAAGACAGTATCTAATTTTGGATTCTATACCAATAAGGACTAAAATTGAAGCTTTTGTCGTTCATATCATTCCTGGTGGTTATTTTTTGTTGTTTTTTCTAATAAGAAATGATGGGAAGATATATGCATCAACAAAAATTATATATGTAGTTACAACTATGATTAAGACAATAAGTACCTATCCAGTAAATTGTGTTCATGAAAAAAATAAATGACAGAGCAATTGATGATTTGGCTACTGTGTTGGCTAGTATTGATAGCTCTCAGCCACAACAGCAAACAGATAAATCTGTTAACACCATATGATTTCTATTGTTAAAAGGCTAAAATATAAAATGTCAGAACTCTCAAACATTGGCATGTGCTAACCATTATCCTTGGAATAAGATCTCCTAATAAAATGAAGTAGCACAATTTCTGATATAAAAATATCATCATGAAAAATAAAAAACTAGGAATGACCTGTTCGTTGAGTTCGGTGTATTCCTTGTCAGCTTTATTCTTGAAATCCTCAAGTGCTAACTTCCTTTCTTCCCACTTGGCTTTTAGTTCATCCTACATAAAACATAAAGACATCAAGCATGATCATGCAAAAAGATATAATTAAATAAAACCGACAGCCTACACAGAATAAAAGATCAAAAACCAAAAAGCAAGCACAGAGAGATCAATGAAAATTCCGGATATTTTTTGGTAATAACAAATTTTATCTTATCAAATAGGCATTTATAAGGGGTATTCTCCTATTTGATTTTTTTTATTTTCTTGCTGGTAATAGAGGCTCTATGTGTTCAAACTTACACAACAGGAAGCTGCTAAGAACTATTGAAAATAAATAAATAAATTGTTCCACATGCAACTAGCAATAAATTGTTCCACAAGGCTCAAAATATATCATTACTAATACTGCATCTGCTTGTCAACTTCTAAGAATCCCATTTTATATTTCATAGATGAATCCTCCGGAAGTTTAAACTAACCGGTCCTTACTTATACTGGTAAAAGTTGAACACAACTAAATAAATTCAGAAATTTTTAATAAACTAGGAAGGATGAAAGAAACGAATAAGGAGCATGCAAAAAAACTTTTGCGCAGAATCAAAACATGAGGGGGCCAATACCGAGGAGAAAGATCAAAGAGAAGGACAAGAAGATAGGTGCTGAAGGGGCTTAACATGATTTTATAGTTTCTCATTATTGGTAGAAATTCAATCCATCCCACACCATCTGTGGTAAACAAAGGATTTACAAACTAATATTTAAATAGTCACAAGCCCTCGGCGGTTGTTTTTTCTAAACAAGAAACAACTGTATATTGATCCTTCACCAGCTCATTCTTCGATTCAGGAATGAGAAGAGTAATGTTAACATCTAATGAAAGCTTGGTTTATTATATTAAAAAATAAAGAAAAAAAAAGTAATGTTACATCTACATCCAAAATAATGGTTCAAAACTCACTAAGAATATAATGTTAAGATATCTATAAATGATTAAATTTACCCTAACCCAACAATCAAAACTTTTGTATAGATTGATGATTTAACATGGTGTCAAAGCAAGAGGTCTATCTTCGAAAAGCCTTGTATTGTCATTTCCTCTTCATTTAATAATGACTACCACATCTTTGGTAAATTTTCAAGTCCACGAGTGAGGGAGAGTGTTACAAAATATGATAAAATTTACTCTAACCTATCAGCTCAAGCTTTTAAGTTGATTCGGAGCTTTTGTGTTGATCGATGATTTAACCAATATGGAAGTCACATTTCAAGGGCCTTTTCTTTAAGCATTAGAAGTGCAAAAAGAAACATTACATGGTCTCTTTTGTATGCATCAGCTAATTTACGAAGCTCGGCTGCTTCCTCTTGAACAGAAGCTAAAGCTTGCGATGTTTTTGTCAGCTCTTGAATCGTTTCTGACTGGAGAATAACCTGATACACAAATAGACAAGCTGATCAGGAGGTAACTTGTTTCCTCAAAACGAAAAGCAGATTATTTAACTTACCAAGACTGCTACATAATGAAATTTAAGCAGATCTTGGAAATCCTTAACATTCTTCACAAACAAGAAGGCTACATAGAACTCAAAATATTGGAAAAAATGAAAATATTTGGCAACTGGTTCAATTGTCAATGAAGATGTTTTAAAAGCAATGCAGAAAAAACATAAAAATCACAATGGCGTGGTAAAAATTGCCTGCACTTTCAAGTTATCTCTAAAAATAAGGCTACACTCAATGAAAGAACGTCAATCAACACCTTGTCCAGTTTCTTAGAAAAAAATAAATTTATTCAAATCTTTAACATATTAAAGACATTTTTGGACTGTTTCTAGACTCGCCAAATGGTTTACAGACCCACTACACTTCCTTTCCTGAAAAAAAGCCTCTCAAATATTGCAACAACTTTTCAATGCAAAATGTGAGTAATCACTGTATTTGATGCCAGGTTGATCTTTATTCTTCAATTACCATATTAAAATAATAATGAACATAATATCTAATAACCTGTCTTTCATAATTAGCTTGTGCAGCACGCCATTTCTGCAGCTCCCTTTCCAAATCTTCCTTCAAATAAGATATCTGAATTTCCATTTCCTGTATCTTGGACCTACAGAAAATGATTACTCCTTTGATGAGTCAACTACTTACCAACACACGGGTTTTATAAACAAAGATTACTCACGATTTAGCAGCATTTTCTTCACTTAGATTTCTAATCTCTCCCAGAGAAGAAGCAATCGCCTCTTCCTTCAAATTAGCAGCACAAGCTAATTCTTGAGATTTTAAGATAGATTCATTTTCAAGTTCAGAAACTTTCCCTCTAAGCTGAAGGAGGTCAGCTTCTAATGATTTCTTCATCTTGTCAGCCTACAGATTATTTGCCAATAATGCTGTGTAACTCAATTATTAATAAAAAAAATAAAATAAAAAACCACCAGGTATTTCCAATACGAAGTTCTAAAATACCTCAATCTTGAAAGTTTCATGAGCACATTCCATCTGCTTCAAAGCTTCTTCATTTACCTGAGCTATGTTCTTGTACTGAAAACTCAAAAATTTAACTCAAAGTTACTAAAACTGAATCACAACAAATTACATCAATATAAAACTTATGCACCTGTAGCATATGATCTTTACAAGCTTGTGCTTCTTCTTTAAATTTCTGAATCTGTTCCTCTGCCCTATGCAAATCTGTGCCAACCTAGGCAACATACAATCAGAATCTTATTAAGACTAAGAATTTTTTTTGTTTGTTTTTAACAAAATACAAACTTTTCATCTAATTTATGAAAATGAACAAATATTGTTCAAAGATACAATCTCCCAAGGGACTGAGAAAGAAAGCTATAAAAAATGAAGAAAGAACAAAAGAGTTGAAGAGAGCACAATTACAACTTTCGAGTAAAAGCTTCCCAATTATAACAAAAAACGTTAGGTGAATAATCATCAAATGAGTTGGAGAGAGCACATCAGTATGAAGCTTTGAATCTTCAAATATCTTTTGGTTTCTTTCAAACCATAGCTCAGATAGAGAAGCTTTAATCCCATTAACCCACAATAGGTAAGAATTACAAGGAATCTTTAGGCCAAACAGAAGCTGGTAAACGTTCTTGGAGACATCCGCATGGAACACCCATGAAAGTTGAAAATTTTGAAGAGAATATTCCAGCAGGTAGCCACAAATGGACAAACTAGGAGGGCTGTAAAGCCATTTTAGGTAACTTCTTTGAGAATATTCCCGTTGAGTAGAATGCAAGACAAGCAGTTAACTTTTTTCAGACTACCAAAACTCCAAAGCTTTGTGACATAATCCTTAGGAAGGTTATTGGGATCATTGCTGTTTTTGCACAAAGAGCTTACTTATTATTATTATTATTATTTTTTTTTTTTGGTAAGAAACAATTTCATTGATGAGTGAAATTAAAAAGGGGTGTGAAAACCTTGAAATCAAAGGAATTACACGAAACTTCTTTAATTGGTCAAAAGAGAAACCATGCTATAAGAGTAAAAAAGAGGAGTGATTTACACCAAGACATAGCAAGAAAAATGATATTCTAGGAAGAGTCTAGTCAAAGTGAGATCTTTTTCTATGAAGAGTCTATAGTTCCTCTCATTCCAAAATGTCCAAAAGAAAGCTTGAAGGATATGTTTCCAAACGATCGCCTTCTCTTTCTTGAATGGATGCCCCAAGAGAACATATGAGAGTAAACCCTTGATATCGATAGGTAGAGCCACTTTCCAATCTAATGCTATTAATATCTCATTCCAAAATAATTTTGCAAGGGGGCACGTGAGGAAGAGATGAGGTTGTGTTTCTCCATCACTTTCACAAATGATGCACCATTTGGGAGAAATTGTAAGATATGGGAGCTTGCACTGTAATCTATCATGGGAGTTGATGGAAAACTCGTCTGGACTCCAAGGTCCATCTCCTCACATCCTCGTCAATTTAATCATGTTTCAAAGATCTCTTTAACAGAATCGGAGCTTTACTCCTCTATACCCGGCCCACACCCGCTCCAAGGTCCGGACCCGAGAGACATCAAGGGTTTTTTATATTAAGCTCACCGAAAGATTTGAACTTGAAACCTCTAAGCCATCAAGAGACCTCAAGCCATTGCCAACCAGGTTGCCCCTCGAGGGCCAAAGATCTTGTTTCTAACCGTCATGATCATGAATTCCTAAATGGTGTCAAAACAGTCATATAAGGGTGTAAAGAGAGGTTAAAAATGGAAGGGAATTGCTCTTTTAGCAAAGCTGACCCATTCCATAAATGGTGTCAAAACAGAATTCTCTTCCCATTGCCAATTGAAAATCTGGTAAATTTTTCTATCAATAACCAATGTTTTTTTATGCTGAACCGGGGCTGTGTCTGCTGCCAACCTTTCTCACTGCCACATTCCAACCAAGATCATCAGCGCGATGAATGCTTGCTACCATTGTCCGCCATAAAGCTATAGGCCTATTGCTAAATCTCCAACCCATTTTGCTACTAGTGCTTTGTTTTTCTTTAAGAGGCTCCCAACTCCTAAACCTCCTGATTCTCGAGAAAGAGAAGCAATGTCCCATCTGACTAGGCGTTTCAATGATCCATGAGTGGTCACCCCAAAGTAAATCAGAACAAGCAATTCAAATATAGATAAATAGTATAAAGGGATACTTCCGAGAACGGAAGTACACAAAGCCAGTCTACCTCCCCTCGAAATCTGGTATCTATTCCAACCATCAAGTTGTTTGAGAATTTTTTCCTGAACAAGGTCCCAAAAAACATCATTCTTAGGATTTCCTCCTAACGGCATACCTAATTATAGAATCGGAAGCTTTTCTACTTTGCAATTGAGTAACTTTGCTGAATAATCCACTCTTTGATCTTCTATATTGACACCGCTCAAAGAAAATTTCTCCCAATTCACCTTTAGGCCTGAAAGTCATTCAAAGGCTTTCATCATTTCAAACAATGCTTTAGCATCTCTTCATCATCTTTACGATACAATAGGGTGCCATCTCTAAACAGCACATGTGAAACGTGCACCAAATCTCTTCCCACGGTGAAACCCTCAAATGTGAAATGTGCACCAAACTCTTCCCAAGGTGAAACCCTCAAAAGACTCCCTTGGAATGAATGTTATCTATCAAGTTGCTTAAAACATCACTTAATAATTATAAAAATAAAAAATAAAAAAAATAAAGGGGGAGGGTCACCTTGTCATAAACCTCTAGAAGTATTGATTCTATCCCTAGGTCTACCATCGATGAAAACTGAGGATTTTGTGCCTCTAATACAGCCATTAATCCATGTTCTGTCAAAAGCCCTTTTGATGAAGCACCACCTCTAGAAATTTCCAATCCACTTTGTCAAATGCTTTCTCAATATCAAGCTTGAGTATCCACCATCCAGCGACATATCCTCTTCAATCTATACTCTTCCACTAGCAATGAGAATCGGATCCAGAATCTGTTTTCCAAAAATGCACTTTAATTTCATGAGATTGTTCAAAACATAACCTTATTCAGCCTTTCCACTAATACTTTGGCCAAGATTTTGTAAGCTGAAGAGGTAATACTAATTGGGCGATAGTCTTTTGCATGCCATCAACCGTCGAATAGCATCCTCAATTAGTTTCCCCTTTTTCCACAGGTTGCTCAACTCTTTCTTTTTCGGAACGAGACAAATAAATTTTCTTTAGTGCAACCATTCACATGGCCATTTCTATGAAATTCAGCAAACAACCTCTTGTAGTCCTTTTTCCAAGAGCCACTGGGCTTTGTTATTACCAAGGACCTTTAGAGCCACCCATATTTCAGAGTCTTCAAAATTTCTTTCCAACCATGCTTTGCTTTGGGATGAAATTGGCCTCAAACAGATTCCAGCTGGTGCGTATCTTGGACCTCCTACTTTGCTGTATAAAAAAACAGCAAAGAATCTCATAATTTCATACTCAATATTTATGAAAGGTTCACTAGAGAGTTTCCAAACATTCTTTAATTCATAAATTACTGCCTTTCTCTTGCAGCCAAATATTTATGAAAGAAGTTGTTTTCGTCTCCCTCTTTGAGCCAACAAATTTAATATTTTTTAAGAAGATTTTGTTCCTCAAAAATGTATAAATTGAATAACTTTACTGCAAGCTATATCTACTTTTTCACTTCTTCTGCACAAATAGGACTTATCCTTTGCATCAATCTATTTTAAATCCACAAGGATTTTTTCCTCCGCAGCCTTTCTTCCTTTCAAATTCTCAAAAAACCTGCTCATCCATAAGAGGGGTCCTCCGATAGCTTTGCCTCTATAAAACTTATACAACTCTTATCTTTCAGCCACGAATTGAAGAATCCGAATGGGCTAGGACCCCAATTAAAATTTCCAAGTTCAAAAAGTATGAGGAAGTGGTCAGATGTTGTTCTTTCAGCTCCGGAAACTCTAGAATTGATGAAACAAATATCACATCCTTTGTAGAATCAAGGCACAAAAAGGTGTGAGTGCTGTAACAAAGGAATTGTATTGATAAAATAACAAGGGCCTAAAGCAAGGCACAAAAACAACCTAGAGACAAAGGGTAGAGAGAACCCTCCCCTAAAGATCTATACAATCACGGAATTCTAACTTTGTAGAATCAAAAAGAAGCCATGGTTACAAAAACTATTCTTGTGGATAGAAGCTCACCAAGAAGTTGTATGTTTAATATTCACACAAAAAGAATCAAAAGGAATCTCTTTTTCCTCAAAAAGCCTACTGTTCCTTTCCTTCCAAAGAAGCCATAGTAGAACCCTTGCTGCACAATTCATAAGGACGTAGGCTTTTCCTTTGAGCGTGGAGCCACCAAAGCCTTCAGCAATGAAATCATCCACTGTCTTAGGTAAACAAAAAGCGAAGTCTAGAAGAGGAGCTATGTGGTGCCAAGCCGGAGTCGCAAAAGAACAAGGAAGAAAAAGATGATCCACTATTTCCGCTTCCTTAACACATAAGCCACAAACAGATGGAGAGAGAGAGCAATGTGGTAACTTTCTTTGGATTTTCTCTGCTGTATTTAACCTTTTAACATCTAATTCTTTGTGTACCTGAGGATCTATCCAAAGTCCGTCTTGTTACATTGAAGTCTCCACCAGGCTCCAAAGGTTATCTCTGGGTTCTGCTATATTTCGCAGCTCATTTCATAAGTTTTTTTTGTTCCCTATAATCCTTTGGCCCATAAACATTAGTAATACAAATCTTTTTCATGTCAGGAAGTGAGAAAGTGATAGGTAGAGTTAGTGCTTTTAATGAACTTCTTTATATCTAGTCTTTTCTTATGATCTCCCAAGCCACAAACATTCCAAGAAATGATTCATGTTGAGTTTTTGGTGCTAGGAGCAGAGATATCCCTACTACTTAAAAATACGGAGGAATTGCCCGAAAAAAAAGTGCCACTACCACCGCCTGCCATCATTGTCACTACCCACCATCACTATTGTCGTTGTTGTCTATTGTAGGATCTGGTCGTCGTTAAGGTCGTTCAAATATCTTCGTTGATTGAAGAAGCATTGGTTTGTCTTCGTAGGTTGTTGTTCGTGGATCTTCGTGGGTTGCTATCAGGGTTGTTGAGGCTCCATTTTAACATCTTTGGTTTCCGTCAACGTTTTCAAGGCGCAAGACGCACCTCAAGGCGACAAACCCTTAGATCGCCTTAAGGCGAACGGTGACAAAAAGGTGACGCCTGAGTGAAGCAAGGCGTACCTTTTATACATACATATATATATATATGGAATGCCAAAGTTATAAAAAACTAAATAAGATTAAACAGTAAATATATCAAATAAAATAAAGAAAAGAGCCCGAGAGAATAAAGGAAGAAACAGATAAAATAAATAAAAGAGGAAAAAATATTAACTTACATCTTTTAAAACATTAAAACATTAAAAAATTAAAAAATTAATTTAATATTTAAATAAAAGTTCACTTAAATTAAGAAAAAAAAAATTTTAATTTAAAAAACTTCATGTGGTAAAACGCAATGGCAATAATACCATGCATGGCCCTCATTTAATACTTCTTGAAAATGTAATTTTTCTTCCTCTTTCCTTATTTTTCTTCTCTTTTGCATAATTGCATCTGAATTTTCTTCTTCCTAATTACGACACTTCTTCTTCCTTTCACTTCTACTTTTTATTCTTCTTCTTCGACTCCTCATTCTTCTTCCATCTTAATGTTTTTCTTTTTAATTTCGACGATCGACGAGGCAAACAGTTGTCGGCAAAGACAAATAAGGCGAACAAAAGACAAAGAAGAAGAAGCTGTCAAGGAGAATTGCAAGGGTGGGATAATTTTTATGGTTTTTCATTTGAGGTGGTCTTTTAGCGCGCAAAGACGAGCACCCGTTGAAGGCCCTCGCCTGGGCACCTTGCAAGGCGCATTTGGGAGAAATCGCCTCACCTCTCACCTGAGGCGAGTGCTCGGGTGCGCCTCGAAATCATTGGTTTCCGTGGGGTTGTTGTTCGCAGATCTTCATTGGTTAAGTTCGAAGCTCATCATCGTCCGCTCGTCGGAGTTATCTTCGTTGAATGTCTTCTTTAGTTAGTATTCACCATTATTCATTTTCGTGGTTGTTGTTCGCAGCTGCACCTAGAGTTCAAACATTGGGTTCTGCTTTTGCTATTGAATAACTAACATCTGAATTATAGAAATAATTATCTTTATTGGTCTCAAAGTGTTCGAATAAATATTCGTAGGCTCGTAAAATTGGATATAGTACTGGACACGGAAAGAAAAAAAAAAAGCATCTATTACTAAAAAATCCTTTATTTACTATGAGGAAGGCTGAAAATTTCATGGCAAGGACTTGGTTGGTTAATTAATTCTATGGATGGTGAGACTAGTGTCAACTCTATGTGTTATTTTACAAAAAAGGAATCATGGGAGAACGTAAATGAGATGTATCTGACTTGGAAAATCAATCACAACTATTTGAATTGGCCCTAAAACTAAGTGAAGTATGACAAGGAACTGATAGAGTTACAAAATATTTTCATTCTTTAAAAAGGAATTGCCAAGACCTAACTTTTTTGGTGCTAATAAGTGGAAATCATCGAATGACTCTAAACATCATTGAGAAACAACAGAGGAGGGTCGAATTTAAAAATTTCTTGCCAATCCAAATATGAAATTTCATGAGGTCAAAGGCAAGATCATTGGTAGAGAACCTCTTCCATCCAAGTTTTTTTCTAAAATTTGACGCGAAGAAAGTCATCACAATGTTATATATAGTAAGAAAAATACAAGCAACACTATTGAAGGGCATGGGTGAATGAAGCAATTGTTAATCAAGCTTCAAATAATCAAAGAGGAACGGAATGAGAAATCTCCTGTCTAGTATGACTATTGCAATAAACCTATAAGTGAAATTTATCGAAATCTTCACGGGAAACCAACAAATTGGAAGAGTAATAAAGTAGCTAAGAGGAGTGGCGACAACCAGTTGTGTTGTAGTGCAAATATTGTTGATTCAAACTAGTTCAGTAAAGAGCAATGGATCTATTACTGAAGCCGCTAAAGACTAATTCATCATCCTCCTACTGTTTCCTTAGCCTCAATTCAACTTTGTGGATTATAGACTCCAAAACTTCTTATCATACAATTAGTTCATCTATACTTCAGATTCCAAAACTTCCGATCATATGACTTTTTCCTCTCAACTTTTTCAATCTTACTCTTCTACATATTCCAATGAAAAAATTCGAATAGCGGATGCAACAAGAAATAAAATTATTAAATTAATAGAGAATATTGCTTTAAAAATTGTCCATCATGTTTTTAAACTATAAATTCTAGTCTAGAATGCATTCTTTATCAGTGAGTGAAATCTCTAGTGATTTCTTCGATATATTGTACACTACACTTCATTGGAGTCCTTGCTTCTTTCTTTCCTTCTCTTTTTTTTTATTTTTGTTTTTTTCCGCCTCACGCTTAAGCCATAAAGGGCTATCGTGCTTGGGTGTGCTTCCCACTTTGGAAAACACTACTTAGAACCCTGCTTGTGTAGTTTCCGTCAGACGAACAGTGAGTTATGTCTAAGGGACAACTTTTTTTAAGGACGGAGGAAATTCATGTAGGCTTCTTCATTAGTATTATTTGTATTTGAAATTTTTACTATTTTCTAATTATGTTTACTGAAGGTTAGTTTATAACTTACAGTAGCTTAGTTTTAATTACTGTGTAATTGTACAAATAGACCTTTTTTGGCTAAGGTTGCACCAGCAAAATCCTACAAAACAGTATACGTCACAATCAGTTGTATGATAAGACTACCTGATTTGAAGGCTGAGACTTAAGTCCACTCCTTTCATCCAAATCAACGACCTGCCAAAACGAGGAAAATTAACAAGAAATTTTTTTATTAAACTAAACCTGTAATTCAATTACCAATCTCAGATCCTTGGCTTGATAGTTTTAATGCACATTATTGCTCCTGCATAACTAAGGAGTTCAGCAAAAACTATCCCACTATTGTTGCTTCAAATGGAAGCATCTGCTAGTAACTCCTGTGCCATATCCGTTTGTATTTTTAATTCTTTTAAATGATTCTCCCTCTTTTTTCTCACAAAAGAAAAGCATATGGTTGTTATAAGCTGCAACCAAGTGAACTTGCCCTCATTTGCATGTGTGATGCATCGAAAACGAAAAATTCTAAATCCCCTTTGTCAATGCAGAAATTTTTTTTTTTTTGTTCGGCTACAATTAGTTAAAGTAGACAGATAGTTACAATCAACCTAACTACCACTACCCTCACAAGAAAATGAAAATTCGATGTAGCCACTAAAATAAGAAAGTTTATTTAACCAACAGTGTCCTAATAATAGAAAACAAGATAACCAAGATGGGTTCAAGATGATTAAAAAAAAGTTGTCTAAGATTAGCATATACAAAAATTAGCGGTTGCAAGTAATGAAGCATATCGTACATAACTGAAGGAAGCTGAGTTAATTAGAATGAAAACCTGATTGTCTGAAGAACTGATTTTCTTCTCCAGCTCAGACAATTTAGCCTGAAGCACAAAAAAGGTAAATAGAACAAAGAAAATGAACAATGATCACTAAAAAGAATTATCAACAAATGCATCAACAAATATTGACAGTCAATAGAAAGGTACATAGAGAGAGAGAGAGAGCACCTCAGAAATAGCAGCTCGTGCCTCAGCAGCAGCAGTGGCATGTAGTGCATTTGATAGTTCCTTTCCCATCTCTTCAACATGACCCATTGCATTCTTCAAAGTCTTCTCACGATCAAGAGTGAGCGTTCTAACATTGTCTCTTTCTTCTTGCAACTCTTTCTTCAACTCAGCCCATTCCCTCTTCGAGAACAATTTATCACAAACATGGAAATCATAGAGTATATCGTAAGAGGTATAGACTACATTTTGAATTAAACGCAAGAGAGACAGACCTCAATAGCATTAATAGAGATAGTGAAGTTTCAACTAAAGAGGAATAGCATCTTTTATCATTCAATGGAAGCAAAATCTGAGATATTTAATTGTACGAATAGACCAAATAAAGGCTACAAAAAATTAATCCTCGCCAAACATGTAAGATATTTCTCTCTTTACAATCAAACTTCATTTACTTTTTTTCACTCTAATAGGAAAAAAAATCTCTAATCAAACCAGAAAAGTAAAATGGAGGGAGGGGAGGAATGAGCAATCCATCTAAAAGCCGACCTTGAAAATCCATCTAAAAGCAAGAACAAAACTCTAGGTTAATATGAAAATTCAGCTGCTGTAACAGAAAATACAACTCAACTTTCAGAAATTTAAAAAAGAATTAGAAAATTTTCAGAATCCAAAAGTTAATACGAAAATTCAGCTGCTGTAACAGAAAATAAAAATCCGTGGGCACGATTTCATTTTTTAGTTTCTGAAAAATATGAACTTCACGGGCAACACGGAAATTATCTCTTTACAATCAAACCCTAAGACAAAGGAAAATGAATTTCATAATTGCTTTGTTGACAGAAACTTTTTATTTTGATTTGGATAAACAAAAATTTTCATCGATGGGATGAAAAATTACAAAGAAGTTTCAATGACATACATTGAAGGGGGGAAAAAAGGCAAATTACTAAATACAAAAAACAAACCAAAACCAATTTGCTTGATCCAAAGAACTAAATTCAAAAACAACCCAGTAGACCTGGCAATACCAGCCAAAATAACCCAAGAAATACACTTTATAACTGAAGACTACTCAGCAAATTCTAAACAATAAATAATATAACCTGCTCCAATGAATAATATCACAAACCACAAGAAATTCTTCTCTAATTATAGCCAACAAATGATAATTAGCAATTGGAAAGCCACTATTGTTTAGAGTGTGGGGAAGTAATTCCAACCCTATGCCCTTAGGTTGTCCTTTTTTGAGATCTTCTTGAATACATTGTCTTTATCCCAAAAAAAAAAAAAAAAATTAATAATATCACAAACAGAAGAACTCAATGGAACTAACCTCCAGTTGTTTAGCATGTTCCTCAAGTTTTCTCCTCTCTGCAACTCTGGCCTCCTAATAGATCCGAAGTTGTATAGCCAAATGACAATATACAATTAGTTATAAACTTTCTATTTGAATCTTTATATATTATATATAAAAACAAAAAGAAAAAAAAAAGTCAGACAGACAGAAACAGAATAAATAACCAACCTCATGAACTTCTTCAACGCTTTGAATGGTATCCAGAGAAGCCTGCACTCATTAAAAAATATGAGAACCAGTATAAAGTTATAAGACCAGAAAAGAACTATCAATAACAAACCTGCACGCGAAACAATCTTTCAGATAGATTCCGCACTTCATCCTGTGCTCTCTTTTCAGCATTTGATAACAACTCCTTCTCAGTCTTTAGGACAGACACCTTTAATTACAGAAATACAATTTGAGAATCGTTTCAATTCCCACTTAATAGTTAAGTACCGAGCTTTACCTCCATAGTCAATTTCCGGGATTGTTCATCAGCACTTTGCAAGGATTCTGAAACTTCCCGCAGTTTTCTTTGATAGTCCACTATAAGTTGCGAAAACTCTACGTTCCGAGCTAACACACCATTCATTTCTACCCTCTATATTTTATAAGAATATGAAAATAAGACAACAAAATATGATCGAAATTATCACACCATATTCTAATAAATGATATATAACATTTTATAAAATCACCTGCTGTTCGAATTCCTTCATGAAACTATCCAGTTTTTCTTTAGTAAAACTCGACGCGAGTTCAAACTTGTTACGTTCAGCTCTTACTAAATTTATCTCACTTCTGAGGATAAAATGCAAGCATGGTAAAAATTAGCAATAACCAGACATGAACTAATTAAAGTAAAAGAGTCAAATATGGCAATAGCAGTGATGAAGACAAAAAATAACCTCACCCCAAAAAAATCTATCCCCCCTGGCCAACCCATAATCCCACTTTATTGTTGAATATAGTTCAAGCTACACTTTATTGTTTAACTTAGTTTAAGCTACACTTATATTAAACTTAGGATATCGGTTTGAACTATATAATTTTCTTCTATCAGAAATATGCATGAAATGACACTCCTGCCTTTTTAAAATGACCTTACCATTTAGAACATGAAAAAACATACATGAGTAAATATATTTGTTATTAATTATGAAACAGAATCTAAATTCATGGGAAAGAATGTAGTTCATGACATTATACAGAGATAGAACATAAATGAAGATAGGAACAGGAAGATGCCTCGTAATCCAGGTGGAAGATATGTTCTCTCCTCTCTTCTACTTCACTTCTTCAGAATGTTAGAGTTTGTCCATTAAGGCTGATTTTAAGAGTATCTGGCTACGACCAAGAGGCCGTGAGTTCGAGTCTCCACTCTCGCATGTTGTACTCAAAAATATCTGTCTGGTTTAGATTGATTTTCTTTGAATTGATTTTAGTTCAGATCAGTAATTTTAGATACTAAGCTATTGCACAATGGAAATTAGTAGTTACCGCATTGATAATAAGTTTTCTGCATATGGGCCAAAAAAAACATCCTCATGTTTGAGGATGTGAGTAGAAAATCCCTAATGCCTCTTCAATCATCTAAGTTCTTACTTCTTATGATTTGAAAACCAGTCAATTTACTGCAAATTCCAGTTCACTTGGCTTTCTTTCATAATATTAGAGATGCTTTCAACACTTGTCCTATTCATAAGATAAGATTAATCGATTGTGGTTGGTTAAAGAGAAATCAGCAAAGAAAGAGAGCAAGGTGTTGGAATTAGATTGGAATAGCATGATAGTAATATCGAAGAGATGTGCTCATGATGAACGGAAGGAGATTTCTTTAGACCTAAAAGGAAAAATTATCTCAAAGTTGTTTGATTAACCATTCATGACTGACAAAGCCCTAATGAAGTTCGATGGTAAAATGTTGAGCTAAGAGGAGCTAAATGGGCATGGGGAGGATCAATTGGAAACTTTCATTACAAGTTGGGGAATTGGGACTTTGAAAATCAAAGCAGAAAGGAATTTATCTATGGTTATGGTGGATGAATCAGAATTAAAGACTTACCTCTTAAGTTTCGGACTTTGAATTGTTTTGAAGCTATAGGAATTTATTTCTGGGGATTGGTGGAAATATATCCAAAGACCTTGAACTTGGATGAAGGTAAGTTATTCAAGTGGAAAAAAACCTTTCCAGTTTTATGCAGACACGATCGAGATCAAGGATCCAAAGCTAGGTCAATCAGAGGATGGTAATTTGAGGATTAAGTACCCAACCAGAAGAGCTTCACTTGCATCAAATCTATATCTCATAAACTCTTCAAATTCTCTTGACATCAAGACGATTCAGATTATTTTGGAAGATTAAAAATCTGCCCCCAAAGAGCCTTCTATTTATTTCAACAATAGGAAGCCATTTCAAGGACAACATGCAGTCGTCTGGCATTAATAGTCATCCTCGGGCAGATATGACTAATTTTAATGGCCCTAGTGTAACTCAAACAAGCGGTTCAGTTCACAAGACAAAGGGAAGTCCGAAGGGTTATTCTTTATCCTTAGGCACGAAGAAATAAGAGAGGCTCATTGATCCCCTTCTATTTACGATACTAGGCGTAACGGCAAGTGTTTCGCCATAAATAAGACGATTAAGTTTTTGAGGGGTGTTTTTTTTTTAGTTCAACATGTTGGGGGGGGGGGGGGGGGGGGGGGGGGGGGGGGGGGGGGGAGGGGTGTTGGATTTGAACTCACAACCTCTTGGGTGGAAGTGTTTTACCTCTTGGGTGGAAATGTTTTGCCATAAATGACCTTGAGAAGTTAGTCTGATGGGAAAATACAATTAAACTTGATGAAGAGCCGCTGTTTCTGGGTTCCAAAGTTTTTTGGTGTACAAAATTTAAAGACTCAAAAAATACCAATGAGATGTTGAAAATAATAAGAAGAAAATTCCAGCAGACCACCACAAAGGGACAAAAAGAAATATGCATCGCATAGCACACACATTGAGGGCTGTAATACCAAATTAGGTAGCTTTTTTGGAGTATGTCTACTGAATTAACCTTCCCGTTGAGCAGAATCCAAGTCAAGAAACTAACCTTTTTGGGGAGTTTAGAAGGAATATCATTATTTTTGCACAAAGAGCTTACTGCGAATAACCCTCTTCCTAACATCCTCTTCCTGAATTCCCAAGGTCCATTGCCTAACATCTTATTCCTCACTAGGAGCAAATGTAGAAAGACAATCTAGGAGAGCCACAAAATCATCAATTTTATCATCTTTCAAAGATCTCCTCATTTCCAGCCTCCATGAAGAAGAATGACTATCCCAAGATTCACAAACAATAATTAGAGGAACTAAGGAAAGCTGAAAATGGTGGCAAAATAGAACTCTTTTGCCGTTCCCAAATTTTAAGCTGGACAGCTTTTCTCCCGAGCCACTCCTTATTGATGCTGAACCAAGGACAGCACATTTATTTATAAAGAGTTGATAGCTCATTAACATTTATTGGCTTGCTTTTTCTCCAAGAGTTTGGGTTCAGACTTGTAATTCAGCTTCTGCTGTAGTTGTCATTCTTCCAGTTGAGCTTCTTGGTGGGCTTTACTACACAAGAAAGTTTTTTGTAACTACAATCTTCTTTTGCTTACGCAAGATTGGAAAGCGGCGATTGTATAGAGCTTTGAGGAGGGTTAGCTTTACCCTCCGCCTTTTGTTTGTATCCCCTTTAGGGGCCTTCTTGATATGAATACACTTATTCTGTTTCTTATCAAAAAAAAAATAATATATATATATATATATATATATATATATTCTTCCAGTTGGTGTCAGTGTTGGTTACTCTAAGGCCGGTGGTATCTTCATACATCAAGTATTCAGCCTTTTTGTTTGATTTCAAAGTTGAAAACAAAAAGCTTTTCTAGGAAAATTGAAGTTGTTGCTGTCAAAGATTATGAAGTTGTTTTTTGTAACTTTCAAAGAATATATAGCTCATTACGATTTACTGGCTTGCTTTTTCTTCAATAGTTTGGGTTCAGAGTTTTTTAATTCAGCTTCAGCTCTAGTTATTCTTTGGAATTTGTTGGTACTCTTATTTAATATCTCATTTCATCAATGAAAAGTTCTGATTCTTTTTTTAAAAAAATAAAAATTCAAGTGGCTGGCTTCTGCTACTATAACCTTCCCTACCACAATATCATTTTTGTTTTTGTTCTAGTCACCTTAAAATAAGCAATAAATTTTTTTTTTAACGAGGAACAACTTTTCATTGATATATGAAAAGAAAAAATGTTCAAGATACAAACCCCAAATATTAGAATATAATTTTTAGTCGTATTCATTTATTTGCACATGATAGTAATTTAAAATGTAAACAAGGGAAAGCCAATTACCTAGATTTTTCAAGCTCTTCTTCAAGATATCTTACTCGTTTAGCAGTCTGCTTCTGTGCTGCCTTTGTTCCTTCCTATGTAATAACAGAAAATGAAATGATAAGAAGCAAGGAGTATTACACACTTGGACATCTCTATAATGTTTCCAATCAAACCTGAGAATCTTCAGAAACAATCTCAAGTTCCCTCCTACCAGAATCTGCAGCACAAGTAAATTCGTAAATGTAAAATGTTTGAATTAGTAGAATCCTTGGCATGCACAGACAACACCTTCCAGATTACAAGCCTCCCAAAAAGACTACTACGCAAACAACAAACCTAACTCTTTTTTTGTGAGAATGAGACCATAGTAACTAAAATCTTGGCTAAATGAGGATACTTTTTGTTCAATTTTGTGTGGGAACTTCTTAATGGCCATAGTAACACACAAAATGGTTACATTCTTAGCTGCTAATTTAGAGACATTCCTCCCATTTTAAGGCATGCAATAGATGGGTGTTGCTTGCTGACAAGCTTAACTCTGCCACTCTTAACAGCAATCCAAATTGATTTAGTGAGTTAGTTAATTTGATGTAGCTATCTGCCCTAGCTTGGTTGTTGTTCGTTAACAGCCCTTTTGTTTAGTTTTTAAAATCCTATTAGCTCTCTTGTTAGTTATAAACAGAATTACTACACTATAAATAGCTTCACGGCTGTTAGGGACAAAAAGGCCTATAAATAGGTTACTTAATCTCCTTGAAGGCTAATGAAATATTTCTAAATTCTCTCTCAATTTGAGTCTTCACCAGGATGGTTGGCTTCTTGAAGCTCTGGATGGTCGAAAATTTAGAGGCAGGAATAAGACCCTTGTGCTACAAGGTCTTTAGTCTCAGCCACTAGGTTGTTTCCCTCGTCTTTGGAGTTTTTCTAATACATTCTCTGTCTCTTATCTAAAAATTTGTCCCATTATTTGTGAAGATAATAATTGTGGGGTACTTGTAAATGATGTAAACTTCTTTTTGCCATTAAAATCAACAATGGAAGTGGTACCCATGGCTGAAAAAGAATCAAAGAAACTCCATTTCTTTTTTTTTTCTTCCTTTTTACCATTGAAGTAAGAAATCCAGATTTACTTCTACCTGGCTTTCACTTGTCTTTTTCCTTTCACTAATATATTTTTCTATTCCAGTACCATTTTTCTTTTACAAGGAAACAAAATTTTTTCATTGAGAAAGAGAGCCAAATTTTTCTATTCCGATTCTTTTTCATTCTACAATATTTGTTTTACCAACTGCTCAAGATGAAGCTTTTATACGATTGGTGCTCTAACTGTAGAATTAGTGAACATTTGTGATTATATCCATTTCTTCACATGCTTCACGAAGAAAAAAGGCCTTTAACTGCTTTTTTAGCCTTTAAAATACTGGAGGAATCAACTATCGACATGGTCTTCCCATGAAGATTCTCAAGGAGTAGGACATGAGCAATGAATTACGAGAGAGATTTTTCTTCGACAACAATGAATATCTTATATCAAACTAAGTTTAATTATGGAGACAGGGGGATGAGAATTTGGGCCTCCCTTCTCCTGGCCTCTTGAGACTGAATAAAATAACCTGTTGTGGAGCATGACTAGTAAAAACCTACTTCAGCTAACTTTCAAATCTTCTCATATTGTCTTTACCAAAAGGGAAAAAACTTTCAATAATAAGAATATAAAATGTTCAACAGAACACAGACCACTATTATTCGGGAAGAAAGAAAGACATACCTAGAGCAACTTCAGCTGATAGGGGATGGGACACGTTACGCTTATGTTCCTCTTCATATAGTCTTTTATACATGGCAACCTTCATTGATCACATAGCACAAAGATATTTTTATGAGGAAAAAGCATAAAGATTCCATTAACAGAACGGCAGGAACCCAGGTCCTTCTTCTA
Source organism: Momordica charantia (assembly GCF_013281855.1). Classification (NCBI taxonomy): domain Eukaryota; kingdom Viridiplantae; phylum Streptophyta; class Magnoliopsida; order Cucurbitales; family Cucurbitaceae; genus Momordica; species Momordica charantia. Next base: position 22,166,799 of record NW_028275157.1, on the reverse strand, counting down.
TACAGAAAACAAAATCAAATCGAACCATTTATTTTCCAAAAAGAGAGTTAAAAATATGTTGGTTGGTAGTTTCCTGTCGTTCTCTTTAATTTTGGAGAACAAAAGTACTCAGAAATAGAAAGGGACGCAGCAGAAAATTAAAACAAAATCCAGCTCAACCAACCAGCAAAAGCACAAAATTTAAGCCAAACCAATAGCAGCCTCAAACTTTTTGTAATAACTCACAAATAGTTAAAACCAGGCAAAGTTAGACTCGAGGATTTCGAGAACCCGAACGGGACTTGATAAAAAATAAAACAAGAGAACTAGCAGGAAGGAACCAATTAAAAAATGAAATCCAAGAACAACTCACGGAGGCATGAAGGGACTCAATCATCTGTCCCTGCTCTTCAACTTTTTGTAACACTGCTTCAACTTTAGATGCAGCTTCTTGAGTATGCCTTTTCAATTCAACCTCCATTTTCTCCTGCGTTTCCATAATGCTCATCTATCATGATAACAATTTTCAGAACGAAAGCATTTATGGCCAAAAAATGGCAACGAACCTTGAAATCAAGCTCTGAATCCTGAATCTGCACTGAAAGCTTACGTACAAGGCTTCTAAGCTGGACATTCTGCTCAACTAATCCATTTATGTCCTTGAAGGTTAACTGTTTAAATTATTTTCCAGAAAATGTATTGGTTATTTTTGCAGCACTGAACTGCTCATATTGAAAAATATAATATTCAGAGGCACAAGGACATACAAGGTATTCGGAAATAACTCTATCAGCATCAGATTCCACATTCATATCAAAGGATGTAGTATTTGAAAGATTCTCGTGAACATCATGCCCAGTATATCCACAGCGAAGCTGCACATCTCGACATTCCTTCAGAAGAATTGATACCTAAAATGTTAATTGAACCACAGTTAGTGAGGGCACTAGAAAAATCTTAACGACACATTAAGAAAACCATCAAACAAAACTTAAATTATAAAATGGTAAATTATATTTAGTGGCACGCTTTCAAATTGTAGAAATAGAGCATCTAAAGAAAATTATACACGTAGTCCTTCAACATTTATGGTCAAACGACAGTAAGCACATCAAGGAAACACTTATCTGAACAAACAAATATGACCTTAATGGATAAAGTTGTACTTCAGCAAGAAGCTAATTTTTTTTTTTTTTGGTTAAAAATCACTTTTAGTCCCTGTACTTTCATTAAAAAAATAACAGATTAGTCTCTGAACTTTAGATTGTAATGATTTAGTCCCTGTACTTTCAAATTGGTAACAGTTTAGTCCTTATCGTGAAATTTTTTTTGTTAAGTTTCTTGTATGTATAGATTGATAAATTAAAGAGAGATCAAATATGTTCATGAATTAGAAAGATTAAATTATTATACGATAAATTTTGACACTTAATTTTAATAAAAAATTTTATGATGGGGACTAAATTGTTACAAATTTTAAACTAAAAGGCTAAATCGTTACAAGTTAAAGTTCAGGGACTAAATTGTTACTTTAGGGAAAGTACAGGTACTATTTCGTTACAAACTAAAATTCCTGGACTAAATTGCTACTTTAGTAAAAGTACAAGGACCAAATGTGTTTTTTAAACCATTCTTTTTTAACGAGAAATAACTTTTTATTCATATATATGAAAGGGAGAAAAAGTTCAAGGATATAAACTTGGGGTATGGTATCTCCCGACCTTGGAAGACGAAACCGACTTTTTCCTTTGTCTTATTCAAAATTCATATTCAACATTTTCTTTAATAAGAAACCGACTTTTCATTAACACAAATGAAAATAGATAACATATACAAGGGCATACAAAAACAAAAGCCCAGAAGGAGAAGCCCTATCCAAAAAAAAATAGCTTCCAATCCAAAAGAATAGAATCTAACTGATAATTACAAAACACCTTTGAAACATAATGAAATTCATAAAGATATAAATTAATCTTAATATATTTATAAAGAATGAAATTACTTTTTTGGGTAATAAATAACTAAAAATTTAAATCACATTCTGAAACCATCATTCCCACAAACCAAATAGAAACACTATATCCTTCATTCTCAAACATATGAAATCCATTCCTATGCAAATTCAAAAAATTTTCATAGGCTTAACTTTCCGCCCAACAAAGTAATCCCCAACACCCAATAAAAGTTCATGTATAATTGTTAATGGTCTTTGAAAATGAGTGAAACTTACCTTAGCTTCAATAAGAAAATCAATACTAAAAGACAAGAACAGATAGGAACCTGCAATCAAAAATTCTAGGAAAAAGATGTAATTTTAAATTACCTGTTTCGAAAGGTCAACATTCTCTCTCTGAATTAACATGTAATCACGCTCATGTATCTTCAAATCAGCCTGCAGAACAATTGTATAAGCCCAATTAATAAAATACCAGGACAATGGGACATCTTATTGGTAATACGCACATACCTTCAATTCTTTAATAGTTTTCTCCAAAATTGCCTGTTCAGAAATAGAATTCTGCAATTTTTGGTTTAAAAGGGAATATGACTCGATCATTCTCTCATGTTCAGCTGCAAAAATGTGATAAATAATCAGGTAATCTTAATGGACAATGTCTCACCAGATACAAAAACGTCAACACAAGGGCAAACATATATCGACATAAAAAATAAAAAATAAAAAAATTTGTTGAAGAGCATTTTTGTTGCAAATAAAACAAACTGGGACCTGGGGTCTTCATTCGTTAAGATATAGAAATTCAGCATGTATTTTTCCATACAACATAATTCCCAGATGATAAATCATAAAAAGATAACCTAACATCAAAAAGTGCCCACGAGGACCAAGAGGAAGATGAGGACATATCCAAACTAGATGAAAGATCAAATAAAGTGTGAATATGAAATGGTGATTAAATCGACTGGTAAACACTCTCGGTTTATTAGTTTTTTCAACCAAAAAAAAACAGAGAGAGAAACTGAGAAAGACACGTTAACATAGGCGAGGAAACACACCATTTCCAAATATTAAAAAAAAGACACGTTAAGATCAAAACATGATTAGTAATGAAAGAGAGAATTAAATTGCTCAATGCTGGAATCAAAAGGCAGATGACTTGCCAGTACATCAGATTTTATAATAAATAGATCTTAAATTACTACCTCTTTCCTCTAAAATGACTTCTGCTTTATCCTCTAATTCATATAGCACCTGAGAAAAACAAATTTTCAACTATCAAAATGAGTTTAACCAAACCAACTAAACTCAGGCAAAACCTTCCAAAATTTATAATGGCACATTATTTATTACATAACACTTGAGAAACACAAATTATCATCTTTCGGAATGAATTCTAACCAAAAAATAAAATAACTTCTATTAAGCACCAAAGAAGAACAAAAGAGAGAGAGAAAGGAATCCCAAGAAACCAACGGCATTTATAGAAAATGGTACCAGTTGGAGCACACCATCAAAACATCATACCTACGGTTGGAATTTAATTTTTTTTTTATAAGAAACAAAATAAGTGTATTCATATCAAGAAGGCCCCTAAAGGGAATACAAACAAAAGGCGGAGGGTAGAGCTAACCCTCCCCAAGCTCCATACAATCACCGTTTTCCAATCTTGTGTAAGCAAAAGAAGATTGTAGTTACAAAAAACTTTCTTGTGAATGAAGCCCAGATTCTAGAAGCTTAATATTCACACAAAAAAATCTTAACAAAATCAACTTATCTTCAAAAAGTCGACTATTCCGTTCCTTCCATATCGACCATAAAAAAGTCCGAGCCGCACAATTCCAAAGAACCAAAACTTTGCCCTTGAGCTACCTTCCTCCATAACCTTCAGCAATGAAATCATCAATTCTTCTAGGAATGCAAAGAGAGAAATCTAGCAAAGAAGCTATAAACCCCAAAGCTTTGGAAACAAAAGGGCAGTGGAGAAAGAGGTGGTCCACTGTTTCATTGTTGCTCGTACACATTGTGCACACAGAGGAAGCAAGAGTCCAGTGAGGGAGTTTCCTCTGAAGTTTCTCTGTGGTATTTGTCCCTCTATAGAACAAAGTCCAAATGAAGAATTTTACCGTCTTTGGGACTCTAAAATTCCAAATCAAGTTTGCTATAGCTGAATTAAGTTTAGGAGAAGGGGACGTGAGAGCCATGATGGCTGAATTGACTGTGAAACGGCCGGATGGGTCCGCTTTCCACCATTAAATGTCCCTTCCATTTCCAATAGTTGCACCTTCTATTTTTTTCAGTGAAGTTTGCCCATCTACTCATTTCGCTTTCAAAGAGATTTCTTTTGAAACCGAGATTCCAAGTTGAGGCCTTTTCACACCAACAATCCGCAATGGACATATCTTTCTTGGAGGATATCGCAAACAAATCCGGGAAAGTTGTGGAAAGAGGGGCAGAATCAATCCATGGGTCCTCCCAAAATCTGACTTGGACACCTGAGGAAACTTTGAAGAATGAGAACTTTTGAAGAACTCCGAGGTTGTCTTATATGTCCCACCACGGTCTTCCGATAGAAGAACCACCCGATGGTTTTGTCTACCATCCAAAAGACTCCACACTGTAAATAGTGGCTATCACCCGTTTCCAAAGGCTATCTCTTTCCATTGTGAACCGCCATAACCATTTCATTAATAGAGCATTGTTCCTTAGCCTCAAAAAGCCAATTCCAAGGCCCCCCGGTTTAGGAGGCAAAGCCATCCAAGACCACTTCACTAGATTCCCCACCGATCTAGAAATCCCACCATTCCATATGACTGTCTCTAGAGCTTTGAGAATCGAAAAGAAGTATATGGGGATGCTATACTGAGCAAGAGTAAGCCTGTCTCTGGAGCTTTGAGAATCAAAAAGAAGTATATGGGGATGTTATACTGAGCAAAAGTAAGCCTACCACCCTTGGAAAGAAGCAAAGATCTCCATTTTTGGAGTCTTTTGTGCATTTTGTCCACCACCGAAGCCTAAAAACTAGTGGTCTTGTGGTTCCCTCCTAGGCGAAAACCAAGATAATTAAAAGGGAAAGAATCCATTTTGCAACCAAATGAGGAAGACCAGAAGCTAACTTCTGACCTTGTAAAATTAACATCAATCACAACAGTTTTTGAGACATTCAGAGAAAGACCCGACGCCAATAAAAACACATGAATGAGACCCCACCAATTCTCCATTAACTGAGCTGAAATGGGGCAGAAAATAAGCACATCGTCAGCATATTAGAGGTGAGTCACCTCTAAGGAGCTAGTTCCAATATTGAAACCTTTGAGAATATTCCTCTCATTGCAAAAGTGAATTAATCTACTCAACGCATCACCCACAATCGTGAAGAGAAAAGGGGTGAGGGGATCCCCTTGTCTTAAGCCTCTTTTGGCCTTTACCTTACCTCTAGGCTTTCCATTAAGCAACACAGAAAAGTTGGTAGATGAAAGGCACCCCTTAATCCACCTACGCCACCGAACCCCAAAACCTTTTGCCTCCAGAACAGCATCAAGGAAGTCCCAGTCTACTTTATCGTAAACCTTTTCAAAATCAAGTTTGAGGAGGAAGCCTTTGTTTTTCGAGTTCTTCCACTGACTCACTGTATCATAAGCTACCATAATAGCATCAAGGATTTGGCAAATATTTAGATATTTGTGTAAAATTTTTTTTAACAAGATACGAAGATATTTGTGTACATTTTAGTTGTCCATTTTGGTATTTGTTGTTTTATGGTTTCCTTAATTAATGGTCTCCTTATGTTGCAGTGGGTTTTTCTACTATATCAGAAGACCTAAATGGCACATATTTGAATATTTCAGAATATTATTATTCTCTACAAATTAAGATGGAATTAGAGTTGCGCCTCTAACTTAGACATGTAAGTAGAATCCTCAAAGGCCAAACAAAGAAGTGGTAAGCATCGAAAGATATAATCATGGTGGTTGAGCTCTATCGTACAGGCGGTGTGATATAGGGCATAGGAAATGGCCAAGATAAGAGTTGAACAGATGGATGACCATTTGAAAAGAGGTTCATTGATACTTTGTTCAAAGTGAGGGTTGGTGGGAATGCTTCCAAAGTTCCCACATTTACTAGATGACAGGATGATTATGGGTACATAAGTAAAGTATTGTATAAGAGGCCTCTTGAGTGAAACCAAAAGCAAAAGCACCAGGGCTTATGCCCAAAGTGAGGGTTGAGGGCTTATCGCGCCCCTCAAGAGAAGCCCGAAGCACAATAAGCGTGCTTCGTGGGCTTTTGAAATAAAAAGCAAATAATAAAAAATATTAGGCCGAAGATATAAAAAGATTTTGTTGGGTCTTTTTTAAAAAGGAGTGCTGCAGTTTGGAGTAAATGTCAGATATCAAAAGATTTTGTTTTTTTTTTTGGAAAGGATATCAAAAGGCAAAGATTTTGCACGATTTTTTCCCTCCCTTTTACCATTTACGGCAATTCTTCTCCTCTTCCTTCACATCAACGAAAAAAGTCTTCTTCTCACTAAACCTCCAGACAACTCTGCAACATCTACTATCTCGATTCCCCCACCCCCCCCCCCCAGCAAGCAATCAGGCGGCCCTTTTTTCCCTCAAATAGTAAGCTCTCTCCCTTTTTTCAAATTCTCCAATCCAACAGTAAGCTATTTCTCTCTTTTTCGCTTTCTCTCTCATGGAACTTGGAAGTATGCTAGTTTGGTTTTCATATGTTTTTTAAGTGTATATATATTATTTATTTATTTTTATATATAGTGCGCCTCACAAAAAAAAAAGCCCGCGCTTTTTTTTGCGCCTCACGCTTAAGCTCCAGAGGTCTATTGGGCTTTAGTGCGCCTCGAGCATTTTAAAACACTGTCTGTACTACATTTATCTTGATTGTATCTTTATTTTCATTCTTCTTCCTACCCCTTCATTTCACCCCTTCGAGGGTTTGTATCTTTGAACAATTTTTATTCCTTATCATTTATCAATGAAAGTTCGTTTCTTGATCAAAAAATGCTAACTAGTAATTCTTCGACTTTGCACCCAAAAAGATCAGCAATGACTTTATTCAACCAACCTCTGCATCAACTTTAGGCATCACTAGTTTCTCCAAATTCACCTTCAACCCAAAATCAACACGTGCTGAAAAAAAAAATTTGCCATATTTAACTTCATGAAAAACAAACCGGCAACTTTCCAACGCATCATTTTAACATCACTAGTTTCACCTCTTTTTTTTTTCATTTTCTCCTTAATCTTCACTCTATTAATTTGTCTTATTCCAATCATTGCTTTTCACCATTCTTCCTTTTCTTCTACTTTTTTCCTCTATTTTTTACTCTGTGCCGACAACAAGTGGCTGGACAAGTGGGTGTTGACGTTAATGGCAAAATCGGTTGTGGTGGCAGCAAGTGGCAGCAAAAGCGGATGGCGCCGGCAATGGCAAAGGCGGCGAGCGCACATCTTTTGCGTGGTGAACTGGAGTGTACATTGGGGTTTTAGGAGTGAAATATCTAGAATACGGACCCCTACCCAGAAACCCTTGGTGTACTTTTTCTACTTGGTGGGTGTGGGTGGCCTTTGTTTTCGTGGTCAGACTTACGCTATTTTGTTTAAATTTATTTATATTTCTAAATTTATGTTCGGCTTCTAATTGGGCTTCTAAGAGTGCGCTTATGAAACAATAAATTTCCCTTCCAATGACCAAAACATTTCTCTGCCATGTCCCAAAGGAAAAAAAAACGGACACTTAAATTTGCATGTCGAACACGTGTCTGGATGTATCCATGTCCAACACGGACACTCCGCCTAGTTTGGAGTGTCAATGCTATATAGCTTTGTCATCCATAAAAGGATTGGCAGTACACTTTTGAGAGAATTTCGCATCCAAAGCTAAAAAAAAATCCTTCCATTAATGTGGATATTTCTCTGGTGAACAGAAGATAAATTTTATCAACCATGCATAATATTAAAATGGGCTTTTAGAAGATCCAAAAAATTTTGGTCCCACGAGAAACTTTGAAGATTTAAAGCTTTTGTGTGCTAAGGGTTTGGCATTCATAATTTTTTGGTTGTCAAACATTATGTTTAGTTACAGTTAGTTTGCATTCCTTATTCAGTTGCCGTGATTTCTCCCCATCTGCATCCAATATTTAAAGATTTTTGTAGAATTTTCAAAGTTGCAAGCAGATAGTTTTTATTGAATCAGAGAGCTAAAAGATGGAAAGATCTAGTCAACAAATTGTTATCGTTACTAGTTGGAAGCTTCTCCACAAACATCTTCATTGTAACAGCACAATAATCACATTTGACGAAAAAGCCTAAATAATTCATGTGAAAGTCAAAGTGATACCCTCTGCAAAACCGCCTCGGCTTCTTTCCTTCCCATCTGCTCATGCCGAAAAGCATCAACAGTCTCTTGGTACTTAGCATACATTTTGGCTAACTGTAGTAGAAAAAATAAATAACTTACTTCAACTTAAGCTAGAAATAGATCAATAAAGACATCACTAGCATCATATGTTTCTAATTCATCAACAAAAGCATACATTTAGAAATTACAAAAAACCAAATGCCAACAACAAAAAGTAAAGAACTCACACTCCAACCGTCACGCAAAAGCGAAGCAGCTAAAGCTGTCCCAGAAACACCTATAGGTAACTTGGGGTCGAGTTTGTGATTGTCATCAACTACCTCACTACTTTCCTTCGAATGTATCCAACTATCCCAGAAAATTTAAAATAAATAAATTGGCATCAGTACAAACAACAAAAAGAGGATTAAAGAATAACTCAAAGCTAGATTACACAAGACCCAAATGAGAACCATCTGCTGACCAATCAGGCAACATCAAATAAATCATAGATTATATGTTTCACAAAAAAACAATAGAAATAACTCCAAAAATAATTTGAGTTTTGCTTGGGCACGAAGAAACCTTAATGCTAAAGGAAAGATCAAACAAAAGGCCTGCCAGATAAGTTATGAGAGAAGGGAGAGAATAACAAAAAAAATGTGTCAAGAGCTCTCCAATTAGAGGTTGTATGTTGTACACAGTGACAAAATTTAACATAAGAATCGAACTATATAAAAAAGTAAACCAATCACATTCCTTTAGCAATAATACTTTAGCCTTGTCTCCCACGCTACCAATCTCAGTGCAATTCCTTTTTTTTTTAGATCAAAATCTTTAGATGAGTTTGAACAGAATAGTCCTAAAATCAAAAAACCCACGAACTTTTCAACTGTTCTACTATTTATAATCAAACTCGATTCCATAATAAATATATTAACTCAGATTAGCGTCATTGCTGTCAATATCATAAATGGTGATAAGTATTCAGTACCATAAATGCTCGAATTTGCATAGATTGGTTAACTGTTGTGTAAATGGTCCAAGCATGGATGGATTTTGCGAGCCTTCTGCCACAAAACTGAAGTCTCTAGAAAGTCTGCGCTGATCACAAGCAAGAGGAACTACACGAGTTTCAACCAACCATTTATATCATCACCACTTCTATAGGACCAATAATTGCTAATTTGGAGCAATGAGCAATCTGAGTCTTCCAACATCAATGGTAATATGGGTTGGTAACTTCAATGATTTTCCCATCTCTTGCAAAATAGCACGTTTTCCTCACTTTCTATTTACAAACCACCTTGGGTTGTGCACACATCTCCCACCTATTCAAGGCTTTCAGTGAACGATGATGGAGCTTCTTATAGAGACCCAAAGTTTGGATGACTGCACTGGGCAGCAATTTTTCCTTTCCCCATTTCCAAATCATTTCTCACAACCAAGCCCCTAAGGGACAGCCCAGTGCGGGAGAAAGTCTGGGCTGATCACAAGCAAGAGGAACTACAAGAGTTTCAACCAACCATTTATATCATCACCACTTCTATAGGACCAATAATTGCTAATTTGGAGCAATGAGCAATCCGAGTTCTTCCAGCATCAATGGTAATATGGGTTGGTAACTTCAATGATTTTCCCATCTCTTACAAAATAGCACGTTTTCCTCACTTTCTATTTACAAACCACCTTGGGTTGTGCACACATCTCCCACCAATTCAAGGCTTTCAGTGAATGGTGACAGAGCTTCTTATAGAGACCCAAAGTTGTGTGACTGCACTGGGTCGCAATTTTTCCCTTCCCCATTTCCAAATCATTTCTCACAACCAAGCCCCTAAGGAAACCCAGTTGGCAAAGGCTTGGGATCTCTGGTTATACTAGCTTAGAGGTCTCAAGTTCGAACTTTCTAGTGAGCTTAATACTAAAAATCCTTGATGTCTCCTAGGTCCGGGTCCTGGGTAGGTGTAGGTGCCCCTAAGTATAGGGGAGCAAAGATCTGATTCTCAATTATCCAAAAAATATCATTTTTCACAACCAAGAGAAATTAAAGAAGAAACAAAACGCAAAATAAAGGCAAGAACAATTACAACTTTTGAGCAAAAACTTCACAATTAAGACGTATCATGCTAGGTGGATTTATTTTCTCTCGCAGATTAATTCTCTAATTTCCCCTATCCCTATTTAGTTGTTTGTTCTAATTGGGGTGATAGAAAACAAGCTATTCAAGGGTGTTCTCTCTCGCAGATTTATTCTCAAATTTCCCCTATCCTAGTCTAGTTGTTTGTTCTAATTGGGGCGCCTTTATTTTTCCTCTCTAGTTTCTTTCTAATTTCTTTTTACTTTCTATGCGTTCTTGTTTTTGTTTCTTTTCCTTCTCTAAGGAGTTGGTATCTTTGGACATTTTTTGTTTTTTCATTAATCAATGAAAAATCCTCTCTTGAAAAAAAGTAACAGTTAGAATCTCATCTTCAGTTTATGATCTATCAAGTAGGTGTTTGGTTATGATTTCCAAGCGAACTCATGCTTTTTTTTGTTATACAATACTTCGAACAAATGAACCAAATAACCCAAACCAACTCAACCCAAATATTTCGTGGTTGGGTTGGGTTCATTATTTAATAAGGGTTGCTTGGGCTGAATAAATTTACAACCCGAACAATTGGGTTGGTTCTAAAAATTAATGTTAATTGTACAACATAAATAGGTTTCTGATTCTATATTTTTTTTTTTTTACAAGAAACAACTTTTCATTGATATATGAAAAGGAAAAATGTTCAAGATACAAAACCCCCAAGGGGTGAAAAAATAGTGACAAAGTACAGTGCTCCCTTTAGGATTAAGATAACTTTTCCTAACACAGACATAAACCCGATATACTGTGAGTTACCCACTATCTCTCATAATACAAAGAATTTACCAAAATACCCCCCAACATATAGAAATATTCATACTAAATAACTATGAAGACAAGACTATGACTTTCAAGATCTGGGTATGAAGAAATCCTTAGGGCCGTCGAAGGAAAGCAAAGAGAACAGGAATATTTTTTAAGTTCCTTAAACTTTAAACTCTTCAACGTGTACTCTAAAAATCTTTTCTGCAAGTATTAAACCATTTTGATTAATGGAACAAGGAGTCATTTCTTGTCAGCCCATTCAACCTCAGTGGGTCGAAATTTTATCACTTCGTCCCCTTTTCAAAAATTAGTGGAAATAATTGTCTTTAAAAAAATAACAAATTTAGAAGTATAACATACCCGTCTGAAGCGAAGCTGCCAAGGGGAAAAAGAGTGAGTTCATTCTTCTTCCTACTAAGTTCAATTTCTGCCTCGCACTTTTCCAGTTTCATTTTCAACGCTGTAGCCTCCTATGAACAATTACATAAAATAAAATGGTTAAATAACCAGAATATATAATAAACCCAAAAAAACAACCAATTGTCATATAAGAAATTAGAGATCACAAAAAGAAGCAAATAGAAATAAATGCAGCATCGCAATCTCGAATGGCCACAAGTTTGACAAAGAAAATTATCTTACCATTATAAGCATAAACAGATCCACAGTAGCAAGGCTTAACGTAATCAATCACAAATTCAACAAATAACTTCTCCCAAAAAACAAGTGGCAACAGGATTTTATTTGTTATGCCTCGAATTTCAGGTGTGGATCTGTTGAGAAGTCCTTTCTTCTTCCTCACTCGTGGAGTTGGCCTTTTCTATCCTTGTTACTTATATTTCAGCTGGTTACAGTTGAGTTTCTTCAAGGCTTTGAGCAGATTCTCCAAAAAGTGCATTTCTCTTCTTGTTTGAGGAATATCTATCGGAAATTTCTAAAGAAGACATTGTTTTATCCCTCGAGCTTTTATCAAGCCTGTCCTTCCCATTTGGGCTCCTATTTGTCCTCACTTGAACAAGCTCTCCAGCTTAAAATATTTTTTCCTAAGAAGCGGATTACGTTGTTTAAAGAGTATTTAGATGAGTTCAAGACCATGATTGAGTAGCCTTCATCATATCCCTCTCTGTAGTAGGTTTTGACGTTATTGGGTTCTCCAAGCTTTGTTGGCTGCAGTTTTCAGGGTTCTTCAGAGGAGGCTGTTGAGTTTTTTTTCTTTTATCCGTGTGTCTGGGTCAGCTTACGCGCACCTCGACTATTCACGGGCCAACCACCTAACCCTAGGGGTGAGCAAATGAACCCGAAAAACCGATCCGACTGACCAAAACCGACCAAACCTAAGTCGGTCGGTCGGTTTCCAAGGAAGACCGTTCGGTGGTCAATTTTAGAATTCAAACTCCGACCGGTCGATCGGCATCAATTAATGTCCCATTTCGACCGACCAACCGATGGTATACACTAACATAAAAAATAAAAATAAAAATATATATATTTATTATTGTAGGGTTTTGTACTGCATCGAGCCCCTAAACATCCATTTATTTGCACAGCCCCCCAAATTTAACTTTCCTTCACATCTCCCAAAAACAAGTCTTTTCACCGGTCACCCACTCCCTCATCTTTCTTCTCCTTTTCTTTTTCTTCTTCCTTCGTTCTTCATCTTTCTTCTTTCTTCTTCTTCCTTCGTTCTTCTTCTTTCTTTCTTCTTCTTCAACCTCTTATTCTTCTGTCCACCTCCTTCTCTATTTCCTTCAGCTCCTCCTTTTTTTTCCCGTTCGCAACGCTGCAGCCACTGATATTTTTTCTTTTGTGTGCATCCTCGTGCGCCGCTTCTCTTATGTGCGCATCACCAAGTACTGCCGTCCTCATCCTCTCTCTTCTCCGTCTTCTGTGCGCAGCGATCAGTATAAAAAATTGAAAAAAAACGATTTTCCGACGATGCCGACCAACCGAACCGACCAGTTGGTCGGTCGGCGCTAGGTACCTTAGAAAAAAAGTCGGTTTCCAAAGATGAAAACGACTAGGTCGGTTTTCGGTGTCGGGGTCGGTAACCGACCTCGACCGACCGATGCTCACCCCTACCTGACCCTACTACATTTGGTTGACAAGGAAACTCGTAGGATATTAAATTCTAGGTAGGTGGCCACCATAGTTTGAACCCATTCCCTCTAAGTTCTTTGCTATTTACAAGGCTGTTGAGTTTTAATATTCTTCATCTATTATCATTGTTTGTATTGCTCGTGTTGAGCTCTTTTTTGTTACTTTAGTTTCTTTTCTCTTTCTTTCACCCCTCTAGGGTTTGTATCCTTTAACATTTTTTCTTTCTATATATCAATGAAAGTTGTTTCTTGTTATAAAAAAATAAATAAATAAATAGAACTCCTGAGGGAGCAAGATAGAAACAAAAAGGACAAAACAAGAATATAACAGGCTCAACAAGAAGTGATACAACTCGCCTAAATAAGAATGAACATGAATAACCAATAACTACAAACATGAAAAACCAAACTGGAAATTCTACTATTATAAAATTAATAATACAGCAAAAATTCAACTATTTCATGATATTCTTCCATTCCATGATATCAATGAAAAGTTTGTTTACTGTTAAAAAAATCGATATTCTTATCAACTTTTTCATAATCTCTGTCACGAAACATTCTAAAATGCATTACATTCAAATAATATTCACCAATATGACATCCAACAATCAAACTGGAAATTCTCATCTACACTATTAAAAACAAAAAGAAGAATGCAAGAGAAACCCATATATTTGGCCTTTGGCACTGCACGAACAAACAAATGTTACAATGAGTCATCATTATAGAAAAGATAACTGAAAAAGTTTTGCTGCCCAATAGCTTTAAATAATAACAGTAAAAAATGCATTAGTTAACAATAAATCCACACCTCTTCCAAACTATTTATTTGAGATTCTTCCTTTGCAAGCTTCTCTTTGTAATCACTCTCAACTTGGTTCAAATGTGTCTGGCAGTAATTGCAAAAATGTACAAAATCAGAAAGGATCATAAAGTTGATAAGCTTATAACCTTTTTAGGTCCGATGGTATGGGGATATTCATATACTCCTAATGAGAGTATCTTACTTTGTGATGCGAAGAGTTCTGTCCTTAAATAAAATAAAATAAAATAAAAGATGAAATTTGATAAGTTTGTAACCTTTTTATAGTTAGATGGTAAGAGGTATATTCATATACTCCTGAAGGGAAGTTGAACGATATAGGGGATATTCATATACTCCTAAAGTGATAAGTTTATTACATTAGTGAGAAGTTGGACGGTATGAGTATCTTTGAACATTTTTTGTATCTTATCATTACATTAGTGAGAAGTTTATTTCTTATTTATTCTGATTCAAAAATGTAAGGTACGCTGGTTAAAATCAGGGGATGAGACAGTCTGATTGCCACTCGCATACACAGGTTCCTCCTCTCCAAAGCTTGGGTGGATGACTTTAAAGAAGCTAAATTGGTTAGGCTTCCTCGTATTACCTCGGACCACTTCCCTATCCTTTTAAGGTTTGGAAATCAGAAATGGGGTCCTTCCCCTTTTCGCTTTGAAAATATGTAGATGGATCATCCTTCCTTCAAGGAAAACATAGAGGCTTGGTGGTCTTCCCTACCTGCAGTTGGATGGCCCGGCTATGTCTTTATGAATAAGCTGAAAGGTATCAAGAACCATCTAAAAGTGTGGAATAAAGAAACTTTCGGGGTTGTTGAAACTGACCTTCGGAACTGTGAACAAAAGATAGAAGCTCTGGACAAGATTGAAGAAACTAGACTTCTCACTGATGTAGAAAAGTTTGAAAGAGAAAGAACATAGAAAGAATTACTTTAACCTGTCATTTAGAGAACACAGGAAATGGGCTCAAAAATGCAAGATAGAATGCCTGAAGGAGGGGGATGAAAACTCAAACTTCTTTCATAGATGGACTTCGGCTAGAAAGTCTAAGACCATTATATTCATGTTAGAAAAAGACAGTGGAGAGCTTCTCTCTTCAGAGGACGAGATTGTTCCAGAAATTGTTGGGTTCTATGAGCGGCGGTTTGGAGAAACCTCGGGTCTTTGCTTTCTTATTGAAGACGTACAATTGAACGGCCTTGTAGATTGTTGGTAGACGTGTCTTGAAAGACCTTTCGAAATTGAGGAAATTCAGCAGGCAGTTTTCAGCCTTGGAAACTTGAAATCCCCAAGACCGGACAGTTTCTCAAATGAATTTCTTAAAAAGTCTTGGAACATCCTCAAATCCGACTTATTGGGAGTGTTCCAAGATTTTTTTAGAAATGGGATTATCAATCGCTGTACCAATGAAACGTATATTTGTCTGATTCTGAAGAAGAAAAAGGCTATGAAAGTTGGTGAATACAGACCGATTAGCTTAGTGACCTCTTTGTACAAGATCATCTCAAAAGTTATCGCGGAAAGATTGTAGAAAGTTCTGCCGATGATAATTCATGATGCACAGTCTGCTTTTATTGAAGGTCGACAAATCTTCGATGCCATCTTGATTGCTTCAAAGGCAGTTGGGGATTGGGAGATGAGAAACAAGTCAGGCTTTGTGTTAAAATTGGATTATGAGAAGGCTTACGATAAGGTAGATTGGAGTTATTTGGAAGCTGTCATGGAACGAAAAGGCTTTGGTTCTAGATGGAGGAAATGGATTATAGGGTGCTTAACGTCTGCTAATTTCTCTGTGATTATTATCGGCCACCCCCGTGGGAAAATTTTCGCCAAAAGAGGATTAAGACAACGAGATCCACTCTCCCCTTTCCTTTTTACCTTAGTTGGAGATTCTTTTAGCAGATTGGTCCATTTTTGCAGCCAAAAAAGATTGATAAAAGGTTTTGGCGTTGGTAGACAGGAGGTGGAAGTCTCATTTACAATATGCCGATGACGCTATGATTTTCTGCCCAAACGAACCAGGCATGCTGGATAATTGGTGGATGATTTTAGACATTTTTCTCAATGCATCGGGGCTCTCTCTGAATCTAACAAAAACTGCCATTACAGGTATCCATGTCGAAGAGGATCTGCTCCAAGAAAAGGCTACAAGACTGGGTTGCAAAGTGGAAAGGCTCCCTTTGTCTTATTTGGGAATCTCTTTGGAGGGCAACTATAAGAAAAAAATTTTTTGGGATCCCTCGATTGACAAAGTTAAACAGAAGATCGATAAATGGAAGAACCTTTTTCTCTCAAAAGGTGGTAAACTTACTCTTGCACAATCCGTGATCACAAGTCTTCACCTCTATTTCTTCTCGGTTTTAAAAGCTCCTTCGAAGGTGGTTAATGAAATTGAGAAGTTGACTCGAGATTGCATTTGGAAAGAGGGAGGAAATAATGGCACGATTACTCACCTTGTGAGTTGGGGGAAGATTGCACTTCCAATGCAATTTGGAGGTCTCGGAATAGGGGCTCTTCACCAAAAAAACAATAGAATACTCCTCAGATGGCTTTGGAGATTCACCCAAGAAAGTAATGCGTTATGGAGGAAAGTGATTGTTAGTATCTATGGGGAGGATTCTCACGGGTGGAATACTCTTCCCCCCAAAGGGCTGTTCCAAAGGAAAACCGTGGTTCGACATTTTTAAAAACAGCTCTTTCTTCTCAAAATTTCTTGAGTTCAAGTTGAGTAAAGGGAGCCGAATCAAATTCTGGTCAGACACATGGATTGGGAATGAACCTCTTCAGAAAATGTTCCCAGTTATGTTCAGTCTTTCTACCAAGAAGGAGGCAACAGTCTTGGATTGCTGGAACGTACACAAGAATGACTGGGATATTGGTTTGCGTAGAGGCCTGTAAGATTGGGAGGTCGAAAGTTGGATGGGGATGATACAAGTTATCGATGTGGCAAGATTGGGGGAAGGAGAAGATCGGGTCTTGTGGTCTCTGGAAGGAAAAGGGAGGTTTTCTACTCGTTCGGCTTTTCTGAAGATGGTGGAATGTAGATCTTCTTTACGATCTCCTCTCATCTCGGCTATCTGGAAGTTCAAGGTCCCGAAGAAGATCAAAGTTTTTCTTTGGTCTCTTGCTCAAAGAAGCCTTAATACACAAGAGAAATTACAGAGAAAGTGCAAAAATTGGGTGTTATCCACATCGGTGTGTTCCCTCTGTCTGATGCATAGTGAAGACTTAGACCATTTGTTTCTTCACTGTCCTTTTGCGACCAATAGTTGGCTTTTCCTCTTAGAAACTTTTGATATCTCTATCTGCTTTCCAAGAAAGATTGATGATTGGTTGAATGAGGTTTTATTTGGTTGGGATCTTCCTAAGAAGACTACTTTTGGTTGGAGATGTGCTTCAAGAGCTCTTCTTTGGAATTTTTGGCTTGAAAGGAATTCTCGCGTTTTTGAAGATAAGCCTTCTACTTTTGAGATTTTTTGTAGGAATGTTTAGCACACGGCCTCTTGGTGGTGTATCAATTACAGTATTCTTTTGTAACTACAACCTTTCCATGTTTATGCACAATTGGAATGCGGTTGGTTAGGTTGTTGTTTAGTTTTTGGTGGGGTTTTCTCTACCCCAGCCTTTAGTCTGTACTTTCTTTATCAATACAAAGATGTTTCTTATCTAAAAAAAAATTAAATCAGGGGATGAGAAAAGCAAATTTTTTCACAAATTCCTAGCTGCTCGAAAGTGGAAAGTTCAAATTTCTGAGCTCAAGGATGAACAAGTTACTTCTCTTATCAATTAGAGGAAGGTGACGGACTATAGACCTATTAGACTAACCACTTCCACCTATAAAATTTTGGCCAAGGTCCTTACTGGACGGCTCAAGAAGGTTATTTCTAGCACAATCTTCATGAATCAAAGTGCATTATAGAAGGTAGACAGATTCTTGACCTGGTGCTAATAGCAAATGAGATTGTGAATTATTACAAAACTAATAAGAAAAGGGTGGATGTTAAAGCTTGACTTGGAAAAAGCCTTTAATACAGTGGATTGGAATTTTCTTAGTTTTGTTCTTAAAAAAAAAAAGGATTTGGTTGTAAGTGGATTAGATGGATTAATGATTGCATCAGAAGAATAAAATTTTTGGTTTTCATTAATGGTAGACCACATGGAAGAATACAAGTTTCGAGAGGCGTAAAGAAAGGTGATCCGCTTTCTCCTGTCCTTTTTCTCTTAATCAGTGATGTTCAAAGTAGTTTGTTGGACAACATCCATGAAAAGGGTATTTTTGAAGGCTTCATTGTTGGTAGAAATTCAGTTTATATTTTTCATTTGCAATTTGCAGATGCCACTTTGATATTTTGTAAAGATGATGGAATGGTGGAGATCCTTTTCAAGATCATTAAGGCATTTGAATGGCAGTCTGGTTAAAGGTGAAATGGAACAAATCTTCCGTGTGTGGTATTAATATTGACGCCCAAAAAGTTTCCCACAAGCATGTTGCTTCATGCTGGATTGTTTCCCACGAGAAGTTTTTTTGTAATTTTAGCCTCCAACTTATTCTTCAAGATTGGAAAGCTTTGATTCTATAGTTCTTAGGGAGGGTTCTCTCTACCCTCTGCCTTTCGGCTAGATTTTTCCCTTTCCAATACACCTTTTTGATGTTTCTTATCAAAAAAAAAATTATTGATGCTCAAAAAGTTGCATTGCTTGCTAATAAACAGAATAGCAAGATTGAAATTTTGTCCATTCAGTATTTAGGGCTTCCTTTTGGTGGAAACCCAAAACTTGGAAGTCTTTTGGAATCCCATTACCCCATTAAAGAAAAAAGTCTGTACGAAGCTTGATAGATGGAAAAGATATCAATTATCTAGAGGGGGGAGGTTAACACTATGCCAATTCATGCTACAAAGCATTCCTTTGTACTATCTATCGCTCTTCCAAATGCTGGTAAAAAGGCAGTGTGGAAGGCCATCGTTCCCAGGAGAGTGAAATTCTTTATTTGGTCTTCTTTGCACAGAGGAATCAACACTTCGAGACATTGAGCGTTGTCTCCTTCTATCTATTTTCTTTGTAAAAAAGGGGAGGATTCCTTTGATCATTTGTTTCTTCACTGCCCCTTTGCTATTAAGACTTGGTCCTTTGTCTTCAAGGAGTTTCGTATCTCTATTTGCCTCCCTAGGAAGGCTGACAAGTGGATGTTGGAAACGTCGGCAGGCCAAAGGTTTTGTGGTGCTGTACGGTGAAGGTTGTGTTATGGACAATGTGGAACGAGCGAAATCAAAGAGCTTTTCAAAACAATCATAGTTCAAAGTACTCCTTTGTGGATAATATTCGATACTTGGCCACGTGTTGGTGTACAAGATACAAAGTCTTTGGTAATTATGGTTTTTCCACGATAATTAACAACTAGATGACACTTTTTTTATAACTGGGAGTCATAGCTTTACTCCCTTGATACCCAGGGGCCTTTGCGGCCGCCCCAAGGCAACTGGATGGCCTTTTTGTAGTTGGTCTTTTGTGGGAGGGGTTTTCGTTACCCCTCGCCCTTGGGTTGTCTTCTTTTTTGTGCAGTTAATACATCATTTTCGGTTTCTTATTAAGAGAGAGAGAGAAATATATGAGAAACTTCTCCTGAAGTGATCGCTCACATGGGTCGTTAAAGCACCTGGTTCATTGGTATATCTCTTCTCGCATTTGCGAAGAGGGTGGATTGGGTATTGGCATTCTATTAAAGAGAAATCAAGTGAAGTTTTAGTGTGGAAAGTTCTGCATTATGGCGAAACGTAATAGCCAGCGTCTATGGTACAGACGCATTGGAAAAAAGAGTTGGAGGGTCTCGTAGCCCTTGGTTTAATATTCAAAAGCAGTGAATTTTCCTCCTTTGAGGTAAAGAATGGAAAGCCTCGGGATTCAGCCACTCCTGGAAACTTGAAGTTAGAAGGCTGTTGAAGGATGATGAAATTTCTGATTATGTAAAC
Organism: Momordica charantia; assembly: GCF_013281855.1. Taxonomy (NCBI): domain Eukaryota; kingdom Viridiplantae; phylum Streptophyta; class Magnoliopsida; order Cucurbitales; family Cucurbitaceae; genus Momordica; species Momordica charantia. Next base: position 22,146,720 of record NW_028275157.1, on the reverse strand, counting down.
CTTTTAGCCAGCTTGAACAAGATTTCCCTAAATGAAGAAGAAGACCAATTGAGCTAGAATTTGGATTCTACAAGAGCTTTTTCTGTCAACTTTTTATGTAAACTGAGAGATTCCTCTGAGGTCTTGCCTTTAATTATTGTTCAAAATTATGGAATTCTCGTTGGCCAAAGAAGGTCAGTGTCTACTGTTTGGAAAGGTTAATACAGCCAAGATTCTTCAGAAAAAGTTGCTTTATTTGTCTCTTCAGCCGTCTTATTATGTTCTTTGCAGGGAGCGAATGAAAGTCAGATGCATACTTTCTCTTTCTGCACATTTGTTGCAAGATGTTGGTATGTTTTATTTGAGATGTTCAGCCTTTCATGGGTTTTGGACAAGGAAGCTTCAAGATCAGTTTTCTAGCTTATGTTCGACCCTCGTTTTAATCCTAAGCAAGTCTACTTTGGGTTAATGGCTCCAAAGCCCATAATCAGTGAACTTTTGAAGGATCTAAGAGGCTTCCAATGGAATGTTTCGACACTACCAAATTCAAAGCTTCTCAATGGTGTGCTCTTTCCAATCTCTTTGCTGACTATCCTCCTAGCTTGATCTCTTCTAATGGGGAAGCTTTTATTTCTCCAGTGTAGTGTTTATCTTTCCGTTCAGCTTTGTTTGTTTTTTGCTTTTATTTTATTTTCTTCTCGCTCCTTTGGAGTTTGTATCTTTAAACATTTTATGTTAATTTTTATATATATCAATGAAAAGTTTGTTTCTTGTTAAATAAAATAAAATAAAAATATCTCATAAAGTTTAATATTATAATTTGGGATGAAGAATCTAACCTCCAAGGCTTTTATGACACCCTCAAGTTCTGTTGCCTTCTTAGACCACTCCTCCGAACTTTCTTTGTAAAGTTCAACAAGCTTATTGATCTACAAAGTCAATTAACAAAGTGATATCAAGATCACTAATTACTCTCTCTGCTTTCTAGTGACTCCCTCTATAAGAGTAACAGCACCGAGATATAATAAACAACTGACCGTAAAATATAAATTAAAAAATAGTTTGATACATTTCCATATCAAAACAATAGGAAATAAAATTCCTTTTCTAGACCCGAAGGTACCTAAACTTTCCAACAATTACCTGTTTGAAAAATGCAGACTCAAATCCACCTAAAAAGCATTAGCAGTTAATAAACAAGTAAAATAGTTCTATTCAATGATAGGTGGTTTGTGCAAATTGCTCTAATAAATATGTTTCAACTTTCTTACCAAACTCACATATAATGCTATTACATCTTTTTAGATTAATATCCTCCTAGAAGAACATATAGTTGCATTAAAATAAACGTCAAACACCAATGCTCAAGAAACTACTGACTGTTGATATTTCAGCACAAAGACGCTCCTCATTTTCTGCAGCACTTTTTCTTGACAAGCACAATTCCTGAACAAGTAATAAATTAATTAGCAATCATCGGCCGATAAAGAACCTAGAGAATTTTCAACTTGTTGAAAAACAAATAAAACATATAACACCTCCTGTGCAGATGTTAGCTTCATTTCAAGTTCTTTCACACTATCCTTGTTCCATTTTAAGGCATTGGAGCATTCATCTAACTTTCTCTCAACCTAAAATCAATAAGCACCAAAAAGTGAATGATAGGGTATACATTAACATCCATATATTTTTAAAAACAAGGAATCAGTCTCCTCTAAACCCACATACATCTCTAACTTTCGCAGACATTTCGACCTCAACATCAGAATGAACTCTACGCTGCTCAATGATACTGCCTACTTTAGCAGTTAACTCATCATTAAGCCACACATTATGCCTCTCAATGAGTTCTTTCTCCTGCATAAAGTCAAAAGAAGAATGTAAATACCACACGAATAGGCATTAAAAAAAATAGGACGAAGGCCATGACATTAAAGCAAGTAACACGTTGCTTTTTGTTTTTGTTTTTGTTTTCTATTTCTTATGGTTGCCTTGTTTCAGAACTTGTATTATTGTTTTTCGTTTATTTTCATCTTTGAATGAAAAACTTTGTTATTCATTAGGAAAAGGATTATATATATATATATATATATATTCTCAACGGTGTACTTTAAGTATAGAACTGGTGATTTTTTTTTAACAAGAAACAACTTTTGCAGTGATTTAAAAAGCCCAGCAATGCCAGCGCCTCGCCTCAAAAAGGCGAGGCGAGAATAGAAAGGCGCGCTTAAAGCGCGCGCCTTCTGATGAAGCCCTGAGGCGCAAAGCTCTGCGCCTCAAGAGCCTTCTTCAATATTTAAGAAAAAAAATAAAGAAGTTCATTTATTGTATTTATCCTCGGCAGAAGGAAGGGTAGAAGATAAGTCAAAAGCATTAAAGCAGGTTACCTTTCCTAGATGGTAGCAAACTGCCACATGGCAGTATTTCTCTTTTCTTAAGTACTTTTTTCCATTTATTAAAAGAGAGAAACTTCTCTCTATTTTGTTAAATTCGACTTTGCCTTTTCTAGACACACAAAACAAGAGCCTGCATGGTAGCAAACTGCCATATAGCAGTATTTCCCTTTCCCTAAGTAGTTTTTCCCATTTATTAAAAAAGATAAACTTCTCTTTCTGTTTTATTAAATTCGAATATTACTCATATTTTACCTTACATAATTATTTAAGTTAGTTTTTATTTGAATATTATAGATTTCTTAATATTTCACACCTTAAAAATTGAGTATTTATTGATTTTTACATAACTTATTGTTGGGAAAAAATCTTCTACTTCTACTGCAGGAATAAGCAGAAAATAACTGAGAAATTTAAAGAAAGCAATAAAATAAAGAAACACAAGAATTAACGTGGAAAAACTCTAAACCGGAGAAAAAACCACGGCCCACAAGGGAAAATCCACTATGTGAAAAATTATTACAATCATATGGATTTCTCTCCCCGACCCCAATTACACAAAACACTCTTTCAAAGCAAATACCGCTCAGTTAACTAGAGCTAGTATATCAGGCTTAAAGTATTTCAATTGGGATGATTAAAACTCAAGCCCATGAGCTCCTTTTATAGTAGTTGAAACACATCTCCTCCTTGTACTTTTCCGATGTGGGACAACTTCTAGCACATGGAGACCATCCTTGTATTCTTCCAATGTGGGACAACTTTAATTCCAATATTTTGACAAAACCCAACACTTATGTTATATCTTGCTTATTTCTATGAAGTTTTGTTATCATGTACATATATATATACATTTATGTATCTTTTATGTATAGTGCGCCTTGCAAAAAAAAAAGTTCGCGCTTTTTTTTGCGCCTTGCGCTTAAGCTCCAAAGGTCTATTGCGCTTTAGTGCACCTTGAGCTTTTTAAAACACTGAACTTTTCATTGATATATGAAAAGGAGAAAAGTTCAAGGATACAAACTCTTTTCATATATCAATGAAACATTGTTTCTTGTTAAAAAAAAATCAAAAAGCAACATAGAACAGATTAACTAGGAAGGGGGAGAAAAAATTCCAATAATTCATACAAATGTCTTGCAAGGAATAACTGGGTAAAACTTAGAAAGAGCAGGCCATTTTGAAGCATTTAATCTAGCCACTTCACAACAATCCATCCAATTTAGAAAGAGCACACCAGATGTCTTGCAAGGAATAACTGGATAAAAACTTAGAAAGAGCACACCATTTGGAAGCATTTAATCTAGCCACTTCACAACAATTCATCCAATGCGTGTGATCATGTTTAAAGATTCTTCGATTTTGTTCCAACCAAAGCTCTGAAATAATGTCTTTAACTGCATTTATCCAGAATAAGTTTGGCCTGAGGGCCAAAGGCAGACCAATAACAGCGGACATTGCTTTGATAATCTTGAGAAGAAAAAAAAAACCCAATGCAAAAAGAAGATTCTGAAGCAATAATTCCAGAAAGATAAAGCAAATAGACAGCAAAAAAATACATCCACGGGTAAAAATATATATCCATGGATATTTAGTTATATTGATAATTTCAAAATAGAATGTACTAATTCCATCACTGCACAGTTGAGATGAAGATTAAAAAAATACCTCCACCTTTTCATTGGTTTATTTTTATTTTATTTTATATAAATAGCGTTTAAAAAAGTCTTCCACACAACTCTGAAGAAATTGGCCCCACACTAAAATTTCTTCCAAAATAAAGCTTTTAATAGAAGGAGATAAACTCACATATGATAGTGTCTTCTTCCAAAAGATTGGTACCATCTTTTTTGTTCCTTTTTAATGAAAATTTCTTTTCTTGTTAAAAAAAAATATTGGTACCATCTTCATTTTGTATTTCCACTTTTTTTGTTTTTCTGATGAGAAACAATGTATAGATCAAAAATTTTTAAAAAGTATATATATATATATAAAGAGCAGCCAAATGGCAGGGGACGAGAAGGCCCTTCTTAAAAGAACTAACGGATTACATCTTTCCAATCTTGAGAAATAAAGGATAAACTGTAGTTACAAAAGAATCTCCTATATTAAGGCACCAAGAAGCCATATTAATTTTACACTCTCGCAAAAAAAAATATATATCACAAGAATTGTATTGTTGAAAACTCGATTCCTTTCTTCCTAATGCTCCAAAAAATAGTTATAGCAACACAACACCAATGGCTTTTAGCTTTTCCTTTCAATAACCATCTTGAAGCACTTCAAGAAGCCAATCATCCACCATATTAGGGAGGCACGCAAAATACCAAACTCGTTCAACAAAAAAGACCAACAATTAGCCACAAAAGGGCAATGAAGGAAAAGATGGTCAATAGTTTCTTCGTTCCTGAGGCAAAGGCAGCAAGTTAAGGGGGATATAGACCAGGAGCTATTTTGGGTATTGATGCTTCTATGAGCCAAGCTACACAAGAATACTTTAACTTTTTTTGGGTAAGAGAACTTCCAAATCAGATAAATGAGGGGGGATTTTAGCTTAGGAGAGATTTTTGTTAGCTTGAGGAAGGTGGGTTGGTGTTAAAACGTTTCCCCCTCTCAAGAGACCATTCTACCTTGTCCTCCCATGTCCGCAATGAAAAGAATCCAGTTTTCCACTAAAAGCAATCAATTGGTTGTTAGTTTGGTCCATGATACCGCTTCTAATGCCCAGATTCCAATAGCCTTGCGCACTTCATTCCAGCAATCAGCCACTGTATTCTCTTTCATAAGCAAAATATTGTTAATATCACAGAATTTGTGTTCCAAAGGCAAGGTTCCCAACCAAGTATCCTTCCAAAACTTGATTCTACACCAATTTTGCACCTTAAAAGAGATGTACTTCAGGTGTAGGGACTTCATTTTGCTATGCCAATCAACAATCACCTCAGAGCCTTCCCTCATAGGCGTTTGGGGCACATGTTCAACATAAGTAGCTAGGGAATGTTAAACCTAGGTTTAAATTTGGAGGTGTTGTAATGTCTGGAATTGGAAAGCCTGTTTTTGGGGCAGGAATGGGTAGTCTGGGATTTGGTAGCTTGTGTTCGCGGTGCAGGAATGTGTAGCCCTGGTTTGGGCTTCCTAAATTTTTTTTTTTAACTTTTCCACCCTTTTAAAATATTGTATTTAATTTTCTAAATTTAAAAATAAAAAATATAAATATAAAAGATTAAAATTGAAAAAGATAAAAAGAAAAAAATATATATGGTGGGTAACTCATCAACCCATGGCATTTAATTGAGAAACCCAAGATTTTTAATCGGCATGGGTTTGGCTAATGATGCCAAACCCACCACATTCCAACCCCTCCCCCAAATATCCCCATGAGGATCCAACCAATAGGGTTTCTGCCATAGATGCTCCAAATAACTCATTTCCACTGCGGTTTTTCCTCCTCGGTGAACCTACAAAGCCATTTCTGAAAATGGCATATTATTTCTCTGTTTGTATTTTGTAAGCACTCGGCCCTAGACCACAATAAGCTTTTTTTGTTTTTTTGAACAATATGCAAACCTCTTGTTGATAAATGAAAAGGAAAAATTTTGTTCAAAGAAGCACCCAGCTCATCAAAAGTCTTTGAGGTGGCCATCTAACCATTAAGAAAAATCTGAACAGTCCTCTCCATACAACTTTATTAAGAGCTTTAAAGATGGAGAAAGCATAGAGAGATATACTATTAAAAACAAAGAGAGAAAGGGTGAATCTACCACCTTTAGAAAGCATAAGGTTCCTCCAATTTTCAAGCTTGCACCTGAATTTGTACATTGAGCATCCCTGAAAGACACCTTCCTATGGTTGCCTCCCAACATAACTCCAAGATACTTTACACCCAAAATCAATCATAGAAAGTTGGCACATTTCTCGAAAGAAACAATTTCATTGATGTTATGAAATTACAAAAGACTCCCAAGGAGTTACATGAAGCACTCCCAATTGGAAATGAGGGAAGTGTAGCTAAAATGTTGAAAAAAGGGGGAACATTCCTCTCGATTATGATACCCACTAAGATACTTACTCTAGATTTACGGATAGCCACCAGTTGGAACCCAACAAAAAGATAGTGAGAAAAATCCACCATTTGGAGAGGTCGTTTTCAAAGTTCTAGCAGAAAATAATCGTATCATCGACATATTGGAGGTACATGATTTCCACTTGTTGACAGCCTATTGGAGTGCTTCTTCTCACGGCAAAAGTGAATGGAACGGTTGAGGGAGTCTCCCAAGAGGGTGAAGAGGAAACGGGGGTCTCCCTATCTATAATGCCCTCTTTTGTAATTACAAAATAATAAAAAAAAAATCCCTCAAGGTTTCCCGTTAATGAAAAATGTTGAATGAAATATAGCCTTTCATCCATTTCCTCCCTTTCTTTCTTGCCAATGCCCTTGTACTCAAGCATGACCTTTAAGGGCCACTTATTGACTCCCTATTGGTGTGCTTCTAAGGAACCTCTTCTTCACAGCAAAAGTGAATGGAATGACCGAGGGAGTCTCCTAAGAGGGTGAAGGGGAAACGGGGAAAGGTCTCCCTGTCTAAGGCCCCTTTTTCTGAAGAAATTTTCCCTCTAGGTTCCCATTAATGAAAATGGTGAAGTTGATTGATGAAATACAGCCTTTCATCGATTTCCTCCCTCTCTTGCCTAACGCCTTGTACTCAAGAATGGCCTCTAAGTTCTACCAATCGACTGTTTCATAGGTTTTTTCAAAGTCTAGCTTAAGAAGAAAGCTCTCCTTTCTATCCTTACAATATCCCACTATATATCTCTTTCTTCTTGAGCAATGATGTGAAAGAAATTTGTATTTTCGTCCCTTAATGAGCCATCTATCTTTACATGTTTACCCTCACCTACTCTCCTCTTTCAAGCTAATATCCTCGATTGCAGCTTTAAATATTTTGTCCTAAAACTTAAAAGATCTTCTTCAAATAGTCCAAAACTTGCTCTAACTCATCAACCTGAGCAATAGGCTTCGACAGGGCTTCTTTCTAGGAGGATATGTCGCCAACAACATCTATATTCCAAGCTTTTAGCATTGGCTTGATTTATTTAGGGTCTTTTAGAAACACATAACAACCCAGCCTTGGACCTACATATTTTTCAACATCTCAAACTCTTTAAGAAAGGATTGATGGGTCAACCACATATTCCCAAACTTGATACCTGATGGATCATGCCCTCCTATCCAGTGAACTGTGCATATTCATGAATAAATGAGGTCTTGGAACATGTCGCAAACCCAAGCTAACTTAACAATTGGAAATTCTAATCCTACTACCCTAAGGATTTTCATCAAAAGCAACCTAATACACTTTCCTTTAAAAAAAAAACACACATACACAAACAATACTTCCAATAAGTTATCAAAATGAGCATTACCCCATAAGCCCTTGATAGGAGGGCTGGATATAGGAAGGTGGCATAAGATAGAATATGGAAGTCTACCTGAAATGAAGTTTGTTTTCAACTTCTGACTTCTTCATCACATATAGAGATAATTTGCCATCCATATTATGAAGTTCAAGTGTCCAACATGAACTATGAAATAGACAATAATGAGGAAGTGGAATGACCTGTGAAAGACGAGCGAATTCAGCACGGGAACGCACCAACTCCATGTCGACCTCACTTAAACGGGCTTCTCTTTGAGCAGCCGTTTCAGATAAATTTACCTTCAAAGCGATAAAAAATAAAAAATAAACATATTCAGCGGGAAGTCATGTTGTCAGCAAAAACCTTTAATTTTTACCACAAATTTTATTACATATGATGACAAATCAGAGAAGTAAAAGGAACTTACAATCTTATCAAGATAAGACTTTATAGTGGCATCTTTTTCACCAATTTCTAAATCCTTCTGCTCAATGAGCTCCATCAACTGCCTTTTTGATTTATGCAGTTCGGATAACTCTGTATTTAGCCTCTCTATCTCCCCATCCTTCCCAATCTGTGAGCACCAAAAAATCCAATGTTTGAAAATATTCCATACAAACAAAAGGCACGGTAAATGTTTTAGAAATTGAATGAAAGAACAAAATAGTATTCTTACCGAAAGTAAATTGAGTTGGTGTTTTTGGGATTTGACTTCGGCGAGCTCGGAGAGTCTGAGCTCAAGGGTGGTTTGAAGCTGTGCATTCTGAGACTGGAGGTCAGAGAACTCGGCGGAAAGAGAAAGAAACTTCTGGTCGAGAAGGGAACAAGTCTGCTCCGCAGTAATTGAAGCAGCATCGGCTTGGGCTCTGACGGTCTCGAGCTCGCTGTAGAGGCCTTTGATGAAGGCATCGGCCTTCTCCGCCATGAAAGCGGCGTCGTTGGAGTGCCGAGAGAACTCCTCGTCGGAGATGAATAGGTGGGCCATTTTATTTTCTTTTTCTCTATTCAGGGTAAAAGTGCCCGGCGCAGATCAGCTGCGGGCTAATATAACTTGGCGAGTCAGTGTTGATCGTTAATGGCGGTAGCACATAAACGAGAGAATGGTTTTCGACGAGAGCAGAAACGGGGGAAGGGGAGAAGGAATTTGAGAAGGCACTGCAATTGCGCGTGGGTGGCCAAGCCCTTCGTTTAAAGGGTTAATTACTCTTCTTCTCGGAAAACTAATAATAATAATAATTAATCTAAAAGAAAAAGCAAAACAAAACAAAATTTAGACGTTAATTCGCCATTCTAAATCTAATCCATGTGGTAGGAGTTTTGAAGCCCTAATCCTAAAAATATTCAAAAAAAAAATGAGAGAAAAAAAAATCCACAATTAAACTAAGCCGCAAGGGAAAAGGTCCCAATGGAATGAAGAAAAAAACAAACAGACAAAACAGTGAAAAATATATCCAAATTACTATCCTATAATGAAAACAACAACAAAACAATACATTTATTTAGCGGTCAAGGTACCTTATTTTTTTTTTCTTTGTTTGCAAGTAAGGAGTCCAATAGCTTATCTCCGCAATTATTACAAAAATAAAAACAAGAATAAAACTCGTCGGTTTGGTTGATCGATTGAACATCTGAACAATTCGATTCAAATTTGATTCTATGCTATTGATAAATATTCTCGCCAAAGATACTAATTCTTGTGACGTTTGGGTGGAGGATATTCAGGATATTCGCACTTTGACCAAGAAGTTTAACCAAATTCAATTCTGGCATACTTTTCAGTCATATACCATTGGTCGATATGTCATTGGTTTGAATCTTCACTCCCCATTGTTGTACTGAAAATAAAAACAAAAAATAGCTATCAAACCTATTTTGTTCATATATATATTTTTTAAGGAAACAATAAATATAAATTTTTATCAAATATATTTATATTTTCTGTTCTAAACAAATTAAAAACAAAAACAGAAAATATGAAATATGAAACCAAAACGTTGCCAAATACTAAATAGGCCATTAAATATTAAATTTAAAATATTTAACCCATCACTAAAAAGTAAAAACCAAGTTAGATTTGGAAATGGTCACTGTCGGTAATTTGGGCTGGGCCCAATTCCTTCAACAAAGTCGATTATATATTTTTTTTTAATGGCGGTCACCTAAATATGGTTGCTCTACAAATTCAAAATTGCTCCAATCAAATTAATCACTAGTTTCTTTTTTTTTTTTAGCTAAAACCAAAGAGAGTTAAAAAGAGCCCTCGTTAAAAAAAGAAAATCACACATTTAAAATAATATTAAAATTCTAAAAAGTTGGGGTGGAGATCGAATTCATAATATCTTGATTGAAGATATATGCTAATTACCGTTGAACTACGTTCGTTTTGACTACATTTTCTTATTTGTTCTTCGTATATTTGCTAAGATCTTTATAACACTAACCTTGACGGTTTCAAATATAGGACAATAAAAAAAAACTCTAGAACACCATTTTTATTCTTTTACAAGGATCTAAAACATTTCATTAAAATAATGAGGTATGCATGAACGAAATGCACAAAAACATGAAAAAATGCCGTAAAAGCGTAATTTATCAATTTAAAATTTTGTTTTTAGTAGTAGTTTAATGAGGTCCTTATTTTCTTTTTCCTCTTTTAAAATTTACGTTTTATCCTTTTTTATAAATATATCATTTTAATTTAAAGATAATATATTGGAATGACTACTTTTTAATCTTAACTTCATAAATGTCTTTAATTTTTAAATTTTACATTTTTAGAGGTTTGCATGTAAGATTTTCTGCTAATACTGCTCGCATTTTATTTTATTATAGTTTTTAAATTTAAAATATTTGAATCCTTAATTTGTAATTATATTCATTTAATTATTGTGGGTCCCATTTGAATTTGCAAACACTAATTCCTCAAATCACTCCCTCAAAGATTTTTGCCAATAATACGTAAAATGTCCGCAATTAAGAACTTCCAATTTTGTTAAAGACAAGTTTTGAATTTTTCCTAATGTTCTATTTCTGCTTAATCCGTCTGCCGTCTTCGTGCTTTGTTTCTAGTTGTTGGCTACCGTCTCCAACTGCTGTGTTTGTTCCCCACATCGTCGTTTCATACCTTCACAGCTTTCGTCAACGAGGTATTGATTCATTCTTCGCCGTCGTTTCAGACCTTTAATTTCCGTCACCGAATAAAGTTTCGGTCGATATCTTTGCACGTTTCCGACGCCGAGCGGTGTGTTCCTCGTCTCCCGTCCCCTTCTGTTTATCCAATCGTAAGTTAATAGTCTTCCCGTTAAGATTGGTATATATGCGGATATATTGTATTTATGTGTATATATCTTATAGTTACATATACATAAGATATGATAATAATTTTTGGCTCGCATTGTCAAGTAATTTTGTAGAAAGAGTAAAGAAAATTGAAGTTCTAAACGTCTCATAGTCTTAGTTATTCCGTTAATATTTATATATATAGGGATATATTATATATATGTGCATATATCTTATAGTTATATATAAACCTTGGAAACGGCACAAACCTCAGAGACGGTAGCAGACGGAAGAAGCGAAAGGGTCACTGATTTCTAATTTGGGGATTTTTAGAATTTGGTGGATATTTTTTTGAGGTTTTCAAATTTGGAGAATTTGGGGATTTTTTTTTTTTTATGTTTTAATTAGTATCATCTAAAATTATGGGATCCAAATTATAATATTTAAATTAATCAATTTTTACGACATGATATTTAAGTAACTTATGTGATGAGTATCCTCTAACTCTATATAATTTGGATCTTTAAATCGCTGTGAACGATTTCACTTATCAATTCAACTGCTTTTCTGTCACTTTGGATTGGGCCTTGTTGTTTTTGTTTTATTGGGCTTAACTTACGTGGGTCGGTTTGTAGATTATCTTCTTGGACCTATTTAAATGTTGTTATTGGATGTTGAAATATTGTTCATTGTTATTAAATTTATACTTTTTTTAAACTCATTATTTTCGAACAATTAAATTGACGCAAGGTTTGTCTGAAATCTGTGAGTTGCTATTGCTCTAATTAATTTGGTTGATTCAAATAACATTTTTTAGTGTGTGTCTAAACATCTTTTGAGCGTGTCTCATATTTTCATTGCTTTAAATGTGTTTTTAAACTAAGTTTGATTTTAATTAGTGAGTTACCGAAGCATGAGTTTTTCAACTTATTTATCCAAAATGAAAGGCTTTTTTTTTTTTTTTGTTTCCATTGGAAAGATGAAAGGTTCTCTTGTTTGTTTTGGGTGGGTTTTCATTCACTTTAGCTTTATTTTTACAAGAAAGCAAAATAATTACACCATAATTTAAACAAGTCACGCTTTCAATTTGCTATAGGTTATCGTCGATATGAGTTTAGCTTAATGATAATTGGTATTTGTGTCTAATCGAGAGACCATGAATTCGATTATCCCCAACCACACTTGTTGTATTAAAATCTTTTCTTCGCCATCGTCAAAATTTTGAAAATAAAAATTACAACACTTAGATTTAGATCGACCAAACCGACTACCAAATAGATCAAAATTAAAAGGAACTAATTGAAACTGACAAAATCTATTCAAACTAAATCAAATAGATCGTCATTTTATGTTCTTTATGTTGCTAGTAATGTTACATGGTCCTCGTATTAATAATATAATTATATTGATAACTAATTTGTGATTTGAATGTGTCATAGACTTTCTTATAGTTGGATATCCAATATCTTTGAGATCATGATCTTATATATAATTTATTAAACATATTTCAGTTCTCAAAAGAAAGAGAGTTTTAACTTTGTCATATTTAATTAAGAGATATATCTTTCCTTAAATTAAAGTTGTTGCTTCAAATCTAATATAGATTAACGTTAACTTACAAATAATTTTTCTTCTAATGATCTAATATGCATGATTTTTGAAATATTAACTTTAGATTAAAACATATATCTTAAAACTGGATTGATTGACAAGTATATTTCGAACCAATCAAACAAATTGAATTTCAAGAATTGTTTGTTTGGTTTGGGTTTAAGGTTTAGAGTCGTTTATAAGTTGACATTTACAATTCGGTCTGTGTTGAAAATTACGAGAGAATAACAGAGAAATTGAAGCCAATTTCATCTATGGGAAAGATAGATCCAATTTATGAATGAACTAATGGTGATGCTGATGCACTTGTCCCAACAATATACAATATTGAAGGATAGAAGTTAAAAAAAACCCTAAATTACCCATTTTGATGAAAAACTGGAAAGTCAAATGGCAGTTGCTAAAATGGGGAAGAACAGAACAGTTGACTTTTTATTAAGGTTTCAATCAAAGAGCAGAGGTCTCAGAACTCAAAAGTCAGAAGCTCGGCTCAGCTGGTATTTCAGAAAACAAAAATGATGTGTTATTCAAATGAAGCTAAAACAAAACCTGAAGAACAAGACTGTGTAGTTTAGTTGACTAGTTGTACTCAACAGTTGTATTGCCTTAGCTTTTTCTCTTCTATTGAACTTCAATTCCCTTCTCACCCCCACGAAGAAGAAAAAAAACACAAGCCAAACCAAAATTGTCCTTTTCTAAATCCTCTCTTTACCTTCTTCACCTTAAGAAACCCAATACCCCACACTTACATTTTATTTATTTTCTCTCTTTTTATACATTTTATACTTTCTTATGGTAGACGATTAAAAGGCAGTAGAAATTATTTAGGCTATCTAGAAGAGAAGAAAATTCGAAAATTTCCAAAATATTTAGAAATTTGGTCGAAAAAAATAAGGGAAACCCAGGACGCCGTCCACCTCCTTCGCCCAATCGGCCATCTCAGCGAACGAAAGGTGAGGCACCCCACCACAAAAGTTTGAGGTTCTGTAGCGAGATGCGGGCAGCTAACGCCCAAATTGGCTTCTCAGATGGGGAGACTAATCGATATTGTCCTGAGCAATCGAACCTACAGAACCTTCCCTCTTCCTAGTGGGAGCACGATCGAAGGGGGAGCAACTGACGGGAGTCTCAGGTCCCGACCCATGAAAGGTTCGGAAACGAGGATCTCTAACGTCTCTCAGACTCCACGAAGGGTCGAAAGACCTTGGAGATTAATCAATAAAGTAGCTACCTTTATTTATAAGGGAATCAAGACTGATCCTCCTAACAAACTCAAATACAAAATCGATCTAAATCAAACATTTATTAATGGTCTGACCAGTTAAATTATGCTCGAATCTAGAATCCCATAACCCACCATACCAAAAACTCTCTTTGCACAATTCATATTTTTTAGAAATGTATGATTAATGGCAGCATCACCACCACAATATCAAACTGAATTAGGAAATAGAGGTTTTCAGCCAGGTGGAAGACTTGACTTCACTCATTTGTCGCTTTTCTATATTCCTTACTTCTTCCTTACTCTCTCTCTTTCTATATGCATTTCTACATCTACCAACAAAACTCTAAATTCTTAATTACCTTTTTTCCTCTAAATTTTTAAGAGGTATATTTTAATTTTTCTTTCATTTTAATTTTTTAATTTTTGATTTTTTCAATTTAAAATTCAAGAGAACAATCAAATAAAACAAATGATTATCAACTTGAAAAAAGAAATAATGATACAGAAACAAAAAAAAAAAAAAAATTTCAAACATATTTTTTATTTTTCTTTTATGGGAAATAAAAAAATAAACTAGAAATAAAATAGAAATGTGAAGATTACCAACTGGAACTATAATGGGGTAATATAATTTCTTTATTGGTATGAGATTTTGGAGTAAAATAAAGAAATGATAACTGCATATGAAGGTGTTGTGGGAAGGAAATCCAGGGCGGATGCATGTTGGGTCCAGGGGGAAGAACCCCCTCCTCCCAATTATTATTATTATTTTCTTAAACAACAGTTGTTTAGATATGAAAAAAATCTACAGCGATATTATATAAAAAATAATTTATGTTATAAACTTTTTATTCTTTAAAAATTTGATATTTTCTATAGTGTTAAATACAAATGGAAATTAATTTATTAGTTAAAAATTCTATAATTCTTATAAAAGAATAAAATTTGATTTATTATTTCAATTTCACCATTTTCCTTCTATATTTACCTATAAAATTTTGTTCTAGGTCCTACTAAACAAATTTAATTAAATAAATAATAATTTTGATTCATAAATATTGATAGTTGTGTTTAATAGGTTCCTGAACCTTAAAAAATATCAAATGAGTTTCGTAATTTTCATTTTTTCATCTAATAGATCCTCAAACTTTCAATTTTATGTTTCATAAATCCTTAACCTTTTAGAATTTTTTAAAACTAAGAATTTATTAGTTCAGGTGATCTTAATTAAACAAGATTGTTCTACGTTGTACTATTGTATCTATCAATTCAACAATCTAATGGTTCATATTCTCTTTTAAAAAAAATCTATTGCTCCAAAAACCTTATTATATATAAATATAAAAATATATGTATATAAACTTATTAGACGCAAAATTAAAGGTTTAATTTATTAGAATTCTTTTAAAATTGAACATATTAAACATAGTATTCAACCTTTTAACTTAATTTCAATTTAGTATCAAAATACATAAACTAAATACATATGGATGTGTTAGAATTATTTTTATATCATCTCTTAAACATAAAATTCTAGATCCACAATTTATAATTGTATCGTTCCACACTAAATTCGCTAAGCATGTTTACTGAATTTGATATTAGTCCCCTTGAATAGAAGTTCTGGATCTGCCACCGAACAAATTCATGAGTTTTGATGGAGAATTGTGGAATGGCTACACTTTACAACCTGGAAAAAAGGCATAAAACCATGATGCCGCATATGCACCTTCATGCATAATTAATTTATATATGGTTAAGCCAAAGCCCAAGCTGTTAAATCATTAGTTTCCACATTCAAACTTAGATCAATTTAAATTAATTAATCGGCCGCCATCATTCTAATCTGATGGCTTTTTGTAGCATGCTCTCCCAAGTCCTACCTAATTCAACATTCTTCTATTATTTTTAATTTATATTATGTATATGGCTTTATAGTACTGATTAATATTCAAACCTGGTACCGTGCCCCCATCACTTTTATTTTTTCTTTCGAATCTTATATTAATTCATCCCTGCAAGTTGTGTTGTTTCCTTGATTCCTTGTGCAGGTTTTTCTTTTGGTCTCCCTAGAAAATAATTCAGTTACTGAAAGGGTTAATAGAATCCTCTCCGGAAAAAGACAAGAAAAAACAAACGAGATAAAAACCCTCTTTTTATAGATTGAGACAAATTATAGTTTAAGGAAAGGTTTTGTTATTATCAGTTTTAGTAAATCTAATTTTTGATGTGTGCCCACAGCAACTTTGTGAATTTTTAACGGAGTTTAACTAATCAAGATATCTATTTTCAATTGAAAGGTTATTAATTCGAATTCTCTCTTCTTTGCCTATTGTATTAAAAAGAAAAAAATAATTTTTCTATATTATCAAACCTAACCTGCATACCAAATGTAAGTTTGTCCTTCCTAACTTTAAAGATATACAAATTTGATTACTTAGTCGGAAAAACAAATTTAGTTCAACAATTATTGTGTTAGATATCTTATAAATCATTAAATTTATCATAATCCATCGACTTAAATTTTTAGTTGGAGATAAATGTCTTGATCAGTTAATTAGTCATATTTATAGTGAGGAATTGTTATAAGATATGGAGTGTCTTAAATAGTTGAACTAATATCATGTTCGCGATTGTTATGAAATATGAGGTGATTTAATTGTTCAACGATGACGAAATGGAGGAATTTTTATGAAATATGAGGCATTTAAAAGGGATGTAAACTTAATTGATTTGTTAAATATGAGGTTGATTGGGAAAAAAAAAAAACAAAAAAATGAGAGAAGTTGGAGGACAAAAATGTACATATGGGGTTTTGTCGTTTAGGAAAGAAGGACATGTAATGAGAAACTTTACCGACCCAACCGACCATGTTGGATTTGGGAATTGGAATTGGGATTCTTCATATTATTCTCTTCTTGCTTCGTTGGATCAAATCTTAATTAAATCAATTGTTTTTTTTTTCAATTTTTAATTATGTTTAATTATTCTGTTCCCCTATCTTAACCTTTAATCTTCATTTTTATTTTTATAGAGCATGTGCCTTTCGTGGTCCAATTTTTTCCTATTTCTCTGACGGCCACCTATTACTCTAATTAATTACCCACGCATGCCCTTGATTTTGACGCATCGTTTTTTATTCAATTAATTATTATTTTTTATCACTATATTTCAACTATTAAATATACCGCAAATTTATAAATACTAGTCAGAACATAAATAATCTCTTTAGTTTGATTCTTATCACTCATTTGAATGGCAATACCCTAAGAAATAGTATATTTTTTTGAAAAAAAAAATTGGTTTGCAATAATTTTATCTTTTGTTATTTTTAATAGTTTAGTTAGTATATTAATGATTTTTGTATTTAATTTACATTTAAAAAACAGACCCAAAATCTTAGTCAAAATTTGAAAGTTAACGTTTTGGAGTTGGGTTGTGTTATTTTCTGATATTTTTAAATAAATTTATTTGCTAACGATCGATTTAATTTGTAATGTGTTTTTTTATCATGAAGAACAATTCTATAATAGATAGTGTTCAAGATTTTATTCTGGTCAATAAATGTGAATGTTTCTAGGGATATTTAATTATAGTTGAATTAATTATTGGTAAATAAAATAATTCAATTAAAAAAACAAAGAAAAAAATCCTTTGCGACAGAAAATCAAAATAAAATGTGAATGAGACATAGGTCAAGGTCTCTTGCGTAATCATACAGGTCTTATTGGGCTGCTAGATTAGTGACCAAAAAAATAAAAGTCATTTTGTTTAAAACTCACACGCTCAGGGAGGGGAGCCCACACGTGCAGAATAATGTTTTGAGAAAAAAATAATAATAATAAAAAAAGGATTTTGCAAGGACAGCCAACGTGGAACATGTAATCACATGCGGATGGGTCCACGGAGAAGAAGCAAAGCCTCAAATTGGAGGAGCACGTGACGGCAACATCCCCAACCCCTCTGGTTTGTGGGACCCACTCTCTGCCCCTACCCTACTACTCTACCCTGTTCCACGGATTTGGAAATTATTCCTTTTCCCAATATCATTGCCATTTATTTCATTTCAATCATTTTATTAGTAAATAATTCAAATCCTGATTTATAACCCTCTATCCACGCTTCCAGGGTATAATTTTATGAAAACTTTGTTTTTCTACAATTACAATAATAATTAAATATTTAAGTTGTATCTATTTTGTACCATTAACTTTTAAAAAAGATTATAATATATTTGTAAACTTTTAAATTGACATCTAATAATAATAGATCTATGTTGTTATCTCTCCGTCTTAATAAATTTAGATGTTTGATGATGTAAATGTTAAATTAACAATAAACATAAAAATGGATTCAACACAAAATTGAAAATTTATAGAATTATTAAAAGATATTTCAAATACATTGACCGGACAAAAACCACTCTAAAGTATAAGAACTAAATGTATTTTAAAAATTCATAAATTTAATAAAAATGAGTTATTTTTAAATTAATTTATGTAACATTTAATATAAATCACGTGTTACTTATTTCCAAGTTTGATACAAAGGAAAACATCTCCAAAATACAAGTTGATGTGATTCCACATAAATGTACTATTAAATTTAATGCAAAATTGCTCAAATGCTAATTTGATAAGATATTACTTAATTTTAGAGGTTGGAATATTCTACTCCTTGTTATTAAAAAAAAACCATAAAAGAAAAATTGTATACAAAATTTAAGTAAATATCAACACGAAATATTTGAAAAAATACAAACTAAAACCAGAATAAGTTGGAAAACTTAGGGATGATATATATTCCTTTCTAATAACTACTAATCTAATTAAATATTAGATATCTTTCGTTGTAAAAAAAAAAACAATTAAATCCCTTTTGACGACAAATTTTCAATCAACATCATTATTAATTAATTTAAAATTCAAATTTGTAGCTAATTTATTTAGTATAAAAAATTATAAAGAAAGGTCCAAAATCGGAAAATGGGAAGTGAGTGATATTAAGAAATCCCCAAATGGATCGTAATAGAGGATGAGATTTGAACTCTTCCTTCATTATTAAATCATTATATATATTTATTATTTAATATGTGCCATTGCCAATTGCCAATTTGCCATGCACATCAATCAAACCCTTCTTTCTTTTTAACCCACACCCAAAAATCGCAACGCACTCTGGACGGCCCTGATTCGGCCACGTGTTCCCTCCCACAGTTCCACTTTCACCTTAGCCTTGAAGTCTTTCTCTCTCTCTCTATAAAACCAAAAGAAAAAGTTTTGGGCCATTTCATTTCAGTAGAATTTTCCCCCCAACTTTAATTTGCACTTCCTCTGAATCCTCAGTCAAACCATTTTCTCGAGTTTTCGCCCAAAATTGTATGTTACTCAATAAACACATCACTTTCCTCGTCATTTCGTACCAACAAACTCGTCCTCTTCTTAATCTCTCTCTCTCTCTGTTTTTCAGCTGCGTTACAGTTTCAATTTCTGCGAAAATCTTGATCTTGGAGTGATTTTGGGAGATGGGTTTGAGTTCAAAACAGGTTTCGATTGATGGGTTTGATTGGAGCAAGGCGCTAATGCAACAGCTCCCAAAATTGCCGAGCTCCGGCATGAAACGATCGCACCACCAGAATCAGAATCAGAACCAGAGCCAGAGCCAGAGCCAGAGCCAGATTCAGATTCCGGCGGCGCCGGAGCAATTGAAGTGCCCAAGATGCGATTCAACCAACACCAAATTCTGTTACTACAACAATTACAACAAGTCTCAGCCCCGCCATTTTTGCAGAGCTTGTAAGCGCCACTGGACCAAAGGTGGGACTCTCCGTAACGTCCCCGTCGGCGGCGGCCGCAAGAATAAGCGCATCAAAAAGTCAGCCACCGCCACTTCCACCAAATCGGCGGCAGCGGCGGCCAAGAGTAATATCGACGGTGTGACGAACCCCCATCATCTTCAAAATCTTCCTCTGTATCAGGGGCTGATTTTTCCGCCGCCGTCTACCGGCAATTGGGCGGAATGCGAAAATTTCACAATAAATTATGGGATTCTAAATTCTCAAAATCCCGATTTCTCCGCAGTTTCAACGACAACCTCTGCGCACTCCCCAATTTCCCCAAACGTTTGTAATTACTCGGATCAAGACTTCAAACCCATAGAAACAGAGCAACCCAGCAGCAGTACCCACCCATGGCAGCTCCCGGGCGGCGCCGACATGTCGAACAGCTGCTACTGGAGCTGGGACGACATGGAGCCCTTCGCCGCCACCGATCTCAACATTCCTTGGGACGATCAAGACATCAAACCTTGAAAATTTAAGCTCACCCAACCCCAACCGTAATTATCAATCAATGCATATATCTAATATAGTTTTTTTTTTTTTTTTTTTTTTTTAATTTTTCCTTCCCTTCTCTTCTTATATATATAAATCTTGAAGTTGGCATCCGTTTGTTGTATTCTTTGAAAGCTCGATGTGGTTAAATTTTGGTATTGATTTGACTTAAAAGGGTTTCCATTGTTGAGGGATCGGAGATGGTAACTTGTAAGTGGAGTGAAAATGAAACTTGGAAGGAAGAGAGGGGACAGAATTGGAAACGTAGGGCAAAGGGAGATGGAGAATGAACAATGAACAACCAAAGATGACAGAATGTGATGGAAGATTCTTGTGGATATATATATATATATATATATATTATTATATGTTTTTGGAGTGACATTATTACTTGGGTTCTTTTGCTTACCTTCATTCCACTTGCAGAGAATCTCATGGCTGCTCATTTTGCAGGCTTTTGGTTTCCTCGTTCTTTTATTTTTCAGTTCTTAGAATGCTGGAAAATCCTTCTCAAATCCCACCTCTTTCTTCGTGTGCTACACGAAGTAACTTAGATTGTTTGATGAACATTAACCACTGAATTTTTTTAATTTACAGATAATTTAAATCAATTATGCATATTAACATGTTAAAGTGAACATAAAAAAAAGAGTGATTTTTTTAAAATATAATTTTCAGGCTAAAATAGATGTCATGACATGTACTTTTCTTGGTACTGAAAAGAATTTTGAAAGTCGAGGGAATATAGTAAAATAATTATGAAATTTAAAAACCAAGATTTAAACTAATACTATTTGTTTACATTGTAACCAATTTAATGGACAGGCAGAATTTTCATATTGATTTCTTATTATTGCAGGCAATAATGTAGATATTGTTTTGAAAACTTAAAATAATAATAGAAACAGTAAAATTTTCCACTAGACATGTGTACGAGAGGGGTTTGAACTCATCACCTTTTGGTCTTATCCACTTAAACTATATTCGGTTTAACCATTGCAACTATTAGTTGTTCTTAGAATCCATATAAATGAATTAAATTTACCCAACCCATCAACTTAAACTTTCTGGTTGAGTGGTGGTTTATTCATCCGTAGATAGATAAGGTAGATAATCATGACATTACATGTAGAAATATTTCTTGTGCACTACACAAGTATTTGAAATGTTATTTGGAAATGGATGGCATTGGCATGCAAAAATAGGATAAATCTAGTCAGCAGCTACCCCCTATATCTCTTCTACCTTTTTTTTTTAAACCATGTTATCCTTCTTTCAACCACAGTAAATAGTACTTTTTCTATAACACCTTTTTTTTTTTTCATCATCATCTTGCAAAATAAAGAATAGGAAAACATTGGCCCCGACGAGGGAGCGCAAAGGTGGTCCATTGTATGGGAGGCTTGACTCAAACTAATTTTTGTTTTCAAATTTATTTTTTAAAATTTTTAATTCAGCAGCTCCTAAAAAGAAACCCTTATTTCCATCCCATAATTAAAAAAAAAAAAAGTACTGCAAAAAATAATAGTTACTAGTGGATTTTTTTTGAAATTTTATTATTATTATTATTTTAATACATCAAGTGGGATTGAGGATTCGAACTTACGACCTCTTGGTCGGAGGTAAATACCAATTATCGTCGAGCTAAGCTAATGTTGACTTTGAAATTTTATTTTTAAGAAAGAGTTTTCAAACCACTCATACATGTACCTAATTTTGACCAATTAAATCATATATACATATAATATTTACTTATTTAGTGAGTTCTAAGGTAAAAAAAAAAAAAAAAAAAAAAACTAAGATTAGTATTGATGAAGGCATTGAATTTAAGGCAAAGAGCATGTGAAGGCTAAGTGAATAGCATAGCCTTCCTACCAAGTTTAATTTCATAGGAAATTTAAGTAATGTCATCACTTATTTGGACACTTTCCCTCTTGTATTAAATTGGTCATTCTCCATATTTGCAAACCATGGATGCTCTTATTAGGATGTGCCTAAAACCATTAATGAGGTTGTAAATAACATCTTGAAAAATAATTTTTTGAGACCTCATATTTTTATCTTTTTTTTTTGTCTCATCATGCTTTGTAACAAAATAGGATTTCTGTTCTGATACTATATTAAATTAATTTACATCAAATTTAAAAGTTTAAGTGGATGAGTTACGATAAATTTAATCATTTATTTGTATTCTTAATGCAACATTTTCTTTTAATCATTGATATTCTAAAAGTTAGGAATGCTCCTAATGAGTACATAACCCAACCCTCATTTAGCTTCTTTTAAATAATTGAGTTGTTTTATTTTCATTTCGTTCACGTAGGAAAAATAGTGAAGCAAATATTTTATAGTAAAAAAGAGAAATTTTTTTATTCTTTTCAAAGAAGAAATTGAAAATTAATATTGAATTTACCCATCCATGATATTTTTACCATTATTTTAATATCGAGATTTGAAAGCAAACAATAGGTCAATAGATGTCAAATACGCCGCCGCCGGCACGGCCGCGAGTGGGCATCAAACGCGGAAAAATTTGGGCCTTTTCTGAGCCCAGTAAGTACAGTGAGTACCATTGGGCTCTTAATAAACCATACTCATTTGAAGGAATATTTGAAAATTCCAAGCTTGTTCTACTCTATCTTTTCTTTTTATTTAATTTAATTTACTTATAGATTTTACAAAGTCTCTGAAATTCTCTAGAAAATCGTTTTAATGATGCATTTTAGTAAATTTCAGAACACACAAAGTCAACTCCATAATATAATGATTTTTTTTTTCTTTTACTCTCTTAAGGCGACTTCATAATTTTCTTGAATTTTTTTTAATACAAAATTTGCCTCGTCACCTGAAATAAAGGATGTGTCCTCTCATTCTGATATTTTATGTTAACTACAGGTTAGTTTAATAACGATTTTGAGCCAAACAGAGCATAAATCAAGTGGTTAAGGCACATATCTCCGACTAAAAGATCATGGGTTCGAATTACCTTCCAATCCAGGTAGAGCATAGATGATGATGTTGGTGTGAAAAAATATATTAGAAAGAGAAAAATATATAAGGAAAATTTTGAAAAGAAAAATGAGAGTTATATATTAGAATATATATATATATATATATATATATATATATTTTGGAAAAAGAGAAAAATAGTAAATGTTGTTACATTTCAGTATTTATAGATGTATGGGTTTTTTTTAGGACTTAATTTAAGAGTTTAAGGTTTAAGAGATTTTATCCAACTGTGAAGACATCATATTTTAAAAAGAAAAGTTAAAAAAACTTATTAATTTTTCCAGTAAGTTACTAGATCTAAAAGTTCATATAAATACCTCTCTTATCGCACCCTCTCATTACACACAACTCATTGAACCTATCTTCTCTCTTATGTACATTTTCAATTATCCCTATTTTGCCCTTTTTAAGAGCAATTAATTGGCCAAAAGAGAGGTGCCAACCTCTAGTTACAGACTGATTTGAGCAACACAACATTTCAGTTGGGTTGTAGTATCTGGAGGAGAAAAATCAGATAATACCTACTGCACCAGTGATTTATAAAGAAATACACACATAGCGGAGGGCTTGAATCTCCTTAAAAGATCGAGCGAGATACCTGCGACTCAACCTAATTGCTTACAAGTTTGTTTGTCAATATTTACTTCAATTATTCTATTATTTATAATTCTTGCAATAATTGTAAGGACATTCAACATGAATAAATATTTTAGATAGGAAAATTTTTGAGATAGAAATATAAACTTTTTAGAGAAAGAAAATTCTCCGAAAAATCTGTGAAAAAAACTTGAACATGAGAGAGAATGTGATTTTGAAAAAAAAAATTTATTTTTATTTTTAAATTTCTTGAAATTTATCAAGAATTTTAGAAACGTTTTAAAAAACAGAAAAAAAAAGTCTATCTTTCAAAAACTAAAAATAGAAAATAAATAACAAACTACTTGAAACTATTTTATAATTCACTGGCCAGTAGTCAGAATTTGTCTACCTAACATTTGTCTCTTTGATCTAGCCGCTTGATTGTTAAGTTCTTATGTTGGACGACTTTTGTTAAAAAAAAAACAAACTTAATTATACATAAAAATAATAATTATTTATTTTATATGAATTCTTTTGTTTACTAAATTTTATGCTATATTATATTTAACGTAAATCAAATGTGTCCCATTAGAAATCACGTACCACTTCCCCTCGTGACTCATCATCAAATCCAGCTAATATACGATGTGTTGGCACCTTTACACTATTTTTTATTGGACCAAAATCTAACCTATTTTTGTCAAAATTTGAAATTTTGTAATTTTTATTTAAAAATTACATTTATTTTGTTATTATTTTAAATATGCGTTATTGTTTTAATTATTTTTAAAATTACATTATTCTTAGAATTGACCCAAGTCATCTATTAACAAATTATGACATTTTTTGTGATGGAATTATTTAGGGTCGATGTGTGACATTCCTATTACTTATTTTTCGTTTCCAATTTTATACATTCGACGACTATTTATATTTTTTGTTTTTATTTTTAGTAACATCCTCAAAATTATATAGAAATTTTGGAAATAAAAAATTCTTACTGTTTCCAAGTAATTCTAAAACTTAAAAGAAAAATATTGTTTCGTTATTATTAAATCCATGAATGCTGAGGACATGTAATTTGAGTTTTTTAATTAAAGAAGAAGAAATATAAATAAAAAACTAAAATGTTATTACATGGCAGTGGTTGAAAAGAAGAAAACCAAGAAACAAAATAAAATAAAATAATAATAAAAAGATACGGTAGGGGGAGGAAGAAGTGAGTGAGAGAGAAAGATATTCCACGTGATTCATGTCAAATGCTGAGAGAAGGAGAAATGTTTTTTTTTTTTTTTTTTTCCATTTTTTAAATTTAATAATCTGTCGCTCCCATTGTTTTAAATCACTTTTTCGACCTATGGGCGGTCCACTTCATCAGACATTAGAAAGGGTTAACATAATATAATTGAGCTGATATTAAATTTTAATTTACTAATTTCTAGTTCAGTTGACACTTTTTTTTTTTTTTATCAAATTTGAATTCTTGCTAATATTTTTCATAAATATATTTAATTATATTTTTAGATACAATGATTAAAACCGATTAATTATAGTCTAGTTAAGCTAAAATCAGACAATATTTCGAAACTTGATATGTTGGAGAAATTTCAAACACCAAAAGCTTATTTTTTTCTCAACGTTATAACTCACGATTAGTTCATGTGAAGTCTAGATATTCGCTTTATCTTGTTTTCTTTATTTATTTTGTTAATCATATTATTGGCTTAACAAAAGAATTTTTCGTCAACTTAAATATAGGTTAAATTATTGAGACATATATTCTCGATCAAAAGGTCAGAAATTTCAATCTTGATCATCTCTATATCTATATCGTTAGAAAAAAAATAATCCAAACAAAGGACTCTATTTCAAAGTTGTTTTTCAATAACAAAAATGTGAAAGATGATTCTATATGTCCCAAATATCACTTCGCTTCAATCCTTGCTTGATCACTTGAAGTGAAAAACATGAAGGACAATGTTGTCTAGGAAAAAAGGACTGGAGGAAAATTTTACTTGCAATCCAAGCTTTTGGAAACTTCCTAATCATCTTGTTTAGTAAGATGTTAGATTTTTTTTTTTTTTAAATTTCTATATTTTTTAATCTTTGAATGACAAAATAACTATTTCAGTACCTCTTGTTTGTTTGGTTGATAGGTGCAAAATTTGAATTAGTCAATGCATTATTTAACACTTTCAACATTAGAGGTTAATAATTAAGACGACAATGGATGAATCCCACTAGAAAACTTTAAAGTTAAATTTCGGATGAGTTTAACCTATCTTAGAGATCGTGTCCAAGTAATCGAACCATTGATATAAGAGATGATATAAGTGTTTAAATTATAAATAGATGTTGGCCGACGATAATTTTGCATCTATTATATTAAAAATATAACATTTTCTCCCTCTTGTTCATATACCTATTTCAAATTCACGATCTTGAAATAAAAATTTTCAGTTTCAGAAACGGCAGATAATAGGCGTTGACATGTTGTGGTAGTTGTTTAAAACAGGAAAAAAAATAATAATGAAAAGATCAAGGCAATTCCATTTGTCGTTTTGCAGATAAAATGTGTTGTTGATTCGTGTACTATCAAACAAAATACAAAGGATTAAATAATTGAAGAAAGAGGCGCGAGATTCACGACGACGTCGATATATATAATTTTGGCAAAAGCTTAAAAGACGAAAAAGTAACTCTTCACAACACAGTTAAGTAATTTTACATTCTTAATGAAGGAGTTCCTTCCAAAACTTGACTCAATGATCAAATCGTTCTCACTTCCTAATAAATTTGACAACTCATTATTTTTTAAGAAAAAAATTATTATTTTTGTATTTTTCTCACTTAATTGTTAGATGTTTAATGATAGTTCAAAAGAATTCATATAAATAATGAATTAAATTTATTAAATCCATCAATTTAATCTCTTAAATCGAGGGGTGATATCACGAAAGAAGATACTGTGTTCAAATCCGGGTAGGTGAATGTTTTACGAAATTCGACTCGAGTAGAGAGCAAGGGAAAGAGAAAGTGAAAAGGAAAAGAAGATAGAGGCGCGGCGCGGGGCGATGGAGGCGATCGAGCATCAGATGATAAACACGAATGGCATCAAAATGCATGTTGCGTCCATAGGCACAGGCCCTGTGGTTCTTCTCCTCCATGGCTTCCCGGAGCTGTGGTACTCGTGGCGGCACCACCTCCTGTACCTCTCCTCCGTAGGTTACCGGGCCATTGCGCCGGACCTCCGCGGCTACGGCGACACCGACTCCCCGCCCTCTCCCGAGTCTTACACCGCCTTCCATCTCGTCGGCGACTTAGTCGGCGTCTTGGACGAGCTCGGAATCGACAAGGTCTACCTGGTCGGCCACGACTGGGGAGCCTACGTGGCCTGGTACTTCTCCCTCTTCAGGCCCGACAGGATCAAGGCCTTGGTCGCTCTCAGCGTCGAGTTCTTCCCCAGAAATCCCAAAATTTCTCTCATCGAGTCTTACAGAGCGGCCTACGGTGATGATTTCTACATGTGCAAGTTTAAGGTCAATTCTTCTTCTTCTTCTTCTTTCCCCTGTGATCTTCTCCACCCAGATCAGCATATGATCATTTAATTATTATTATTATTAATTCTAACAGATTCCAGGATTGGTAGAGCAAGTTTTTGGGTACATGGACCCTGCGGAGCTGTTCAAGGGAATATTCTCTAATAGAAGCACAAATCCTTTATTCATGCACGAACAGAATAACGCCGCCAAACTCCCTTCTTGGCTGACCGAACAAGATATCAACTATTATGCTGACAAATATAAACGCAAAGGCTTCACTGGTCCACTCAACTACTATCGCGCTTTCGACCGGTAAAATTAATTGATAATGAGAAGAATAACTCACGTATGTCTTCTGTTGTAAGTTGCATTAATGTTGTTGTTGCAGAAGCTGGGAGCTGACGGCGCCATGGACGGGAGCACAGATCCAGGTGCCTGCGAAGTTCATCGTGGGGGATTCAGATCTAACTTACCATTTCAAAGGGGCCAAGGAATACATCCACAAGGGGGGGTTCAAAAGGGACGTGCCATTTCTGGAGGAAGC
Source organism: Momordica charantia (assembly GCF_013281855.1). Classification (NCBI taxonomy): domain Eukaryota; kingdom Viridiplantae; phylum Streptophyta; class Magnoliopsida; order Cucurbitales; family Cucurbitaceae; genus Momordica; species Momordica charantia. The sequence goes on along the minus strand of NW_028275157.1, from coordinate 22,118,807 downwards.
AGTGGTGATGGAAGATACTTGTCACTTCATCAACCAAGAAAGGGTCCATGAAACCTGTGCTCACATCCATGACTTCATTAAGAAATTCTGAAACTCCCAATTTCTGTTGGGACTTTTAATTCTACTTTTGATTACTCTTTTTTTAATTTACTATGGCTTGGAATTCGTGTTCAAACAGTGGCCGGCCGATCCGGTTCGGTAACTTTCTTTAAAATTCAATAAAGATAGTTTATCAGTACCCAATTCTAACCATTCTTAAAAATTTATGTATGATATGAGGTAGGGGTGTTCAAGGTTTCCGTGATTTTATGGTAGAACCGAAATAGAAACTGCACAATGTATTAAGTTTAATTTTTAATTGTTTTGGTTAAAAATAACTTAAGTTTTAATGTAATTTTTTTTGGTTAAAAATGTAAAGTTTTAATTAAATAAGATTCTGTTTTAAAAAGAAATTGATTTTATTATTATTATTATTATATACAAATTAGGATTTTATTCAAATAAATGATTTTTTTTATATTAAGAAACAATTTTTTTTATATTAGGATTTTATTATTATATACAAGTGTTTCTACAGACGACTTTAAACCCTTATTTCGAAAAAGAGAAAAAAATAAAACAAAAACTTGAAAAAGAAAAGAAGTGAGGAAGAAAGAAGAGAAGTGTTGAGCCTTGAGGAAAGGAAAAAGAAAAAGAATGAGAAATAGAAAATAGAAAATAGTAGAGTATTGATTTTTAACTTATTTGAAAACACTTCATTTTAATTTTTTTTTTCCTCTCTCTCCGTCGGTAATTAAAATAATGTGCGAACATGATTAACTGACATTACCTAAAAAAAAATAAAAAACTGCCGTTGTTTAAGTAAGTGAGGTGCAGCTCTAGCGGTTGAAATAGGGAACACGAAGATAAGATAAAGCGTGTCTTCATTTATCACTGTGACAGGGGGGAGAGAGAGGGAATTTTAAAAATAGAAAGGAGAAAGAAAAAAAATGTCAAGTTGAAAATGTATATAAAATTAATAAAAATTAACACATTATTTAAAATATCCAACTGCAGACTGCCATGTTACATTTTCATAGTCAACTTTGTTTGGGAACCATTTAAAATTATTGGTTTGATTCAATTTGTGTAAAACTTTATAGTAAAATCAAAAGAATAATAATAATAAAAATAAAACGTCTAGCACTTCTATATTCAATATTGTAACGTTTCGTTTGTATAAAGCATAATTAAAAACCAATAAAATTTTCTACAAAATAGAATAAAATTTGCTATTAAATTATGGTAACTTGTATAAACACAATAGAAGGAGAGAAGCAAGATAATACTATCTATATCTTTACACTTGAAAAAAAGAGTCTTTAACAGATTTAATTTTCTTTCCTACCTATAAATTTCTAATCTTTACAACCTGTGGAATATACTACTAAGGGAATGGGATGTAAAGAAAAGTCAACAAAGGGATGAAATTGTGAGTGGAGTGACAAAAGAATCAGTGGGCAAAAATGGAATTTCAAAGATTTCTATAAATGCTATTCACAAGTCTTCTTCTGGTAAAAGGAGCTCGGTCGTCAAATCTTCTGGTCAAAGTGACGTAAATTGCCCAAAGAATGTAAATATGGTTGGACAACTTACTTTGTAAGATTAGAGCCAAATGCAGCCAGCCTTCGCCACCCAAAACTTGATATGATATGTGCATGCATATGTTAGCCTAAATCAGCCATTTCCAAAGAATAATCTTGTATCTATCATCACATCATAAAAAGGTAGTTCAGGTCTTCTACTGTCAGACGAGTTTGTCGACCGCCTGCTTCGTCTTCTCCGAATGCAGATGAAACCATCTCTCTTTTCTTTTGCTGCACAGAAGTACATGAATATATTGAATAAATAATCAAATTAATGGACCCACAGAAATGGCAGGCGGAAGTTCAGATCATAAAACAATTTTCCTCATTATCAACAACTTTGTGCAGGAACAGGGCATGCATGTTAAATTCATGGGGATTTAAACTAGATCAAAGAATGATCCAGAGCTTTTCAAACCAACAATTAAATGCAACATATATTTGGTACCTGAAGGGCTAATATACGATCCTCAACTGTATCCCTTACAGTTAATCTCAGCACTGTAACAGGACGGGTTTGCCCGATTCGATGTGCTCTATCAATTGCTTGATCTTCAGTTGTAGGATTCCACCAAAGGTCCAACAGAAGAACATGACAGGCAACAATCATGTTTAGACCAAGGCTGGCAGCTTTCAAAGACATAATCATGACTGACACCTAAAAGGAAAGGGAAATTAGTGAACCATAGATATATCAACATGTAAAACAAGTAGTGAAGTAAAAACAACGTGCATTGTTCCTATCAACAAATAAGGGGAAAAATCATCCAGTATGCTCTACTGAAGTGAGATTATTAAAATAATATTAAAGTACAGGGCCACCGCATTTGACAAACCTCCGGAAGATTGTTAAAATCCTTGACTGCTTTATCTCTAGCAAGAACTGACATGGTACCATCAAGTCTTCTGTACTGAATGGATGAATTTTTTAGACAAGCTTCAAGCAAATCTAACATTCCCGTCCACTGAGAAAAGACTATAGCTTTCTCTCCGCCTATTTTACTTGATTCGCAAGAACTTTTGTTCACAGCTGAATCTTGATACTCGGGAACTTCTACATGCAGTTCTGCAGATGGAGCATCTGTTAATTTCTTACTGGCTCCATCAAGAGCAGGCTGGGCAGGGCTGTTTCTTGCAGAAGAGTCCTTTGGTTTAGCCAATGACAACAGAACCTCAAGAGCAGCTCTAATTTTAGAAGACTCGTACATATCTGAAGAGGGCACCATTGAGTCACCAACAATAGAACCAGAGCTAACCATAGAATTTTCCTCACCAAGCTGATCAGAGTGAGAATTGCATAATGCGGACTTGGGAAACAATAAAGATACATTAAGACGAACTTTGCATCCTGCTGTAGGACACTGACTGTCATCACCAGAGAGGTGCTCAAAAATGCATTGCTTGCAGAATACATGACCACACTCTGAGACAACCTCATCTTCAGGTGGATCCTACAAAAATGACCACAGAAGTTTTGAGTATAAAAAATCTCTGACAAGACAAAAGGATAGATAGAAGGAGAACAAAGAGAACATTGAGATATAAGCAAAGTGTTTGCATTGATCAAAGGAAGTAAATGGAGGTATAAGAATATATATCCATGAGTGCAAGTAAAAAATGGAGAATGTTAAACATATTGCTTGTATTTATACTTAACCTTACCAGTTTCAAATATATGACAATATAGGAAAAGCTCTAAAAAAAACAAGGAACAGAAACATTTCATTAAAACGATGAGGTATACAGAAGGGAAATGCACAGATATCAGAAACACTGTAGTCATAAAGGGAGGCCAAAAGGATCCTTCTCACATGAGTATTATATTATAAACCTGCATATATCTCTTACATTATTATAAAAGCATTAGTCAGAGCCCAATCAGCTACATCATTTTTGAGACAACAAAGCCAAGGTCCAGAATACCTCAATTTATGTTCAAATTTAGAGGGGAAAAAAGGAGATCCAAATTCAATATTTTGTACATTTAGCAAAAGGTCACAATAGCTGTTAAGTTATTGTCTTCCTGATAACTAGCAATTAAACAGGTGGTTTGAACTAAATATGTGATACATAATTCCACATGTACTAAACCACACAACATACAGTGCAAATCCATGGAAAAATAAATCACGTTGAAGGGAATAAATGTGTAGAAGGTATACATTACAGATGCCACAAATAGCCAATGATGCTTCCAAACAATTCAGCAAGGAAATCTGTTTATCCCGAGGAAGCTTCTTAGCCACGTCAACTGAAGATCTCCATAATGATTTAGAGTCATAAGGTTTAACAAGAAGAGGGTGATCACAAGCTTGTCGAAGGCGCAAAAGCATCAGTAATATGTTGACATAATTTTGTTTAACAGTGCCAGCAGCTGCATATTCCTGGAGAAGATTTTTATTACTTAGTAATATTAGAAAGGAGCAGAAGGTAATTCGCTATCGTAACTGAAGTTCAATGCATACAGGGAATGCGAAGAAAACTATACATAATATCGTTTCAGGAAAACATACTTCATACTGAGCCCTTGAGTCAGCCTCCAATTTAGAGTAGAAATCACGTTCTTCCTCAGTAAAATCCACCTTTTTCAGTTCCACAAATTTAGGTGGCAATGCAACAATAGGTTGCCCATCAAGAAGTGTGCCTACAACATAAGTACCGGGGGAATGATCTAAGTTAAATTGGCGAGCTCATACAATACCAAAAATGAGTGCAAATTCAAATAGAATCAAGAAACATGGTCGAAGCATAACCCACCACATGGCACAAATGAAACCTAATGAAATTGCCTAACAAATTACAAAAAAGGAAACTATGTGATGAATAATATCTAAATGTAACATTTTACAAAGTAGGTAACTGGAATCAAGTTGAACCAAGTAGGTCACGGGAATAAGCTAAACCAGAACAAACAAACTCGGGAAATGAGTTACAATTCTTTACATCATCAAAATGATAAGACAATTGATAGTAAGTGATAAGCCTCGTAGATAATCTCAACTATATTGAATTTAAAATAAAGCTGGCAAATCCGCCATCCATAAGACCCAATTCCTTAAAACACTCTAAAGAAAACTCACAAGGACAACAGAGAAGAGTTCTAGCCGATCATTTTTCCGTGATTCGATCACATCATCAAGTTATTTTCCATTTTAAAAAAAAAAAGATTGCCTGTACATGGTTGAACTGGAGAAATTTCCAGTCACATCAGGCACCAAAAATCAGAAAGACTAAATGGTAATCTATAAAATAAGTTGAGAGGTCATTTGAGTCGGGCCATGGTCAAGGGAAGTCTTCCTCACCCTAGAGAAAAAATATGAATCTAATTCTTCAGTCAAATTTTAGAGTAGCGAGAAGGAAAGAAAAGATAGTAAAATTTGAAAGTAGTGAGAAGGAAAGAAAGATGTGTTCCAACTTTCGGGCAAAACCAAAGACAATTTATTTATTTATTTTGATAGGAAATTGCACTTTTCATTAAGATAAATGAAAAATAATACAAAACCACGGGCACACACAGCCAATTATTATTGTAAATAATTCCAAATCTTTGAACCACATGAAATCAGTACACGGAAGTTTCAAGTGATCTCACCTTTTGTGCGACGTAACATTATTGTCCTTAAAATGGCTTGAAGTTTTTTGTATCCTTTGGATGGATTCTTGTTGATTGGCACCTTAATTGCTGAACAGAATGATTTATATGCAGCATAGGGATCGTATCTGAGAAACCTAAAATAGCTATAGAGGTCATCTATAGCATTTTGAATAGGAGTTCCCGACAAGCACCATCTACGTTTTGCCCGCAGGCCCCAACAGGCCCTAGCTACCTGTGTTTTGTGATTCTTAATACTCTGGGCCTCATCCAATACTACTCGGAACCACCTCACTTTGGCAAGAGGGCGGGCAACTGACTCAAAAATTTCATTGTCCACTCCCTTCTTGCTCTTTGAATGTTTCCTATCAGAACCAGAGAAGTTTTTTCTTTTCTTGCTTGAAGAAAATTGCATGGGTAGAATAGCATGATCCTCTGTATTACGTTTCTCATCATCTTCTTCATCAACGCCAGACTGCTTGGGTACCTCCATGCTCACAATTGAATACGTTGTTAGAACAACATCATATTTGGCGAGCTCACAAGGATCCTTAGTTCGACTACTTCCATGGTATACAAGCACTGACAGATTAGCTTTACCAGAAACCTTATTATGCAATTCATCAGCCCATTGCCTTAATACACTTGTTGGACAAACAACGAGAGTTCCAGCTGCTGGCCTGCCTTTAGCTTGTTCTGAAGTGCTCTTGCTTATTGTTAAGTTACTTGGTGGAACTTGATGAGTAAATTCTTGTTTTTTCCCATCATTCTCAGGAAGTATATCATCATCGTCATCCAAATTTAAAGTCTCCAACTCATCATGTCTAACATTAGGGCAAGCTCTAATAGGGGGAGGCCTTTCCTTTAGTATTAAAGCAATTGTCGATATTGTTTTCCCCAATCCCTGAAAGTGGCCCACCATGTCAATACAGCAGAGAAAATAAAATCTATTTACCTCTAGATATCAACCAAGTTCTGAGAGTTGAAACCTGATCATCTGCAAGAATTCCCCCCGAGCAAGGTACACTAGATGTCTCCTTCTGAACCATCCAAGACAAAGCAATTCTCTGTCCAGACATCAGTTAAAGTTAATAATAGAACAACATATTACAAATAAATATAAATAAGGAAAAACGTGTTTAAAAAAGAATAGGCAACCTGATGCCTTAAAAGAGGAACTTCTAAAACACCATCAGGTGGACTAGTTTCTGATTTCGGCTGAGAAAGATCCTGCAATGCTCGATAACCTGAGTCTTATCAACTTCTCCATCATATAAACAAAGTCATCAGAGAATGATACAGGAGTACGTTAAAGTTTTACCACAAGCATGCCAACCCTTTTGTACTCAAGAATGTACACAACCAAAATCAGATATAGTAAGGACGACAAATCATTAACTTCAAAATTTTTGTACTCAAGAACGTGTATAAAATTTAACAATGTACGTGTCCATGGCAGAACTCAAAAGCATCTGATAGCCTAACCTAACTACTGTTTCAGTAAGTAATCAACTGATTATGAAACTGTTGAAGAAAGCTATGACCATATATCAAATTTCTATTTGATTTCTTTTTTAATGAAACAATTCCGTTGATTTATGAAATTACAAAATAGGGGGAGTAAACTGCAGTGCGGTCTCAAAAAATTTCACTGTTCAGCTTCAAATTTTTTTCTTCAGATTAAACCTGCTGCTTCAAATTGGCAACATATTTCCATAATTTTCAACATTGTGAAGGATCTATTTAGTTATTTAAGAAAAGTATTAACAAAATCGACAGTACATATAGAGTAAACAAGATATAGAGAGAAATTGTTAAAAAGACCTAGGAATAGATTTTCATTTACATTCAAGAACATTATTTCTGCAACTTGCAGAAACAAAACTCAACAGGAACTAACATGTAATTCAGATGTCTGTGTAGAATAAACAAGATTGAGAGAGAAATAGTTTTTAAAAAAATCTAGGAATAGAGTTTTATTTACATTCAAGAACATTATTTCCGCACATGTTACAACTTGCAGCAACAAAACTATACGGAACTAACCTGTAATGCAACTTTTAAGATGTCTATGTCTTTTGCTTTATGTCTCATGCTTCCTAATCCCATTCCAACATAGTTCGGAGAACCACTGACTATAGAACCTTGTGAAGCAATAATAGAGTTTCCAACCACTAGAGATCGGTTTGATGGTGCCGGATGACTCATATCTTCAATTATACAGATATCTGGATCATCCTCCAAATGGGCCTTGTCTGACAAATTACTGTGAGTTGATTCAGGGCTGACTTGTGGATGGTCAACACCACTCCTACATAGAGTTAGTTTACAATCTTCACCATCCTTGATGAAAGCTAAAGTCTGATTGCTTAAATTGGATGAATGACCATTGGGAGAATATTGGTCAGATATATATAAATTCTGGATCCCGCCATCACTAGGTCTGCTGGATGTTCCACAGGCCATATCTTGAGAATTGAAAGCTCTGTCAGATGCATAAAACGCGTTCTCCACCTTGATAGATTGCCATGGCCCACTACTAGATTCAACCAGTGAATCCATCGTTTCATTCTTCACTTGATCAACAAGATCTGTGCAGGATGAATTCAACCCAGTAGACATCGGGAGCCCCATTGATGCCGGATCAATAGGAAGGTCGTCAGCATGAAATGGATAATGCCCATCGAGTGATGAAATAAAATTCCCACTATCATAATTCTGGTTCCATCCCTTTACATTTGAGTAACCATCAAGAATTAAATCCTTTGAGACTGAATCTCTTGAAACTGATTTATGACCCGTAGCACCCTGCGCATACAAATTCATTATATTACTTGAGCACAGGCTATTGGATGGAAACTCTCCTTCATGCATCATGTCCATTGTCATGTCCCCTTTTCCAGAAACAACTTGAGAATCATACTCACTCGGAAAATAATATTGAGAAGAAGCAAGAAAAGGTTGCTCAGCTGTAGTCCAGTATGGCATAGCTGAATAAGGGGCCGCAACGTCAGTTGCAAAATCAAAACTTTGGTCTACTATGGACTCAATAGGAACCACTTTTTTTGAAGAGTGCTCTGCATCAAACAAAGGCAACTCCACTGAAGCACATGAATTATTTTCTGAGGATCTCAAGGTTTCTGTGCCCTTTTCATTCAAAATGCCACGATTTCTCAAAGTTACATCTATATCTTCCATGAAGCCATGAGATATATCTGCAATTGTCAAAACAACATATCAGTGTGAAAATGCCAGCTTCTGAAAATGAGACCAACTGCAAAAGCAATGATTGGCAGAGTAAACACTTTATTTCACTAGAGAAAGGTTAGTTCTTAATCCAATTACAAATAACCACTCACATCTGTCAACAATAGTACTTTCCCCTCATAAAGTCGAGATAAAGCTAAGGGCCAAGAGCCATGGTCTAAAACATGAAAACTGAAAAGTGTTCACTCCAACAGCAGAAGCATCTATTCTAAAAACTCGTTTCTTGAGTCCCTTCAGGAAAAACTAATAAAAACTTGTTTCCTGAGATGAAACTTTTCATCTTCTCTGGATGGAGAATCACCCTTGGAACTTTGAAATAACATTATTTTAACACTAGACAAAGGAAAAATGAAGAATGATAATCTTTGCAAGACTTCAAACAATCTCTGTAAATGGGAGTAATCAAGGGTATAAAACCACATGTCTAGTTTTTGTAAGTTGGCTCTGGTAATATTTTAAACCTTGCTTCTTTGTTACAATTTAATTCACTTACAGAAATGTGTAACGATTAAATCTCAAGCATTAAGAAATGTATTTGAATAATTACATTACGTTTTGTTATTCTGAGGGTGTTAAATAATATACTCATTCAATTTTCAATTCTACGTGTTTTTTTTAGATTGTTTGAGTTATTCATCTAAATAAAATAGCACTATTTAACTGCTCACCTTTTGAAGTCAATGACTAATCATTACAAGAAACTAATTTTTTACAAAGAAGGTGACCAGACCAAATTGTTAAGAGCCAAATTACTAAGCCAGAAATAAATCTAACCTTATCCCCACCCTAGAATAAGAAGTCCTTATTCTGTACAAAGAGCAAAATGTGACTGGAGGTTAAGCCAAAATAACTCCTTGAGGTGCACCTTTAAGTTTTTAAAACTTTAGACCAATCTAGCCGTGGATGGTATACATAAAATTAAAGTGACGATTCCTTAAAGATTATAACATCCTCCAACTTTGAGCATTATAAGAAAAACTAAATCTATTTTCATATAAGAATAAAGAATAGTAGCGGTGAGGTATTCATTCATACTAACCGTTCTGCAGTTGGAAATTTTCTTGGTTGGAAGCATCAAAAGCAGGTTGGCTAGTCGATACATTATTTGATGACAAATCCTCTGGCTTACTCTGCAATGTTTATAAAAAGTTATCCAAGAGAAAGCGCCTAGTGAGAAATAATATAAAGATTCTGTAGGCAACCTGTTAGCAAACAGAACATTCAAATTGAAAAAAATCTAGCTAAATACAATGTCCATTGGTATCACCGTATTTCTGCACTATGCTTAGAGGTCAAACGTCTAACAGTACTTTCATCAATTTCCAGTTTAAAAATTACTTAAAGGATGGCCTATAAACGAAAAGAAGTGGAGATATGAATTTTGCGCTCTTTTAACAAATTCCCACGAAATAAATGACACAATGATGATAATATTACAACACCATGTCTCAATTTCATATAAGTCATTGGATGCGAGATTTCAAGTGACCCAGTGGACAGAATGACCGGAATAACGTTTCTAGAGTACGTTAACTGACAATATCACACCCAAATGATTTCAGTAAATCACAAGTTTTGAACTAGCTAAACTGAAGTTGATAATATTACATACGAGATGTCGTTCTACCGATAATATTGTAAGCCAAACGATTCAGAGACATAAAGCTTTAACTAGTGCTTTCTCCATTATTTCACCTTAGATGAAGATAAACGGTGCTCTGTAATATGAAGTTAGCACGTTTACTCGAAATTTTAGGGAGAATCAGCTGTTAGCACTGATCATACGCTTAAAGCACCAACTCATTCTAAAGGGTGCCACCTAGAGGGGGAATTGCAACTGCTACAGTTTCCCAAGCATCCAAGACCCCTAATTTCATTTAAAAAGAAATCCCCAATCCCCTATAATCAGCGGCGACAAACCTACCTGCATAGGATTCAGATCCTCGTTCAGAATATGAATAAATGTTTCGAAGTCAATGGACATAGCTTCGCCGAAGTCATCGCCATCCGCACCAAACTGCAGGGGAAAATTAGAACCCTCATCCGCCATCAACATGATCGAAGAAACCAACAACTACCGCCGGCCAACGTTGTCTTCCAGCCACCGAATCGGAAGCAGAACCGATGATTGATAATCCTTTATAACAATTTCTAAAACCTCACCCGCGATTCACACGAGAGCCCGCTTCATTCACTTACCCGAATTCACCAGGAACTACAAAAGAAGCTGAGGGATTCATCTACTAAAAGGAAGTAAAATTCTGAGAAACTTCGGGTGGGACTTTTCCTCCCCAATTTCGGATGGAGTAGAAAGAGAGAGAGAGGAGAAGACAAAGTCGCGGATCGAATCGTGAAGACCACGGATTCCGTAATTTTAAATAGGGTTTCACAAGAGTGCGCAAATTGAGGACTATTTCGTGGATTTTCAAGCTGACATTAATTTTTCTTTTTTTCCTTTTTTTTTCTCGTTTCGCTTCTTTTATGTCGTCTGAAACTTTGAAAAGCCGTGAGAGAAGTAAATAAAACACCGCACTCCAGATTCTCTTTTTCCCTTTTTATTTTTATTTCTTTATTTCTTTTATTTATTTTTTTTTTCCTTTTTCCTTTTTCCATTAGCCATCCATCGCGCCTTCACAATTCCCACCCCCAACGGCGAAGATAACGGTAACAAATATTCCTACATAAAGTGGCTTCGCTTCTTTACTTTTGATTTATATCTCATTCATGCACGCCACAGGCTACTTCCTTTTTTACTGCCAATTTAAGAGAATAAGATTTATTTCCACTTAAATTCCTTTGTGACGTCACTTCTTTCCAAATAAATTTTTGCTTTCCGGATCAAAAAAATATATTTTTTTTTGTTTATTACCTCCTTATTTCGAAAAGGTATTTTCTTTAGTTTTAAGAGTTATTAATCAACCTTCTGAAGGGTATATCTTAAAAAAAAAAAAAAAGTGGTAGACTCGAATTCAAAAATGGACGGGAGAAGGAAGCAAAGCTTAGCGAACTTTCTGTCGGCCGACCACTATATAAGTTGTTGACATCGAGCTTTCTCCGTCTACTTCCTTTCATTCGCTTCACGGAGTCATACAACACATGACTGGAAGTCAGATGGCCCATACTACATGTCTAACCCCTCGCTCCGAGGGACTGTTGATCGGAAAGCGCCTTCTTAATCATTCCATTCATCCAAAAGAGAAAGGGCCTATGTATTTGCATGATCCCTTCACATTTGACTCTACCTACCCTCGGAGCCAATCCCCTGCCCGACTCCCATAATAAAAATTTATTATAAATGTTTTGAAATAGATATTATATGTCTGATGACTTTTGTTTGATTACTTTTAAGTTTCGGTGGGTGATAAATTATTAAGTGGATTTGTTTGTTTTTTTCAAATGCATAAGGAGTACTAAAAAATAATAATAAGATTTGTATTTAATGACTTTCTCAGTAGGGTTTAACTTTAAAAGATAGATAATCATATTTAAGACATTAATTAATTATATAAAGATAAGAAGTCTAAACATTCAATGTTCATTCAGCTCAAAACAATAATAATAATAATAACTGTACCCTATGGAATTTGGCGAAGTATATTTCTAAACCTTTTCTTTTTCTTTTTTTCACTGATGATTTATATGTAATAGACTATCTATTCAATTATATTGAAAGTTAGTAAACATTACCAACGTTTTCTTTTCTTTTGCTGGATGTTATGCCAATACTCAACAATAAATTAATATCTATAATAATTTACTAAACAACTCTATTCAACTAACTTTAAATATATATTTTACGCTAAAACGAGCACGGATAATTGGTATATATCTTGTTAATTCGATTCCCACCCAGCTCGCATATTGTCTTAATATATATATATATATATATATATATTATGTTTTTAAAACACTTCCGTATGAACTTTTACAAGAATATTATAGTTTAACTAATATCAATAATCTATAATATATATCAAGTAAAAATCATAAGTAGGTAGATGGAAAAATAGATTGAGACAAATTGCACAAATCACATCAAATTAATATGTAGTTTGAAAAATGTTACAATTTTCCCTTTTTCTTTTCCACATTATAACATCAATGTGATTAAGTTTGATTTAATTTTTGTATTTTAAAAAAATTTCAAACTTTCAACTTGATCTAAAAATAAAAGTTAAAAAAAAAAATATGGTCTCTATATTTTTGCTAAAGTAATAATTAGTCCATAAATTTTAGCTTGTAACAATTTAGTCATTGTACGTTTAAATTTGAAACAATTTAATCCCTATATTTTAGTACGTAACAATTTAGTATTTATAGTTTAAAATTTTTAACAATTTAGTCCCTACCGCAAAATTTGTTGTCAAAATTAAGTATCGATTTATAACGATTTAGTCTTTGTAATTAATAAACACATTTGACCCTTCATTGATTTATTGATCTAAATTGTATAAGAAATTTAACAAAATTTGTTATGATAAAGACTAAATTATTATAAATTTAAAGTCACTAGGACTAACTTGTTACGTAAGATAGTTTGAGGACTAAATTATTACAAATGTAAAAGTCCACAAACTAAATCGTTATTTAACCAAAAATAAATATCTATTTTTAAATTGTTTATGTAATTTCGTCGTATATGTTGGAAAATCCATATATCATTCCTCCTTTATTATCTCTTAACATATCATTTCATAGCTTAAATACGTAGAATTAAGAACAGTCTTAAAAAATAATAATAATAATAATAATAAAGTCTAATTAGTTTAACATATCAGTTTGGTTTCAATTTCTGCTCCCTCCCTTTTATTTACAGATATATATACAGTAAAATAATCAATTGATGAATGAGTATACAAATATTTAAGAAATTGTAGGAGAAATATATTTCAATAAATATCATAATATTATCATATTTTAAATTTGTAATCATTAATGATAAGATAAGAGATCTAACAAAAGTATTTCTCATATTGTCAATTGATTTTAAAATATAACTTAATATTGATAATTAATATGTAATTAAAGCAATATAATTTGTTTTTTAGGCACATAATAAAATTTCCATCAAATTATTTTGAACAACTTTCATTGAACATGGTAAAATAAGTGGAGTAATTAAGATGAGAATAAAATAACAATTTTTTTGTAGTACAATAAATGCAAAGAATAAAATACCTTAATTCCATTTTTTTAAAAACAAAAATACCTTAATTACTGAATTAGGTTGATGTTCACCAAAATAATTAACGTTGGAGTGTTAAAGAGATATATTATGATGATTGATTCAATTATTAAATTAAACCATCATAAATTATAATGCGGTTGAATGTGAGAGGGGTGGTTATTAAACGAATAATTAAAGAATAACGGAGTTTTAAAGTTTAAGGAAATAAAACGTAGCCCGACAGTGGTGAAATAAAGAAATAAAAGACCAAACAGAGGAAGAGGAACGGACCAGTTGGCTGTTGGCAAACGGCAGTGGGTAGGGCAAATTCTTTATATTGTCGGTCCTCGTCCTCCTCCCGCGTCTTCTTTACAAAAAATAAAAAAAGACGATTAAAGATGAAAGTTGGCCACGTTTGACTTTTTATCCCGCATGCGGCACGTGCTGCGGCAGGCTCTGCAAGTCGGCGCCTTCCCTTCACAATATTTTGAAACCATTTTTGCCTTTTTAAAACGAAAGATCTTTTTTTTTTCTTCTCAAAATTCATCTCTAAATTTGGCAATTAGCCAATTCTTTTTATTTTATCTTAGATTTTCAAGGCTTAATTTTATAATTATTTTTTATTTTAAAAATTAAACGTATATTATTTGTTTGATGGTCTACTGTTTTTTAATCTAAGTTAGCATTTTGAAAATTTAAAACAATTATCTTTGGTTAAAAATTTAAATACGTTTTTAAGAAATATAAAAAAAACAAATAAATCGTGAATACAAACAAAGTTTTGAAAAAACGACGAAAGATATATAAATTAAATGATTATCAAATGAGAGATGAATTTATCCAATTAAATCTTCAATTTGGATAAGTATTTCAGTTTTACTATGGTTTATTACACTCACCTACTAGTTTCGACAAAAAGGAAATATACAAATTTTAGGACCCATTATTTTTAACAAAACAAGGCCCAAATAAATCAAATTTTACTATCGATTGACATGTATGTATAGTATATTTTTCTCTCAATCCGTAAGACACAGTTATACTTCAAATGAAGTCAACACAAACATAGTTTAATAGACATCTATTCATTATGTTGAAGTATCCAAAGTCTCTCCTACCTCAATTTCTTGTATAAAAAAATATTATATTTCAAATGAAATTTAGTAGGTTTATCATTTATGGTCATGTTTTCATGAAAATTTAACGCTTTCTTATACTGATAATTAACAAGTCTCGTGGAGGGTTCCAGGGCAATTATATCAATGAATGAAGCTGGTTAATTATGAATTTGAATATATGTAATTATATCACATGTTTATGTTATATTTATTGATGTTGAATTATATCATAAATTAGATAATCTAAGAACAATTAATATATATATATATATATATATATATATATATATATATATATTTGTCACGTGTGCGTGGTTTAACGGATAAGGCATACTAAAAGATTGTGAGTTTGATATTCACCCCACATGTTGTACAAAATGAAGTATTATTATATTTATTTTTTTAAAAAAAATATTTTTATTGTGTTCTTCGTATCACAATTGGACAGCAGATGGATAATATTATTAATATTAACAAAAATATGTTTTCTTTAAAACTAAAAACAATACATTTGGTATTCTCGAGAAGAAAAACAAAACAAATAATACACTGGGTGTGTTTTTTCTTTAATTATGTGGTGGAAATTTCCATACCTTCGATTGATCCATGATATGATATGTCTTTAACCAATATATTTGGTCTTTATACTTTTATTAAAGTAACAAATTAATCTTTAAATCTTAGCATGTAACAAATATAGTAGTCTATATAATTTAAAATTTGTAAAGATTTAATTTACAAACTTTTGTATTTAACGATTTAGTCTATGTAACGTAAAATTTGTAATGATTTATATTTGTCGTAAAAAATTAATCCTGTCAAGATCAACTAAAACCCATCAATAATATACATTAACTAATTAAGTAACATTCCGATTGACTATTACTTTATCGATCTATATAATAAGAAACTTTCACTACATTTTAATAAGGTTGAAGGACTAAAGCATTACTTCGACCAGAGTACAAATACTAAATATGTTTTTTTTAGTACAACATGTGGAAGTGGGGATCGAACTCACAACCTCTTCGTTGAAAATATACGTCAATTACAATACAATTATCGTTGAGCTATGTTCGCTTTGACAAAAATACTAAATATGTTATTTACTTTTTTTAAGAAAAATTGATTTACGACGAGAATAACGAGAAGTCTGTGACCCACAAATAGTCGATTAAGAATTTTGACAAGATGAAATTAATCACGCTGTCTTGATATAGTGATAACAACACTGAAATAGTGAAACGTGTAAAGCCAAGTAACATCAAACCCTCTTTTGTTGCATTCAACATGTGTAACATGAAATTTTGGAGGCTGTCTAATCAATATACATTTTATGTCGTTTGACTTCCTTTTCCTCTCTTTTTTTTCCCTCAACGCGTAACATAAATACGTATAACTTGCACTATATAGTTATTTAAGGCCAAAAATAGACAAAAGAAAAAAATAATAAAAAGGTGAAAAACCACAAATTCACGTATAGTCCTTCGATGATGAAGCATAAAATTTATTCGAGAAAACACTCCTTTAATTTCCTGTATTTTTCTTCTTGTCTCTCTGTTAAATCGTAATAATTACAACTTGTATTTGGGACGTGGAGAAAAAAAAAAGATACATGGAGAGAGTGAGGGGAGGAGAGCAGTACTGAATTGCCCTTCAAATTCAAATCGATTTGAATTTGAATTAACAACTAGTTAGCTATAAACGTGTTGTTCGAACCTTATTAAATAACTTATCCAATAATTACGTTCCCATAGTGACCGAGAGAAACATTTCTTTGTATCAGGAATAATGTTATTCAAAATGTCGATGTCGATTGATATTTCGAAAAAAAACACGAAAATTGTAGATATTGATGTAAATTTTTTGAATTAGTAAATAAGACTTTAATGGTAGCCTAATTAGTTTATAATTGTTCAATTTTGACTATCATATATATATAAATATATCAATAATATACTTATAAAAATGTCATTACGATAATAACGTCATAACAAAATCACGTATATACTTACATGTAAATTATTTGAATTAGTAAATTAGAGTTATTCATGATTGATTATGTTTTATCGATAATATCTAATCAAATATAATCTTTAATTACATAATTAAACAAGATATGTGAAATAAGTATAAAATTTATTATATATAAATAACGGTGATATAATTTAACCAATATAAAAACTGATTTTTCTTTTAATTCAAATAAATATATAATACTGAGCCAAATTTGAATAGTCTCCTTAATTTGTTTTGAAAAAAATTTGCTCATCTTTCGTCATATTTACTTATTTGCTTGGAGATTTGGGTAAAGAGATGAAAAAAAAAAAACTAAGTCCATTTCAAATTTTTGTTCCTATGTTATCTCACCTAAATAAATTGGACATATATTTTCAAATTATTTAATCGAATATCCATCGACACCACTAGTGAACATATCTTTTCAAATTATTAAACAAAAAAAAATTTATAGATTATAAGTTTAAAAAAAACGGCATTTCCTCGACATGTCGACATTGGGGAAAAACGACATTATTCCCTGTGTCAATGTCGAGGTGCTCAACACGTCGACATGTCGCTTGAAATTTGAAACATTGATTATGAGTATCTATGTGAAAAGTAATTATATAGTAGCTTAATTTAATAAAAATATTTGTCAAAAGCGAAAATAGCTCAACAGTAATTGTCATATATCATGTTTTTCATCTTATATTATAATTTATAAATGTCTTTTTTTAATTGTAAATATTTATAGAGTTGACAAAGTAATTAATGAGAAAAAATACACACGTAGAAAAGGAAAAAGAAACTATTGTAACAAGCGATAAAGTATATGTAGAGATTAATTAACATTATATTTATTTTTGAAATATGGATCAACATTATAATATGTATGTAGGTAGAAAATAAAGCATGTGCTATACTTATCCTTTGCTTATTTTAAAAAATAGTTTTATTCTAATTTTGTGATTTGAACTCTATATAATATAGTTGTACTCGGTGATCTTGTCTTAAACAAAATATATTATAATCAAATTTATTTAAATGTGTTTTTGACGACAGATAATACATTTAACCGGTATAAGAATATTAATCATAATTGTACCAAATATAACTAAGAATGACAAAATATAGGTTAAGTAAGGAGGTGCGAAAGTGAGAACAAGGATAGCGAATACATCTTCTATCGCCACTACAAAACTTTTAGTTATAATTATAAATATTTATTAAGTAATCAATAAAATACAATGAATACTTTCATAACTAAAAATAACTTAAATTTAAATTGGGACAAAAAAGGTAGCCCATATTTCTATAATGATCATCATTGAAAATTGACAGCTCATTATTTTTTAAAAAATTTATCTCTATTTTTTATTTTTTATCTTATATGTTAAAAATTTTGATGGTGATGAACCTAAGATGTATGCTCCATAGTTATCACCTAAATATCTTTCTAAAATAATTATATATTCTTAAATATAGTATAAATTTTATAAAAATAGCATAATTCATATAATATAATCCAACTTAGATGGGATGTAAACCGTACTAAGAAAAGTTAAAATTATACTATGTCAAAAAAAGAAACGGTGACTCATTTTAAAATACATATTAATTTTAGGTATGGAGTGAAATATCTCTTAATTTTTTTTAGTTATGAGAGGATAGGTAAATAATTAAAATTATTTAAAAATTCGATGATTATGGTTTTGACTTTTGTATAAATCCCCATCAATGCGAACCAGTTCGATACGGGTTGGCCTAGGCCCGAAGACCCGAAATTTCATAGTGGGCCGAAATCGTTGACCAGTCAAACCCGGAACGCGGGCCCGAAAGCGGTCCGTTGGTGAAAAGAAGACTCTCAAGTCTAAGACCGTCGACTTGAAACTCCGTCTAAAAGTTAAAACGTGTTCCGATTGTTCACAGATGTTTGCGATTGAAGGTACTTTTTCCTTACGATTTTCCCGGGAAAAAACTTGTTGAATGATTTTTTTATTCGGATTCTCCACACTGCCACTCTTTTATCTCCGTGAATCACTCTTGAATTCTTTATCCGGAAGAGAGAAAGAATAGGAGATCTGAAGCAAGCCGATTAGAATTTTTATTGGGCTCGGTTTTTGAAGTTCGAAGCTATTTCATGGGGTTTTTTGAGGAAGTTGTCTTTTGTGAAATTTATTAGGGTGGAGGCTTGGGGAAGTGATTGCGAAATTTCGACAGCGTTGAATGCGCTGCACTTATGTCACAGTTCCCGACTTTGATTGATCATCTACAGAAGATTGGAGTAATGGTAATTCTTCATTTGCTATTCCAAGGCAGAGATTAAACAATTGATATCGGTAATATATCCTTTCTAATAAAGAATGGTCAGAAACTCTTGATTCGTAAAGGATTATTTAGAGCTCATATTGCCAATTCTACACTTTGTTGCTTACTTTTACCAATTCTTCAACTACCTCCTGGATCTTCAATGTCAATGAAATTTATCAGGGCAGAGGCTTGGGGAAGTAATTGCGAAACTTACGTGGCGTTGAGTGCAGTGCAGTTACCGACTCTGATTGATCATCTACAAGAGGTTGGTGCAATCGTAATTCTTCACTTGCCATTCCATTGTTGAGCTTAAATAATTGAAGGTTCGATACAGCTAATGGGATTGAAAGGGGAACGGGGCTACAAGATTTGCCCGTGCAGAGGTGGGGTGGGGGGACAAAAAATAGAAGAATGAAAGCGCTAAAGATGTGGACTCTTGTCTCCACCAATGCGTATCGGTTGGCATATTAGCCATTGACGTCTCTTTAGCATTTTGGTATTTGGTATTACCTCAAGATATTAAAATTATAATTAAAACAAGAGAAGAAGAATATTTAGTGTTTAGGGCAATGAATTTACTTCGATTGAACTTTTGCCCAGAAAATTTCTCTGAGCTCAGAGGAGTATAATAGCCGTAGTAGGGAAGTTATTTATTTATTTTCTTCACGTTAATGGAAATGACCTTCCCTTTCTATTTGTCAGCATTCGTGGAGTATAAGGGCTAGGACTGAGGTGGAATGCTGGAGATTATCTACATGGTTCAAGTATTATTTATAGTATTTTTTTTGTCTTAAGGCTCGTTAAGAAAATTATTTATGAGGGAAGATGAGGAAAAAAGATCTTAATGAGTAAAGGTTAGAATTGGGACATGAAAAAGTTGGTGAGTTGTTATGCAGAGGGGCATGCTAATGTAGCTCATAAGTTCTGGATGGAATTTGGACAAAGTGTATCCTTCAATTGCATTTGATGAACAGTCTATTCACTCTATATTGTTTCATTTTTATTGGGTAGTTTCTGTCTTTTCTTCAATGGCTCTATCTAACTACAATTTACTACTTGCTAAGCAGGTATCTCCTTTTACATGAACAGAAGGTAATGATATTGTAATTTGGAAAATGCAGCCGAGAAAGTTGAAGACTTGAATCCTGAGGTATGAAGTGTTCTTAAAATTTGTTGAGATTATTTAGATATAGAATACCATCCATAGTATATGTTAATGACATACATATCAATTTTAGGTAGCATTGCTCTCTTAATGTATTGTATATGATATTCCTGTCCTTGTGCATGAAATATGTGTTCATTTTTTTGTCGACTATGAACCACAGACTCCTTGAAAGCACTTCCATGCATAAAATAATAATGAAATGGTATACCTTCTTAATACAAAAAGGGGCGGTCCCCGTTGGTAAAGGCTTAAGATCTCTTGGTCACATTGACTTAGAAGTTCTAACCTTCGGGCGAGCTTAATACAAAAATCGATAGATGTCTCCTGGGTCGGGATCTTGGGGTAGGCACGGGTACCCTCAGGTATGGTGGTGCTAAGCTCCAATTCTCCGTTATAAAAAACAAAGGTATACCTTTTGCTGTTGTCACAAGTCACAACCTAATAGGCTCACGGGCTTCATATGATATTCCTTTTGAGTTGAGGTGTGAGAAGCGTACGCCTTTATAGGAAGAGATCATGAAGTCCATTTATTGCTCTAATCATTCAACTTTTATTTTAGGCATCACATTTTATTTCTCACAATTCCACTTTTGACTTGAAAATGAATTATGCATTCACTATTATTCTATCATACTACTATGTTATTTGGTTCATGGATTAGATTCTTCATGCTGCGGATGAAAAGCATCTCTTTTGTGTATGCTCTAGTGCTACAGCACTTTTTCATGTCATTTTCACCCATGGGCTGGGTTGTGGTAATCACGACAGTCAGCAATTAATTAATATTTTGCGTTCTTTTTTACTTCCTAGAACGAAGAAAGAAATATTTGTTTTCTCTACTCTCTTACTAATGTAAGTCAAATTCTACATGCAGATATTGGACACAAATCCAAAATTGTTTTTCCACCTCCACAGCAAAGGACGATAGAGTTAATCAGGAACTGAAGAGTTGAAGAAGCCATCGAGTTTGCTCAGGACGACCTTGCACCTATCGAGTCTCTTGTGCTCTCGATTCACATTTACTTATTTGTGAAATATTTGAGGTAATTTTTTTTGTATAAAGTACTCTCCTCTTTCTTGTTACAGAAAAGTTTTATGGTAGAGTAGGATAGAACAATTGCACTGCTTGCTTCTGTAGATGTTTCTAAAGGTACCCTTTGTGATGACCTCCTTGGACCCATGCTACAACGCTTAAAGATAGCAAGGTGAATTCTGCTGTCCTTACCAGCCAGAATCATGCCAAAGGTTAGTATGGTTTCCCTATGAAGGTTGTTTCTTTCCCTTTATTATTATTATTATTTTAATTTTATTAGTTGCAGATTTTTTATACTTGGCGTCTAATTTTTACCACTGTCATATTATAAGAATTAAGACATTACTGCCGTCCATTAGTATTTTTGTTCTTATATAGTGGAATGAAAGAACAGGGGATTATACAAATAAACAAAGATACATGAACCAAAAAGTGGCTACTAGAACAACAATTGCATTACCGCACCCCAATTGTTGATAATCACAACAAAAGGACATAAATCCCTAAACAAATTGTTACAAGAAACCCAAAAAGAGGTATTAAAGTGATCCTCACATCACACCTCCAAGAAGTACCCTTTCCACGAAAGAAGCTCTTCTGTTCTCCCACCAAATATTCCATAACACAGTGAAGAAACTAATCTGCCACAGTATTCGCTACCTCCCTCCTGAAAGAAAGGACGCAACAATACCTCATTCAAGCATAGAAGGACAATCATCACTCTGGGCCAAAACAGCTTTTAATGACTGAAAAAACCTAGAACAGACCTTACTGGCAAAAGGGCCAAATAGAAGAATTTTATTTTAACTTGACCGAGTTCACTTCATCTTATTATTCATTTGCTGTATGTGCAAAATGCATAGGCGTGTCAATGCTTTATTCTTTGGCCAATATAAATCATTTGTTGCTCTTGCATGGTGGCAGTGTTGATTTTAGTATTTTGGATGCCGGAAATGGAAATGGAAATCATAGGATGGAAAAGCATTTTCTTAATTCCAAAGTTCAGTAAATTAACTAAGAAAGGAGGAATTCTTCCCTTTTGTGGGTTCAATTCTAAAACTGTGCATTATTCCATTCTGGGAAGATAAATAATGTCATTCTATTCTCATCCGTCCATGATATGTTTAAACATGGAAAATATGGTGAAGGTCATTGTCAACTTTTTAGCTCTTCAATTTAACACCATGATCGAAGTTGGCATTCACATCGGGACTTTCTAGGAACTTGAAAATGGAATGCAAACCGAGACTCAAGGAATTCAATGAACTTCAGTTTTACAATACATCTTTACAAATCATCTTTTAAAATGTGCTTTCGGAACATTAGATGTTATCAACCATTTTCTACTAAATTGCAAAAGGTGGATTATTGTCCCATGGGAAGATTTCATTAGTGATTTGATTGAACTTCATAACCAATACTGCAAAGCTGGTTCATTGCTAGGCTTGAAGGCCCTTCACTTTGAGAGTGCGCAAAATTGTAACCGAGAGGTTTATGATTTTTCGGAGCTGAACAGTATTGTGGACTCGGAATAATTGTAATTCTACAGTCATTTTTCTTCCAGTATTGCCTTCTGTTTCCATCATCGTCAACCAGCATTCCTTCTCCTCCTTTCTACCTGTTATTTGCTGTACAACCTAGTGCAATCGATTGTCACAAGACTTTTCTTCAATTCAGCATTGTGAATGGCTGGTAATTCTTGCGGTGAACAGTTAGAATATAGCTTTTCCTTACCCAAGAACTGGGGTGTGTTCGAGAGTAAATTAGTAAATACTAAATACAGAGATTGCCGTATGAGAAGACGGAAGAATCCGAAATGAAAGGGTGGATCAAGGATGATGATTAAAACCAGAAGATGTTGTAGGAACAGTCTTTCTATCAAAATATAACCGATTAATATTGAAGATCATACCGCATGCATAGCTTCTTATCGTGCAACTAGATGGTTTCTAATAGAATGCAGAAGAAAAGGAACAGGCAAAGAGAATCTGCCAATCAAGAAAGTTCACTCAGATTTCACCGTAAGTACAAAAACCCACATGGCAGAGTGATTTGAAATTGAGCTGCTCTGTTGTTTTGCAGAGTGATTTGAATTTGAGCAACTCTGTTGTTTTGCAGGTGTTTCAGTTGCAACAGCTTCAAATTTGCATAACCCATCATCAAAATTTAAAGCGTAGCTGCAAGGATCATACTGGAACTTGAACTGTTGCTTCCCTCCGTTCTTGATGGCTTTCTTCATTGCCGCTCTCATCCTCCAGAACAGTTTCCTGAATTGCTTCCTACTGTAAGTATTCAACCATTCTATGCCTCCGACCAATCCCATTATACAGTGTCAATCTCTCAACTCCAAGATTTCTGCTTCTTTTCCCGAAAATGTCTTGAAATGAAGAGCAGGCTGCGATTCTTTTCTGGGTATTTGAGGAGGATTATAAGGGGATTCACAGACGAAGAAACAAACATCAAGAGTTGCAACCTGAGGTTTGCGCGGGAGTGTCAGAACTAAAACAACAAAAGAAGATTCACCCTTTTGTGTAGAAGAGGAACGAGAATAAGAGAATGAGCAAAGCGTAATCTTTTGGCCTTCCAATGAAGCTGCGTAGTTTCTGCTGAGCCTCTATGATGGTCGGCTTTTTCTCCTTGGAGTCATGTTGGAATGCTCAAATTCCATCAACTACGGCGATAAAGACAGAGAGGGAGGGAGGGCGAGGCGAGAGCTAATAGCAGGTGCAGTGGGCAGAGAGCCTACAAAGACATATCAGTATCGAATATTGTTGCGGCAAAAGTAACGAAGGAAGCTGCATATATTCAACGGTATGTCTTTGGTCTTTACCTCTTTCATGAGCGAAAAATATTTTATTATCCACCTAACTTCTTAACCATTCTTTACGGTTCCTAATAGATTCATTCGTTTTTAAAAAGTAAGGAATAAACTTCCTTTTTAACATTCTTAAAAAATCAGTAAATTTTACACAGGAAAGGAGTAAAACGCTCCAAACTTTTATCCGTTAGGAATTTAACTGAAATCCCGTTTGTTTTTCAGTCACTTCGCAAGTATAATGGAGTATTAATCCAGAACCCCATTTAACGGTTACTGAGCCTTCTTATGGTTAAGAATAATAGAAATCAGTAGGTCAAAACACATTTTAGTTCTTATATTTTTATTTTTGGCTTGTGTACTTATTTAAGAGAGTAATATTCTATATTAACTGATCTAATTGTATTTTTAACGTTGAAAACTTGGTATTATATTTTTAAAATTACAGAAAATAGGTAAATACAAGGATTAAAGCACTAATCAAAATATAGAAACTAGGGTTGTGTTTTATCTTTAACCAAATTAATAGAATTAGTATATAGAATGGTGATTATGGAAACAGATTCAGTAAACCAAAAACTCTTGTACTGATCAATCAAATCAAAGTTTGGCCATCTTATCCATTGATTTGTCTTCTATATCAGGCAAAGTGGAGGAACTTGATTCCTTATAGAATTTCTAGGTCATAGAGCTCTCTCACTCTCTTCATTGCCCTTTTACTTTTTCATTTACATAATAATCTCTTTTTTGTCTCACTCATCCCCTCATCTCTACACCTCTCTCCATCCCATAGAATCTTGGGGTCTTATTGCTATCCCCCATTGTGCAGAACTACATGCTGCTGCAAAAGGGAGATAGGGGGATCCCTTGGCTAATGACTTGTCACTCTAGCCAACTATGCAACCTTTGTCTCCTCTTTCAATTACTTCCTGTAGGGTCATTATCCCTATAAAAAGTGGGGATAATGGTCTGGGTTTCTTCTTAGGCTAAAGTCTTCCATATGACATTTTCTCATGGTGGGGTCTTATTCAGTTTCTTTAATGGGCGACCACGAGCTGGGGATAGGATAGGATTTCTCGTGGACCCTAATGCCACGTGTCTAGATCATAGGGTGGTGATGATACAGTGGGACTGATCCTTCCAATAAAGGCTTGTTGATGATGTTCAGATTGGAGGAGGTATGGAAGGTCCAGATTCCAAATTCTCCTTTTTCAAATCTCATTTGGCTGGGGAATTAATGCCATTGCCATTCCCTTGCAAGATCGTTTTCCCAATCGTACAAAGGCCATTTGGTCTTTTTCTACCTTTTCTGCAGATTCTCTCTGCAACCCATTGCCTTATCAGAATTTGTCTGTCATTTAATAACTTTTTTCATGGAATATCTTCTATATTTCTGCTGTTTTCGCTATCTTTTGTCCATTTCAGTTTCTTTAGACTAAAAAATATTGCCCTAGTTGAAGCACTTTTAAGAATTGTGATAAACCAACAATCTCTCTTGTCAACAAGGATTTTTGGATGGTCTTCCTCTATAGCATAAAAGTTTTCTTAAAATTTTCAAATTTAAGCCATTTGACTTTGATCTTGCCCTCTATCTCATATTATTTTACAAAAGAATTGTAAAAATATAGAGCAAATGCATTGGCCTTTGATCCAAGCATGCTAGATGGCATATTGCTTTTTAAGCTAAGCTGATAGGAAAAAGCCTTTTTATGTTCTTGGTAAACAAACTTTACTGTTGGAAGCCGAAAGTGTTGGCTAAAAGAAAGAAAAAGTTCCACATTTTAGATTTCCAATGTCACAAACAACAAATAGGATCTCTGCTGGATTTGCTTCAATGTCCTTTTTTGAGCTTTGTAATAGCGATTTTAAAAAAAGGGTATGTGATTTTCTTCATGGTAGAAATTAAAATGGAAGTGAAAGCTCAATGATAACAGTGGGTAAAATTCTCTGTGCCTTTTTTACTTGCCTAGGGATGGCATGTTCTTTTCAATAACCTATGTTTGTAGACTTTTCAGACCTCCTACCCTCTTTTCCTTTTTGCTTTTTGGTCTGTTTTGCAGGGGAACGTGCAAGTCTCAAAAATTTGAATGTGACCTTAGTATATAGAATTATTGCCATTTCTATCAAGTCATATGATCAAGAGTAGAAAGCAATGCATGACCGATTGAATGAAATAATATAGAGTGATGATACAGTTGAATATGAATGTGTATAGAATTTTGCTATTGTAATGTTGAAAATTTGTCCCTCTTATATTCCTATTACATGGCAGGAAAATTTTACA
The DNA here is from genome assembly GCF_013281855.1 of Momordica charantia. NCBI lineage: Eukaryota > Viridiplantae > Streptophyta > Magnoliopsida > Cucurbitales > Cucurbitaceae > Momordica > Momordica charantia. Next base: position 22,092,427 of record NW_028275157.1, on the reverse strand, counting down.
TAATTTAATGAAGAAAATTAGTGAAAAAAATTTTAGTTACTTGCACTGTGCATATGTAACCACATGGTTACCCTGTTTATTATTCTTGTTAGTAAATTCATATCATTTTAAATATTGTTGATGTGTCTAAATGTTGAATTAATTCTAGTTTCTTTTTCAAGATTAATGCATCCACGTGTAACATCAAGACATGAATCATTAGGGAACCTTTGGTACTACTGTTTGACCATCACTACTATTCATATTTTATCACACACCATTTTAAGTTATTAAAATTATACTCATGAATTTTCAATTTGATCAATAATCTCCCTGAATTTATAAAATTGTTGCAATTAAACTTAATCGTTGTAACACCGTTTGTAATAGATTGTAAATTGCACAAGCTACTCTTAAACTACAAAAATTGATTATTATTATCATTTGCCCAAAGTTTTTCTAATTCTACCATAAAAACTCAAACTTTAGAATTATCACATCTAAGCTAATATGTTTAAGGTTAAGTTTTAAGATTTTATAGAATAAAATATTTTGAGTTAAATTGAAGTGATTCTCTATTTCGGCAGTTTGGTTGTATCAATTCTTATGGTTTAGAGGCATTTTGTGCAATTTGCTATCTATCACTAACAGTATTATATCGGTTGGACTTAATTGCAACAATTTTGTAAGTTTACGGGGATGATTGATCCCATTGATATTTTGTGGATGTGAGTGTAACAAGTCTATAGTTCATACATAAGTGGTCTGTGAATTTTTTTTTTCCCTAATTTTAGCAATTGAATATTAACTTTTTTAATTTCGAATATAAGCGGTAATATTACCCAAAAAAGAATCATATTAGATATTACTATGGTATTGGAATTCTTTCTAAGGCATCAGTTACATGCAGTATACGCCTACTTGAAATGAGGAAGCATCTGTGGCCATTGTCATAATTGGTAGGTAGGTAGCACCATATAGAGATATGCTATTTTAAAAAATAAAATATTAAAAAAATGATAAAATATCAAACATTTCTACCCTTACAAAAACTTACAAATTTGTGCAATAAGTCTTGTTTGAAGAATCATTAAAATATGTACGTATATAATTCAACTAGTTAAGACATCTATTTCTATCTAAAAGTTCGTGAGTTTATATCTGTTTCGTTTTTTAATTGGTGAATTTTAACAGAACGATACAATCCAAAGGTTGATTGTGTAAATTTTTATTGAAATTAATGATTTTATGGAGATGTTTACCTTACTTTTTGTTTAAATGAGTTGGTGAATTAGTTAGGTATAATATTTATTTAAATATAGGTGACAGAGTTCAATTTGAATAAATTAAAATTTTATGGTAAAAATTGACACACTTGGTAAGTTTTGGTAAAAAAAATAATATTTTATTTGTTTTTTGAAAAAAATTATATTTAAGAATTAATTTTATAAGATATATAATTATAAATATTTGAGTTCAAAATTTTCTGAACATATCTGTGATATAAGTGAGTCTGAGACTACGAATCACGAGAATAACATGGCCTTACGTGAGTAGGGCCCACCAATAAAGCTGAGGTTCTGAACTTACTCATCGTCAGTTACCATACCATTCCGTTAAGTTTAACCCCCATCTCTATCTGATTCAAAATATTAAAATCACCTCCGTTACCGTCATCCATTTGATATATGCTATGCTGTGGAAAATATTCTGGACAGTAATATGAAAAGTTTTCTCCTTCATAGCCACAATTCATAATAATAATGTGGAACTATTAAATAAAATAATATATTAATTAACAATGTGTCAAAATATAAATGGAAAAATAAGTTCCTATAAACTTTTCTGTTGTTCTTGAGCTTCGGGTAGGAGCGGGCCCACCAATACTCGTTCCTTTCTTTGTTAGTAAAAAAAAAAAAAAAGATTATTTGTGCTTTTATAATGTTTACTTTTGTCCATTAGAATTTTTATGGTTGAAAATTAGAATCTCTACTCCTTTCTCTTAAATTAAATAAAATATTTTCTCTTATAATATAGTATATTTTACATGATGATCTGAATTTTTAAAAAATCGTTAGCTTTAAAGAAGAAAAACTTTCGTGGTGGAGTGGGGACCTCTGTGATGTGACCAAGGCCTTTATAAGGACATGGGCTTGAACGTGCAACCCAGCCCAATTCAAGTGAAATGGGCTCTGAACAAATTGGGCCTGGTATCTCTAACTCTCAACCTCTTTTACACACCACACAAGTTTAGACTTCTTAAGCGTTTTGTTTGATTTCTGGTAGACGGATTTTATACAGATTAGTACTATATTGTGCACATCAAAATATATACGTTTTTTAATTCAATTGCTATCTAACATACTTGGCTGAAGTTTATATTTCATCTTTTAAATATATATATATATATATATATATATATTTTGAATTACTAATCGTAGTGTGTTAAGGTGGTTGTAAGATTGGTTGGTGGAGTTTACCATGAGGTAGAGCTTTATTGTTGATTTATTTGGATAGGATTTATAACTTTTTGACTATGAAAACCACTTTGGTTGTGTGAATATTTGAGAGAAAGACGTTGGAAATGCACTAAAAATGACAAAATTCTTCAGGTTCCATAGGATTCCATTAGAAACAGAAATCTGGTTTCACCTTTTTCTCTCTCAAATTAAATTACCTGAAATTCATTCCATATCTCAACTTACCAAAAGAAGTTGCCATGAGAGTTTTAAGTTTTTGTAATTTTGTGTGTGGGATTTGGTCCATTTTGGCGTTGGACCACGACACACTTTTTTTTTTTGAGGGGGGAAAGATTTTGTCATCAACCAGCTCAGCTGCCTCTCAACGGCCTCAAAAATGGAGTTTTCTACTTTCCCTCCCAACTCTATCTGAATTTCATTCCATTCAAATTTGTTCTGTCCTAAGCTTTTAAAAGAAAAGTGACAACAACAATCATATTTTTTGTTTCAAACCATGTTGGGTATGTTTGGGTTACCATTATGTATAGGAATTAGTCACTAACAAAAATTTGGATTTAGAAGTTTGATATGGGTTTTTGATGTTTGAAGTTAATTATATCGGGTTGGTTTTTTCGAAGAGTTGTATTTTAGCTACGGCCTAGCTTCATGTGACTCAAATGTAAGGAGTTGAATTTGAACAAAAATAGAAAAACTAATGCACACAATCACAATATATACACAAACTTCCTTCAACCATATTAGTTAAGATATCTCTATCTCTTCTAAAGAGTAGTAAATTTTTGAATTCCAATTGCATATTTGTGATGTGATATTCATCTGTAAAATTTGACCCAATTATAACAACTTCATTGAAAATTTTAATATTATTTACATGGAAATATATATATATATATATATATTAATTATATGCGAGTGTTCACCTGCTTCGGCCTTAAATCAAGTGATGAACAGTGGTTTATGCGGCAGATTTTGTCTTGCTCCTTCGTCGGTTTGCTTATTCGGTCAATCAAAGATTAAGAAATGACTGCAAATGAAAATCAATTAATCATTCTTTCTCAGACTTCAAAATGGAAATTTAGCTTCAATTTCGCACAACCACCACGTTCTTTCAGTGAAATTGAAATCCGTGGCGTAATTGTTAATTACATCAGTCATCAGTCAACGCATGAAATAAATCAAACAGGGAAAAAATTATGAGACAAACCGACGCGAAATCAAAAAATGAACAATTGGGAATTGGGGATTTCTTTTCCGGCTGAAACTCGCCGGAATCTGTTTTCATTTTCAGAGGAAAATAAAGCACTCTAAGGAAACCAGAGGGTTCTCCAATGACTCGCTGTGAGTGGTGAATTTCCCATCGATAATGTTGGATTCTTCTTCTACTCTTTGAGGACTGGCCGCCGGTGCCGTCGCCGCCCGAACCGGCGACGATTTCCCGGACTTCCTCACCGACGGGGTCCGCCCCAAGGCGGATCTAGACCCTCCGCCGTGGGGATGTGCGGTGGCGGGCGACCTGGATCTCCGGCCAGATTTTTCACCTGGGTCTCTCCGGGGAGGCTCCGCCCTCAAGCTCCGCCGCACCATTGCCGGGCCATTCATGTCTCTGTTCTGAGCCAATCTCGCCGACCCCACGACGCCGTTTCGTCGAACCGGCGACTGGTCGGATCTCCGGTTAAGTGCTCTGTTCGGCAACATTTCTCTTTTTACATCCCCGGAAAATGATTGATTCTTCGGCAATTTCACCGGCGATGCTCTGAAAACCCTCTGATGAACCTCCTCGCCGTCGTCCATTTTATCGGTGAAAGTGGCTGCGGAGAGACACTCGCTCGGACTGGAAATTTCAGAGAATTCACAAGCGTGTTCTGCAACACAATTAGTGGGAATTACTCGAATTTTCTTCTCGATCTCGTTTTCTTCCTCCTTGACCTTATCGGCGACTGGTTTTGGGGCTTCATCTTCGTCCGGCGGGTGATTCTTGGGTGGCGGCGGTGGTTTCAGAGCAGGAGTTTCAGTGAGCACTTCTTTCACGGTCTCTTCCTCCATGGAAGACGGCGGTTCTCTGCTTTCATAAATCTTCTCGTCTGCCGCCGCAGAATTGCGATCGAATTTGTGAGCTGAATTTCCGGAACTAACACAGCAACCCATTTGGGCGGACTAAGCAAAAAGCTTCAAAACCTGTCGACGGCGGCGGACATTGTAGTTTTCCGGCGAGCTGGCAGATTTGGGAATGGAGACTTGATAGTGAGAAGTCAATGAATTGTTTTTAAGGGCAGAATCATCAATCACTTCCGGACGATGGTACGAGTAAATGGGGCAAAGATAGCTATCTATAAAAGAAGGCGAAAAAATTCGACAATTTTCGTGAAAATGTCCTCAACTTTATACTTTTCTTTTAGGTTAAAAACTTCAAATATTGGGTTCGTGCATGTAATTTCAACTTTTGTCAATAATTATTTTGCTCTCCCAATTTCATTTTTCTATTATAATTTACCCTGCATTCAATAAAAGAATGATTTCATATTAAAAGGTTCTCGTTATGGGTAGAATTTATGTTAAAATTTTTAAAATACGACCAAAATAGTCATTTCTTAAAAATACAAAAACAAAAAAGATGTACAATTACTAAAATGAATTAAAGTTCAAAGTTGAAATTACAAAGACTAAAATTAACATTTTAAAAGTATAGGGACAAAAATTAACTACAAGGACCAAATTAGTATTTTAACTTTTATTTTAATGATATTGGAATTTTGTATTAGATTATAATCATAAAAAGTAAAAAATGGCATAGCACAATTAGAATGAGTAATGTCACCGTAAAATTTATATTCGAACCCTAAATCTATATTTTTTGTTCGGACACATTTACCAAATAAAAAGAGTAAAACGATAAATATTATAAAATTCTCTAAAAAAACATTGCATAAAGTTACGGTTGATCAATGTACACAATAGGCCATTGAAAAAATATCTTAAGACAGCATAAATTTAAATCAATAATCTAATTCTTGTGTCTATTTCTCTAAGATAACATAAATTTTATACTAGATCAATGCTTTATAATTCATTAGGATGCAAGTCTAATATTTAAAAAATGATTCTTCAAATAAAAGTTTATTAAAAGATAAAAATTGCCATACTTATTTAAGTGGTAAGATATAGATGGTAACACTTATTGAAATATTAAACGAATTTTAATGAAATTTAAAATTTGGAAAACATTGACACAGCTGGTAAAAAATTGATACTTTTACCTTATGTTAAAATAGTAATTGATTTATTGTCCAAGAAAAGGTAAATAATTAATTGTTAGGAACAAAATATGGGAGGGCATGAGTGGGTAAATTAAAATTAGAATTTGAGGCTCGTGATCTGTGTTCATCATTTGGATATATGTGAGATATGGTAATGGGCGGCAGATTTTTTTATTAATTTTATTTTTCTCTTTTGCAATTTTACTTTTTCCCACCGTATCACGTGAATTTCCCCATTTGCCATGCTGTTTTCCAATGATAATTACGGGTACGAACCCGACCCGACGTACATATATATTTCTTAATTGTTTATGGTCCGTTTGATAATCATTTTAGTTTTTTATTTTTGATTTTTGGTTTTCTATTTTTAAAAAACAAAAACTATATATGTTTGATAACCATTTTTTGTTTTTTGTTTTTAAAAAACAACGAACCAAAATATGTTTGGTAACCATTTTTAGTTTTGTGTTTTTTAAAAGTTAGAAAATTGAAAATACATGGTGTGGGTGTGAGTGAGGATGCTCTCCCTTATTATGGGGCTCGTGAAATGAAAATTTTTAGTCTCCGTCTCCACCTCGTTCTGAGAGATGTCCTCGAGAAAAATTATCGGTTTTATAAATGTTTTTAATTAGTTTTAGCATTTAAATATAAAAAAAGTGTAATATATATATTAATTATTTAAAAAATGGAATTGGGGACGAGGCTGGGACGTCCATTTTCTATTTTTGAGACCCGACGCTACTGTCTTCCCCTAATGTAGAGACATGAAAATAGAGATGTAAATAAACTTTTGGAAGATAAATTTTAGAGAGAAAATAAAAATACTTAGAAAAAAAGTAGTGAAAGAAAAGTTAAAGACAAAAAGATAAAAATGTTGAAAAGAAAAAGTCGAGAGGAAAAGATATGTTAAAGAAAAAAAAGAAATTATATAGAAAGAGAAAAGTTATATGGAAACAAATTTAGAGATAAAAACAAGATTCAAAATATAATTTTTATATAAAATAAATAAGTACAAAGATAAATAAAAATTATAGTGAAAAAAAATTAAATGAGAAAATAAAATATAATTTTTAGAAGAAAAAATAGATTACTCAGAGAAATAAAAGTTACAAAATATGAAATTTTTCAGAAAAAAAAGTTAGGAAAATATTAAATTTTTAGAAAGAGAAATAAAACTAATATAAAAAAACAAAAATACAAAAAAAAACTCTAGAGAGACAAATAAGAATAAATATTCAAAATATGAAAATTTTAGACAGATAAAAATAAAGTTTGGGGAGAAAAATTTAAAAATAAAAAAATTTTAGAATGAAAAATGAATTTTTTAAAGATAAATATGAGAGAGAAATAAGTTGAGTACTAGAAGAAGAAATGAGATTTTGAAAAACAAAAAACCTATTTTTGAAAACAATTTTTTTTTTTGAAATTTACATAGAATTTCAAAATAGTTTTTAAAAAATAAAAAACAGAAAGTTGAATGGATTATCAAACAACCCTCTTTTTTAAAAATAAAAAATCAAAATGCAAAAACGAAATGGTTATCAAATGGGCATTAGAAGTCACAAATTTAATCTCAAATAAATTATCTCATTGGTTGTACTATAAAATTTTTTATCATAGGGTGAAGTAGAAGTCGAGTGAAAATTTTTCTTAAAAAAGATAATAATTTAAAATTGTTCAAAATAAGATGTTCACGTTAAATAGGAGTGACCAATTTTACTCAAGTGGACTTTAATACTCTCTCAATAGTTCAATCCCAATCTCCATCTTGTAATTATTAAACCCAAGGAAAAAAAAAGAGATAATAAAATAATAAACTTAACGAACCATATATTTAACAAACAACTCAACAAAAACTAAGTCGCAAACCGACTAAATAACAACTCTTAATAAAGTTGGTATTAATTTTTTTAAATTATTGGACTCAAAATTCATTTTGTGTTCAATAAGTTTGAAAATTTTAATCTTAAAATGTGAAATAGATTATGAATCTACTGGACACAAAATTAAAAATTTAGAAATTTATTAAACATTGACCTATTTTGTTTTAATGTTTGATTGTGAAAAATATAATTTTTTTTAATACAACATGTAAGATGATAAATCGAATTCGCAACCTCTTTATATTATTATTTAATATATAAAACATAGTATAATTTACATGGAAATGAAATAACTAGAGAGACAAAATTGCTGCAATTGAAATGCTTCTATTTTGATGGTTTAAGAATTTGACTTTCAAAGAGCAACCTTGTAAGCTTCGACTTCAAGTGAAGAATTGCCCCCTCTTAATTCCTCGTAAATTTAAAATTTATATAAAAAGTTAAAAGATTTTGGAGTTTTCTTTTTAATTTATCTTCCCAAATTTTAAAACTTTATATATAAAAAAAGTTAGAAGGTAAACTTTTATCCCTACTATAAAAAGGTTTCTTATTATTTCAATGTATTAAAGAAGCTGTTAAACTGCAACAATCATAGGTGTCAAATTATAGGGGTTATTATTAAGTTATACTTTAATTTTAAATTTTAATTTACTTTAATCTACAAACTTTCAAAATATTTGTTTTTATTTCTATACTTTTAAAAAGTGACCATTTTAATCTTTTTTTTGAAATGTATTGTCCGCCACAAAATCTGTGAGATAAGAAAATTTGAGAAACATTAAATGAAACTAAGGATATTATTAAAGTTGAGAATGGTTGGTCTGATGAGAGCAGACCATGAGATGGAAGTTACAAAGAAAAATGGTGTGTAAAGGAGTGGATGGGTCCGCCAACCTACACAGTGCACATTAATTATCCAACAACCAATTATTATAATAAATAATGCCCAACCTTTATCTGCGGTGATTTTGCAACCGTCACAGACAAATCAGCTTAAAGAATTAATTCTTCTGGCCAAATATCTAATATTAAATATCTGTTACAAAAACGACCATTTCATTTAATGTTATTAATTGTACCCAAAATGAATCAAAAGATCCAGTGACCCGACATGTCGTTAGGATTTGGGCCCAAAACCTGGTCTCACGGCCCAACTTCTTTGAAATGGTTAAGAGCCTAATTGATACATGAATGATTGATTACACAAGGATTTTGAGGCAAACAACGCAGTCTGACCAAATCAAGGATTTTGAGCTTCACCAACCTTAAAAGACGGTTGATTTGTGTCCAATATGATAATAGGCAGTGAGTTACTATCAACAATGATAATGTCTCTGTTTTATCCATTCAACCAAAATTTTCATATTACTCACGAGTGAGCCCAAAAATCATACTCACGAGTAAGCCCCAGCTAAAATAAATTAAATTTTTAATACAAATTTATTTCCTACAAGAAAGATGTGATATTTTTATTGACTAAAAATTTGAGTGAGATATACTTATCAATTAAATATAATAAAAATTACAGAAGTTTGAGGATCAATTTAGAATCAAAATTTCACAAACCTTCATTTTCGTTATTATTTTATGATTTTAGATTTTCCGCTAAAATGAGATTTTTTTTTGTCTCAAAAAAGAAAAAGTCATTTAAGATAAATATTTATATTTATTAATTAGTTTAAACAAATAAAGAATATTATGTAACAAGTCAGAGCAACGAGCGTAATTGACATATGCCTCTAATCTAAGTCGTCCGTTCAAGAATATTATGTAACAAATTTTTTTAGTAAAAATACTAATTCCTAATCTTTTCCCATTTTTATTTCGTTGTTGATTGTTTTAGCAACTTGTTGATTGCATTTTCTTGATTTCGTCAAGCAACATAGTGGTTTATTGTTATTCCGGCGGTATCGTTTTCCAGCGGCTCGCTATTTTTCCGGCGATTAACTGTTATTCTCAAGCATCGTTCCTAGCGGCTCACTGTTTTTCCGGCGTCTCACTCAATTTTTTAGACTTTCTTTTCTTGAAAGTAGAGTCGAAGGAGACACCTAAACTGGGAAGAAATAGATATAATTTGACTAGAAAAAGGAAAGAGGCCTTATGTACAAATGCAGAGTGGATTGGTTTGTTTCCTAGTAATCAGAAAGAATGGATTATTCTTTTGGATCTATCATTCTACATATTTTGAATTCATAGCCCCAAATTTTATTTGATTCTTTGAGAATATGGACTCTCCGATGTGCCGGCCGAGCCCTCGAAGGCTGCATTCAGCGACCTCCTTCGAATTCTCGATGCTCAACATCCCCAAGGTACTTCTTTCAGTATTCTCCCCTATGCTTTGCTTTAATTTGGTTGCAGAGGTAATAAAATTATTGATTGATAGGGTTCCAAAAAGTTAAACAAAGGATTGCGAGATGTTTGTAAAACTGAACAGCTCGATGATACAATTAATAATTGATGGAAAGAGGAAATGGGGTTTTCAAAGGAAACGGTAGAAATGTCAAATTGGGCAACAAAATTAGGGGTTTGGAAAGGGTTGGAATTCCTCTTTTGTCACCGTTTTTTGAATTGAGATATAATTATGATTTTACGCTAATGTCATTCCAGTTCTTGATACTTTACTTTTGATCAGAACATAGCAGTTCCTATGATTGCAGAATAAGAAATCTTCTAACATTACTCTGTATAGGTGTTTGTTTGTTATTGGGAAGGATTTTGGAGCTTATTACTTTGCTCTGAGACATCCTATGAGGGAATTGGGAGTTGTCACATAGGGATTGCCATTCCTTTGGCATGCATAAGTTTGTTTTTTTTTTCTTTTGGTAAATGGACCACTTCTACAGTAACTGTTGTTTCACAGTACTGATTCTGGATAGGGATCTCTATCTCAATAGTTAATGAGCAAACAATATTGTTCTTCAACAGGAAATATATATATATATATATATATATATATATATATATATTTTATTATGCTTTCTTTTCATTGGTTTGGTTGTTTGTTCTTTCTTTTACTAACTTGTTTGCTTCAAACTTATCTCTTATCTAGGAACTTGGGCGAGCTGAGGCTGATTTTGGTCGTCCAAAAACTGTTGTCAGAAATGTCTATACTCTTATCCAAATGTGAAATCCCAATAGCTCAACAAAATCAAGAAATAATGGACTTAGTGGACCCATCCACCCCAATTTACGGATTTCTCTATGAGAAATCTGGAGTAGATACCGCATTGTAAGATCTCTCAATTTATGTAACTCATTGTCTATGTTTTTCTATATTATTTGTAGATTCTCTCAATGTTGCGGTTCGATTGAAGGAGAGAGTAGTGAGTAATCATAGATGTCAATTGTCTGGTGACTTGAGTAGTTCTGGTGCTTTGGAGTTTTCAAATGGCCATTTGGCTGCTCGTCGATTGGTCGGTTATTTGGTGACGTGACATTGGGAGCTCTTGCACGATAGAGTTTGTAAGGGTCTTGTTCATGAGAATAAGAAATGTATGCGAATAACTTATTTCCATGCCCAATGTTATGAACATCGGGGATCTTAACTCTTACTGATTCCTTAACATCTCCATTTTCGCATTCCTAAGAGTTGAAATTAGGATTAGGGGCAGCTCTAGTCTCGGTTCCCGCTAGATACTGTACTCAGTGGTTGCTAAGGTTCCATTTATCCATAAAATGTGTTTGCTGGTTGGGTTCATGTTCTCTGAGGGCTTCAAACCGTAGGAAGGAAACCATAGATTTGAATAATATCAGTCAAGTTGATTGGGTGCCTACAGAATGTCAATTAAGGACTACCCATCTTCTTGGTTTCATCAATGCTTTTAATTGATTTACTCAACAATGCTAGAGTTAGATCTGCAGACAATTTGTGGCTTGCTCTGTTTAGTTACCATATAACACACTCAACTGTTTAAGCACCGAAGCTAAGTGTTTGTAGTTGACATGATTATTATTATATCAAATGCTACATCAGATCGGTATTTAATTTGTTAAAATGTTTAAAGCAGGGAGCTTGATATCAGTTGATTCTTAACAAAACCAAACCATGTATTCAATTGGAACAAGATTGAAAGCATTCTCCGGTTGGCTTATCAAGGTCAAGCCTATGATATCAGGAACTTTGGAAACTATCTTTCCTGCAACTACTCATGAATATGCACCACTGATTTTGGAATGATGCTGCTGTTTGGGATCAGGCTACCTACAAACGAGGAACTGAGTTGAAAATGCTGCAAACGGATTATGAACCTCCGACTTTAAGGGAATGAGTAGATGTCAATTACTGTTTTAGAAATTCGCGAACTAAAAATGCTATAATATACTCTTTCCCATAGCTATGTTCATTTTGGCAGTTGGGGTTATACTCTTGTTTCTACCTCGAACATTTCTTTTACTTGAGAGAGGGTGGACAATTTTTTTTTCTAAAGAGAGAAGCTTGTTAGAGATCATAGAAATTCTTCCATAATTTAAGTGGAAATTCTTCAGTGGGAGTACTTGGATTTGTCTATCAAACTTGTAAAGTTATTTGTATTGAATCTTTCACCTAATTTCATAATTGTATTGTATGCAAATTGATGTATCTATTTTTTTATTCAATATATAGTCTCTTTAAAATTGAATCTAAACCCTTTCAGTTTTCAAACAAAAATCTAATCTTCGTCAAATTAACAGAAAGTACATAAATAATGAAATTTAAAATTTATGATGAATTTAAGCTATTTATTGTTATTATTATTATTTTTTAGTACAGCATATTGAGTACAAAACAGCCCTAACAACCTGAAATATTTTGATCAAATGTCGTGTTTTGTAAGTTAAAAAACCAACCATATAATAATTTGCAATTTCGCCAAATCAGCACAGTGGTTGAGGCATCATTCATTAATGAAGTGGAAATTAAAGGCCAATGTTTGGTTGAGGTATATCAATTTCCCAATTGAAATGTTAAAAAGTCTGCCAATACTCATGATTCCCAAACACTTACTCTTTTTAGCGTCTTTCTTTGAGTGATCTTCAAGACTACTATACGTCAAACCTCCCATCCACAAGTTTAAGTTTAAATATGTATTTTGGATTTTCAAAAAGAAAAAAAGAAAAAAAAAAGTTTTTGGCATGTACAAGTTGTTTTTTTTCTTTAATTTTTTTATCAAGACATTATTTACCTTCTTAAAGAAGTCGGAAGTTTGAATCCTCCTCTTATTGAACTAAAAAAACGGGTGATTATATAAAGAATCAAAGCAGGTGGATTTAATTTAATCAAGTTTTTAGACTATGATGATTTCATCAGATTATTGTTCAAATTAGTAATAATGATAATTAATTGCAATATTCATTAATCAACCAAGAAACGAGCGTTGAAAGGTTTAATTATTCATTATTATCATAAAAGTATGGAAAATTCCAACCAATAATGTACACCACGTGTGTTAGTACCCAACATTTCAAACATACTTTATAGTTTATTAGCCTCGTATTATCTGCATAATTAAACAACAAGAGCATCCTATAATAAAATAAACATTTCGTAATATCATTATTATGATTAAGATGATGATCAATTTTTTAAAAGAGACGATGATTAAGGATTAAGAATTTTTTTGAGAGTGTTTTGAAAATAATTTTATGTCTTTTATAATAAAAGTTCAATAAGATTTTTTTAGATAGACTGTTTTTAATGGTTTAAATAGTCTATTTTATCCAAAAAAATGTTTAAATAGTTTATGTTCATAATTGATTTTATCATTTGAAATATTTGAAGTGATTTATTCTTCATAAATTTTTTTTCTCTCCTAATAAAATTGAGAAAGTTAAAAATATTATCAATGATTTTAGTAGATGAAAGAAATAAAAAAATTTATGTCCCTTTCATAAGGATTTCGTTATTTTTTTTATATTACTAAATTTAGTACATTTTCACTATTATTTTAAATTTTAATCAAATTTTAAAAACAAAGAGAACAAATTTTTTTTAAAAATAGGACTTAGATTTTGAAAATAGATCTAAAGAAGTAAAGAAAATGATTAGTATTAATAAGACAAAATTTTGAAAATAAAAAACAGAAAACAAAATAGTCAATCTAATGGCGAGGATTTGTCTAGAAATATTCCTTTTCTTGGTGGGGACGAAACCTAGAGACCCGAAAAAAAAATTTATACATATTTTTAAAAAATATTTGGTTTGTTTCGAGTAATTACTCCTTACTGCCATTAAATATTTGATAACTCGACTTAATTTTTAACATTCCTCTCTCTTAACTGTCAGATATTTACGGACGTATATGTATTAAGTCTATACATAAAAAATTAAGCAATTAGTTAATTAATTTTTAAAATGATTTAATTGATAAATAATTTAAAAAAGTAAATCCCCGTTAATTCTCCATCCCACCTCGATTCCAGCAAAATTTTGTGGAAAATTTATGGAGGATGTGAGATTAAATAGGGAAGGTACGCCGTGAACGCCCCTAAATCTGCGATGCATACGAACTGAGAAATGGAGTTAAATAATTTAGCCGTCCCGAGTGAAGGATGTAGAGGTGTAGAAGAATTTCATGTGTGATTGATTATATGCATAAAAAAGAACTCTTTTTGATCCGCCAATTACGGTGGTTGAAGGCCGAACCTTAACAAAGAAGGGATCGCTACTGAGGTGGAGGTGGACCCCCGCAGCAGCTGGAGCCGGACACTCTCCCCAATTTCTGTCGTTTTAATTTTCGACCGTTTGCAATTTCAATTCACAGATAAACTTAAAAAAGAAGAACAAACCCAATTCTGATTCGCTAAGTGTCAAATTTCCACATCCATAAAGAATCATCACACTCACACATACATGCCCCTTTTTTCTCTTTCTTTTCTTTCAACAAAGGATATATCCCTGCTGTAACTGGGTGCGCGCACAATTCCAAAGTTTGGAAAAGGAAAAGAGAAAGCCAACAAAAAGCTGCGACGAGAGGAGAGGAGAGGAGACAGCCCATTCCTTCACTTCCTCCTCCATTTCTCTCTCCTTGCATTTGCTCTATTTGGTATTTGTTTCTTTGCTTCGGTATTCTCTGTCTGTCTCTATTCGTCTCTGGAGAAATCCACCACGTTTGGCTGAACCAGGCCTCTGGTACACTGACCCATCTTTTATCTTTTGTGGGTTTCCGTCGTGGTTTGTGGGTTTTTGATCTGGGTTGCTTCGGAGTTTAGGGGTTTGATGGTGGTGTGTTTCTTGAGGTTTTGATGTATTTGGATGGTGTTTTTGCAAGAGGGGGAGCTTAGGATTGGCTGATTGTTTGCCTCAGACAAGCATTGGCGACCATTTTCTGAAAGAAACGAGAAAATTTTCAGTGGGATATTTAACTAGAGTTCTGTTTCGCTAATGGGTCGTGCAAATTGGAATTTGTTCGTGAAGATCCTCGTTGGGCTGCTCATGGTCTCTTTGAAGCCTTTTTGCTTTGGAGACACTGACCTCCGCGATGGTAAGGCAGATACCTACAGAGTATTTTTCTTTTTACTTCTTTTGGCAGTGGTTGAGAGAAGAGAACCGTAATGGAAACATGCTTGAAATTAGCTTTTGCAGCTGACAATTTTTACTTTCTTCTACCGTGCAAAACCTGCTCTCTCCTAGCCTTTTGCTGCTCTTACTCGCTTCTTATTTTCTTATTTTTAGTTGCTGCAATCAATGCATTATTCATTTCTCTTGGCTACCCTCCTCTGCGAGGGTGGATTCTTGTTGGAGGTGATCCATGTGGGGAGAAGTGGCAAGGGGTTGAATGTGTATTCTCAAATATAACAGCGATGTAGGTGAATTCAATTTATCCTTTATTAGCCATCTTCACTTTCCCCTTCTGTAAATAATGGAACAATTATTTGCTTTTGCCTCAGACAGCTCAGTGGTTTGAATTTGGGAGGAGAGCTAGGCAGTAGCTTGGGCCAATTTGAGTCGATAATATCAATGTAAGTTTCATCTCATTGTGAATGTGGGTCTTAATGATGAGTCCCCATCCACCATACCGATTGCTTAACTACATCTATACTCATATGAAGTATTTTCCACTGTTTTATGGAGCAGAGATCTAAGCAACAACCATATTGGAGGCAATATTCCATCTATGTTGCCCCCTACACTAAGAAGTTTGTATGTTACATCTGAATTTCCTCAGTTCAAAAAAGTCTAGCAACTTTGTTAATTAAAGTTTAGCAACTATTTAACATGGTCGTTTTCAATTTTCATTGTTTAGTTCTTTATCAGCTAATCAATTCACTGGAAGCATTCCCCCTGGACTGGCCTCACTGACACAATTGATGGACTTGTAAGTTTGTTGTCAAGCAAATCTTGTCATGATCTTGGTGCCAGTTTTTACAAAAAAATTTCTAGCCAGTTACATCATTATGATGGGTGTCTTAATTTTCCCCTCAGGTCGTTAAACAATAACCTTCTTACCGGGGTGATACCCGATGTCTTCCAGCAGCTTAATGGCTTGAATAACTTGTGAGTGTCTTCATTTAATTCAGATAGCCTCCCAAGTTATAGAGTTTGATCATGTTTTGTTATTTAGGGACTTGTCTGGCAACAACTTGAGCGGCCCATTGCCTCCCTCGATGGCTGATTTGTTCTCCCTTACTACATTGTGAGTTATTTATAAACTCTATAAGAGGTTTTATTACTCCATATTTCACATTTACCTGTAGTTATATGCATATATGATTTTCGATCTTTCAGGCATTTGCAGAACAATCAACTTTCTGGGATGCTCAATGCTCTACAGGATCTTCCACTGTCGGATTTGTACTATTCTTACTTCGTTTAGGACTCGAAAAAGATTCCTTCTAATTCTTCGATCATAACATTCAAATACCCAATCAAGGATAATTGTATCTTAGTTCTGAAGTGGATGGATGTTGTTACCATTTTCCTTCAAATTGAACATTTACTCTCTGCTATGCAGGAATATAGAGGACAATCTTTTTTCTGGACCTATACCTCCAAAGTTGTTGGGCGTACCAAATTTCAGGTGAATTTGAGGACTTGGCCGCTCTTTCTGTTTGTTACTAGCACAGCTCTTTATACAGAAAATTTGATAATGCATACATGGATGAATTTGTCTTTCCAAACTGACATTATATCCCCCCCATACATTTTCATGGTTTCACATATCTCACTTCATTTTCCTCTTCTTTCCAAGTTAACTTTGTTTAACCTTGTCTAGAAAATATATTATGTCCTATCAACCATGTTGGTGTTATACGTGCAGAAAGGATGGAAACCCGTTTAATACTACGATAATTCCATCCGCGCCTGCTTTAGCCCCTTCACCATTTGCTCTCGCACCGGTTACTGTGGGACAACCAACAAGTCAGACGGGCTCAGGTCAGCCATTTTCTTCAGGAACTCCTGAATCAGATGGAGCAAGTGGTTTTTTCTCTACTAGGCGGATCATGTGGATTGCTATTATTGGCACTGTAATAGTTGTAGCATTAGGATCCTGTCTTCTCGTGCCAATATGCTTGAAAAGAAGAAGCAAGCATCGAGAAGACACGAACAGCGCTGATATGGCATCTAAATATAAGCCAAAACCCACGAAGCCGCCCTCGGTTGCAATTGATGACATGGAGAAAGGTACAAGCCTCATTTTTCCATATCTTCAAACTTTTCACTATGTTGTCAAAAGTTTTGCAATCCTTACTTTCTTCTTGTGTAATGTTATATGAAAGCTGACTTTGTAAACTTTTTTTTCTTTTGTGAAGGTCAAAGGGAGACCATTCTTAAGCCACTTGATGGAGACAGAGTGAAGGATAGAATAATGGATTTTACCCCAAGGCTGCATGATAGACAGGAGGCAAATGGGAAAAGAAAAGATGCTTCTAATCATACGAGTTTTCGTAGAGACGATACTGATATTTCAGGCATAAGCGATGACTTCCTAGCACCGCCTCCTCCTCCCCCATTTCCGCTCCTTTCAATGCAGGAGGTCACGAAACCAATTGTGGCAGCTGAAGTATCTAGTAGAGTACCTAAAAAACCAAACTCTAGTTCTTTGAAAGTCTTCACAATCGCGTCACTTCAGCAGTACACAAATAGTTTCTCTGAAGATAATCTTCTTGGAAGAGGCATGCTTGGCAGTGTCTATAGAGCTGAACTTCCAAGTGGAAGGGTAAGATAATTTAATGACTCTGAAATGAATTGCTGATACTCCTACCATGAAACAGTTAAAATCTTCTCTAGCATATTGAACTTTCCAAGTTAGAATATTGCAGCAAAAATCCTACTCACGCTTCTTGTTTTTCTCTTCAGCTTCTGGCTGTTAAAAAACTGGATGGTGCCTCTTCAATGCACCGGAGCGATGATGAATTTCACGACCTTGTATCTAATATATGCAAAATTCGGCACGATAACATTGTCGAGCTTGTGGGCTACTGTGCTGAGCATGGACAATATCTACTCGTATACGAGTATTGCGTAAATGGCACACTCTATGACGCACTACACGTGGACAAGGACATGCATCAAAAGCTTTCATGGAACATGCGCGTAAGGATTGCACTCGGAGCCGCGAGAGCCCTTGAGTAAGTGAATGAAGAATTGGTTGATTGTTCAGAAAAGAGAAACTTAGTTTGAAAGACAGATTTCAGTTCAATGGTAATATATGTAAGAAGCTGAGATCTCTCTTTTTCATTGTTGTGAGACAGGTATCTACATGAGGCCTGTCAGCCACCCATCATGCACCAAAATTTTAAGTCTGCTAATATTCTACTGGACAATGAGCTAAAAGCGCGGGTCTCTGACACTGGCTTGGCTCCACTGCTTTCAAGTTCAGCAACTCAGGTACTTCTATGCAGATCCTATAACTTTTTGTTAGTCTTGATTCATTTTTACTTCTACGAGTCAGTCTGAGAAAGTGTTTAGATCAATAAAACTATGTTTAAGAAACAAATGCATCGTTGCGGTTGCTGATAAGACTTTTATTACTCTAGTCATCCGGGCGTTTCCTCCCACCTCATGGTTACAGTGCTCCTGAATTCGAGTCGGGAACTTACACTTACCAAAGTGACGTTTTTAGCTTTGGAGTCATAATGCTAGAGCTTCTCACTGGGCGGAAGTCGTGTGACCGGTAGGTGAATCCTACAGCTGCAGAATTTGCATCTTACACCCTATAATTAGTTCTCCATCTTATCAAACTAGCAAGTTCTTACCCAATTGTTCAACTCTAGATCATTGCCTCGGGGAGAGCAATTTCTAGTTAGATGGGCTGTTCCGAGGCTCCACGATATCGATGCGTTATCAAGAATGGTCGATCCCTCGCTTAATGACATGTATCCCATAAAGTCGTTATCGCGCTTCGCTGATATTATATCCTCTTGTATAATGGTAAAACTCTACACACTTTAGCGATATGAGATTACCATGGCACATTTACTCTTTGCTGATATTTTCGACCATTCTTGTGGCAGCGAGAGGCCGAATTTCGGCCGCCAATCTCAGAAATTGTACAGGAACTCTTACAAATGCTCTAGGGAAGATATCAAGTGAGAAGTTGGAATGGTTTAGCAGAGGATCTTGGTAGAAGATGAAGCAAAGTTTTGAGCATCAAAAGTTGGTGCCAAAAAGTTGGAGTAGTTTTGACATATTCACATTGTTTTTCTTATTTGGGTAAAGAGGTTTGCCTTTTAATTGTTTGATCATTGTTTCTTGTGAATATTACCCCATCAATTAAGTTTCCTGCCATTGTAAAATTGTTTATAAGCTTAGCTATATTCTTACATTTATTTTTCATATTCTATCCGATATGTGACTGTTGTACTTTATTATAATTTATTACATACCAACCATCCATTTTAGAGATATAATTCAAACTTTTTATGAGTACAAAACTTAAAAATGTATTTGAAATTGTTTTTAGAAAGAAAATAGTAATAAATAATCCCACTAGAAATTAGTGCAAGGAGAGTTAATCTCTTTGCCTAGTTTTACCCCTCGATTGAAGCACCTCATATTTTCTTTCATCTAATGAGTCCTATTTATTCAAATTTATTTTTGACAAGTTCATGGAACATTCACCATCAACTAACCAAAACCACCAATTCCTTTGAATGGTTAGTGAAAATTTTGCAGTGGTCTCATCTCACCAAATCCACACTTTAAAACAAAGGGGTTTGGTTGTTTTCTCACATACTAAAACCACAATAACTCATCCAATCATGTATCAAATACTTTTTTATATATTATTTCGTATAAAAATATTATTTTATTTATCGGTCGTCTCACCTTGTATCAAATTAGTTAATATTTGATTAATCTATCGCAGTATCTTTAATTAATGACTTTATAAAGTTATAATTCAATGAACTTAATTTAAATTTTTAAAATTTAAATACTACATTTTAATCACAACCATAAGTTTTTCTTAAGGAACCATACTATCTAGTCCATAAATTAAGAATGAAAAATTATAATATATTTAAATATTTTTATATAATACACATACTGATGGTTTTATATTGAAATTACTCTTTGTTTTATTTTTCATATTAGTATTATTTAGAATCTTGAACATAGAATAATAATTATTATTATGTTGAAATGTCAATTGATTGGTGATAAGTCAAAAGCTATGACAAAATTCATATATGTTATTTTTATGTGAAAAAAAATATTAATTAGTTAAAAAAAATTAGATGACTAGTAAGATCATAACAATTAACATATTTACAAAATTTCTAAATAATTTATAATATAGTGGTAGGCCATATCAATTTTCTAAAATACACAGATAATTAATAATCAATTTATTTATTTATTTTACAGTTCTAAAGAAGTCACTAAAATTAAATAAAAATAGAAGATTATACTCTAAAACAAACTTAACTTTGGTCTCCTATCAACTTCTTCCATCAAACTAAAGTTCCAAAATTTACTTTAAATTAGACTAATATGACTTATTAAAATTTCATGTACTTGTTTACAACATCTACAAATAATTATTTACATAAACTTTTTATTACTTCTTGCAAGTAAAACGTTTGATAAAACTTTAATATATAAACCAAACTAATTTTTTAGTTCAATAAATAAGAATGAAGATTGTAACTTATCTAATTTATGTTTAGGTCGGGAATATGAAAATCAAACTATAAAGGCCATACCATGTTTTAATTTGTATAGATATAACTCGTTCAAGCTTTGCGGAACTTCTTAAGCTGCCAGCCGTCGAACAAGAGAAATAGTAACAAAATTAAAAAAAAAGAAAAGAAAAAAAAAGGGTTGCATGCCGAGTGGGCCCATTCGCCTGCCGGTATGAGAATTTTTATTTTCTTGGAAATTAAAATATAAAAGATTTTCAACTGACATTTTTATTTAAAATTTTGTAAAAATCTTATTTGGTGTTCTCTGTGGTTTTTTCTCCCGCTGTTTCCTCTGAATTTAATTCCTCCCGTCCGAAAGGTTTTAAGCTGACTAAAAGACAACTACTCCCTCTTTTTTCTCTCTCTATCGATTCGATTTTCTAATTCTTCCGAAAGTCCATTTTCCCAATTGAACCGTCAAAGTTCTTCGGGCTCGGGCTTCGAATTGCTTCCTCCCTAAGCTTTTTTTTTTTCAATCTTCCTCTGTTCAAATCAGATCTGAGGTTCTGCGACTCTAGCTTGCGTCTTCAACCACTTCCGCCATGGCTGGTCGGTACGAAAGAAACCCTTTCGATGAAGAAGAGGAAGTCAACCCATTCGCAGTGAGTTTTATCTATCTTTGATGATCGTGGTGTCGAATTTTACTCGAATTTGCTTCTAACTTCTTAGTGTATTTGGTTGGTTCCGGGTATTTTGCGAAATTGAAGTGCTGGTCAACAGTATATGTTGGGTTGGTTGTGATTTTCTATTCAATAGACAAGGTTGGTTGAGTGTGCGATTGATTCGGATTTCCGTTCAGCTTAGTGGATTTGTGCTACTTTGTTTTTGATGGTTGGATTAGATCTCTTTTATTTTATTTTTATTTTCGGAATTCTCTGAAAGAGAAGCGCGTAGAGGATCTTTCCCCCAATATTTTGGTTTTTCTCAACATGAATTACGGACTTGATGGCGGTTCAAAGATGCTATGGTTGATAGGTTCGGTTTCATAAAGATGGATATCCAATAACTTGGAAACTCATGCTATTTTTGGATTTCGGTCTTGAATTTATGGGTTTATTGGCATATATACTGTCGGCGCTCTATTGTAGACATTTCGGTGTTCAGCTTATAAACCCACTTTTCGATCCATCTTTAAACCAGGTTCCGGCAGTTGGGTGAAGACATTAGGGCAATCAAATTATGACGGAGGTGCTTTTTTTTCATATGAGAGAAGGAATCTAATATTTTATATTAAGCTGCTGCAGTAGCTAGTTGCTCCCCCCCAAAACAAAAGAAAAATTGATAAGGGAAAGAGATTTAAGTATTCCGTTCATCGTGTTTGGATAACCTTGCAACTTTGTTGAATAAGTTGCTGCCTTCGCTATTTTTTTTTTCCAGTTTCAAGTTTCCAATTTTGTAAAAGAAAAAAAACGTCTACACGTTTCAACTATACGAATAAAAATGTAAAATTGAATTTCTTGACTATCGAGCATTTTATTTTTCTTATTTTTCCAGTCTTCCCAGCTAATATGTGATTCTTGCTCTTTATTTACTACATTTTTGTCAATAACTGTTCATTCATTAGTATATGGATAAGCTGAAAAGCTTTTAACATGTGGTCTTAAATTCAACCTGGTTTTAATGGTTTAATTCATCTGTTGTATCCATTAAGATGATTGTGGTGTAGTACAGTCCTTATTTGATTAAAATGTTATCTTTCTGAACTTATTTACCAATTTTTTGACCCAATGTATTATTGGTAAATTTCCAGAATCATGGGAGTGTTGCCCCTGCCACAAATTCCAGGCTTTCACCTCTTCCTCCAGAACCCATTGATTTTAATTATGGTCGTGGCGCAACAGTTGACATACCGCTTGATTCAAATTCTGATGGAACGAAATCTAAGGTTTTTGGGTTTTTAGTGTGTACCTTATCCTTTATTCTATCAGTAATCTCCTGGATTTTCTAATTGTACTAGCTCTGAAAATTTTAGGATTTGAAGAAGAAAGAGAAGGAGCTCCAAGTTAAAGAGGCTGAATTGAGAAGGCGGGAACAGGTGATTTTCGTAGAAAGTCCAAATTTTTTTTAATAGGTTATCATTTTGCAGTTGTTACTTTGGTGACTGATTTCAAACTTGATTCTCATTGGTAAAGAATCAGCATCATTTCCTTGTTTAATTTAGATTAATGTTACAATTATATATTGAAACTAAAATAAATTGATTTTGGCAAATCTTATGAATTTATCATACAATTTAACCACGACAAGTGAACCAAGCTCTGGTGTTATTGGAAAAAAAAAGGCTCTGGTGTTATTTCAATATATACATGATATTGAATTGCCATATTCCAAAACTAAGTCCCTTTTGTCATCTTTTCCTCTACTCCTTGAAATGATTTTGTGCGTAGGCATCCTTATGACTTGATTTAATTCTTCAAGATTCTTGATTAAATGCAGGAAGTAAAACGGAGAGAAGATGCTGCAAATCGAGGTAACTTGTTTTGCTGTTGATGCGGAGTTGTCAGTGTAAAATTCTCAGAATATATTTCATAAACTTAGCAGCAATCTGTCATCCTGAGATCATGACTTCGGTTTAAAGAAGTTTAATTAAACTATTTTTGTTTACATAGATATTATTGCACACAATACTTAAATATAATTTTACATTAAAAAAATTGGGAAAATTCATCCCATCGGAGGATTTGATACCATAGCATGTATAATCATAGTACAAGAAGTACGCATTACTCTGAAAACGGTCAAGTTTTTGTGTTCCAATTGGAATTCAGATGATGAGTAGGTTCCCTCTAAAATCACTCTAGAATTGAATTGCTTGTCAAGCTTGTTATCAACAACCACCTCGAAGGTGGATTAAGAAATATGCCACAAAATATTGAAGACAGAAAGCACATTCTAGATCACATCTATTTTGCAATACTGAACACTTCAAAACTAATTATGTTCACCGGTGTCAAAGGTCTTATGACCTGATTTGTTCTCCTTGTTTTGCAGCTGGAATTGTTCTGGAGGAGAAAAATTGGCCACCTTTTTTCCCGATTATTCATCATGATATTGCAAATGATATTCCAATTCATCTGCAAAGATTGCAGTATGTTGCATTTACCACGTTGTTGGGTATGTGAACTTATGAACTATCTTGATTTGTTCTCTTGTCTGTAGGTTGTTATATGGGCACTGTTATTGAAGCTTACTATTTGACACTTTTGTTGCAAAATTGAAGATAATAGTTGTACAAGTCAACTAGCGCCAACCACCCCCCCCCCCCCCCCCCCCCCCCCCCCAAAATAAAGGGACCCATATATTACAACATAATCTTTTATGAGATCCATTGACATAGAAGGCATTTCTTGTTCTGGTGGTGATTACAGGACTGACTCTTTGCCTCCTCTGGAACATAGTAGCTGTTTCTACGGCATGGATCAAGGGAGAAGGTAGGTTGAAATATCATTTTTGCAAAAATGCTTTATCTGTAGGAATTAATTGTTTTCCTGAATGTCTAAAATTTTTGTTCTTATCATTTTAACATTTTTTTGGTTGCAGGGGTAAAAATCTGGTTCCTTGCTATCATCTATTTCATTTCTGGGGTTCCAGGAGGGTATTTCTTGTGGTATCGCCCACTTTATAATGCATCTAGGTAAGTACCTTTCTTCATCTTTAGCTTGTCTGTGCGCTCCCCTCTTTCATTTGAATGGGATTGCTTTGGTTTTACTTGTTCAAATAATTTGTTGTTGTTCGAGACTGGTTTCTTAAAGAAATAATTTGGCTAAATACTAAACTTCAATATTGTTTTCTTATAGGAAAAAATGATATACTTATAGTTCTAGATTCTAGAGAAACAGTGGATCAGTCGAATAGATTTTTAAATGAGTGTATATCTATATAGGCATATATTTGATAAAGCTCCCAACGTCTGAAGGTGGAACCTATACAAAGTTTTTCTCTTACCTTTTCTGTGTGTGTGTAGTGTTATTACATATTACCACCGAAGTATTGCTATTAATGATCATTCTTTTCTCTTTATTGTTGCAGGAGTGAAAGTGCTATGAAGTTTGGCTGGTTTTTTATGTTCTATTTGGTAAAGCTATTTTGCATTGCTTAGTCATTTTAGCATTCATCCCAAGTAGTAATTTTGCGTTTGAAAATTGAAGGACCTTTTTTCATTAAGATCTTGTTGATTTTTTTTCCTTACAGCTTCATATTGGTTTCTGTATCTTTGCTGCCGTAGCACCTCCAATAGTCTTCAAGGGAAAATCTCTGACGTATGTTCCTTAATATTAACTATTTTATTCTGTTTGCTGTGAGTTTGTGTTTTAAGTGTTAGCTTTATGGTCCGGTTGATGAAGCTTTAAAATGTTTGAGTCGGTGCATATATGAAGAAGGGCTAATTTACATCTCCATCTTGGCTATATTTTGTCTATTGATCTGAATATTTTACTTCCAACGTTCTCCAGTGTCATATATTGCATGGTTGGGTTGGTTACTTGTTGAATGCTCTTTGAGATAGGCATGAACTTGGATTGTTCCTAGATATTACTCTGTCGTAGAACTTCCAGAGTTTTTTTTTCTTGCTACTAACAATTTTTGTTTTGGGTTGTAACAGTGGCATTTTACCTGCAATAGATCTTATTGGTGCACAAGTCTTGGTTGGGGTAAGTATATTTTTTAAAGAAGTTTTTAGCTCATGATTCGGGGGGATTCTCTTTTGACCTTCTCAAGAGAATATCCGTCTACTCGATTTTCAACCCCTCAATTAATTTTTTTTATTTAAATCCCTCAACCTCAGATTACTTTTTTTTTTTTTGAAACAACCTCAGATTACTTATCTGGCCCTCAAACACGCATTGTAGAGATATATGGGGAGAGGTTATGGTTTATAAGTATTTTTGGCAAGCTATGATTTTAGTAATAAGTAATAATAAGGAAATAAGCTGAATAAGCGGCTGGACTAGGATTTATGCTGCCAAATAAATAATAATATGTAGCCTCAATTTTGTAACACTTGGCTAAAGGTCAAGTTGGTAGTTTTTCTTACATCCTCCTAACAAAATAATTTGCGTGTCCGCTGGAGGCTTGACCTCATATTTTCCTGTTTGTTGCAGATATTCTATTTCATTGGTTTTGGATTATTCTGCCTTGAATCAGTTCTCAGCATCTGGGTTATTCAGGTCGATTGCGTCTCTCCCTTTTTTTTGTTCATTCGCTTATTACAGATGTTAAACGACTGAATTGCTAATTCATCTCTCTACAATTGTCCACTGGTCTCTCTTTTGTCATTCAGCAAGTATACATGTATTTCCGAGGCAGCGGTAAAGCAGCTCAGATGAAGCGGGAAGCTGCCAGAGGCGCTGTGAGGGCAGCCCTGTGATGCCATGGTAGCATAGAACCAAAACGACGAAGTTCTTTCGAGAATATAGGTTGTATATGTGCTTGGCCACTGGCTGTGGTTAAGCTTACTGTTTGCCTTAGGTTGATGGCTGTTCGGTTATATTGCTTCATTTTTACCAGCCAATTCCAGCGTATGTTTTTCTACCCCCTGATGTAATTTGATGCTAGTGGTAGTTGTCACTTTCATAGACCGTACTGTTAGAATGTTGAGATTGAATGGTTTCTGAGTTCAATTTTTACAAGTCGATTGAGAAAATTTGCTGTCTTCATTTGTTCAAATGCCTGTTCAATTAATTTGCAAAGAAATGTTGCTATGATGATGTTAATTGTGATATGATGTTCTCTTTTATTTAAATTAGCCAGAAAAAGTGTCATTATTATTTCCACTGCAAAATTTGTCAACAAAGAAATCAATACTCTGAGCACTCACTGTGCAAATAATCTTATTTGGCCACTGAGTCCACACTTGAGTTGGGCACGTGGATTTGTCTTTAATCTGAACGGGATTCATCTTTTTCTTGAATTTGTTCTTTTCCCATTTACTCATTCAAAAACAGAACTTACCTTTCCAACCGCCCACTTGAAAAATCAAATTTCTTGATGATTTCAGGCATCAAATCAAACCGACTTTAATTTTAATTATTCAAATCAAACCCCTAATCTTATGTTTAGAATGTAAAAACTTCTCTGAAATCTCTTAAACTATAGGATAATTTTTTTACAATCCACAAATTTATCAACCTAATTATATATAGAATCTGGAAGATGGATGGATGCATCAAAATAGAACCGATCAAACACTTTCTTAGTGCAGAAATGAGAGAACTATAATTTTATAAGCAACAGGGGAATAATAAAAACTCATATCACATAACATCTTATATAATTAATTATATATCAGTCTAGTAAAAACTGCAGTACATAACTTTTTTTTTTCTCCATTAAAATAAAGCTTACTAATTATATAGTAGATACTTTTACTGGCCACCGGCTGTGTCTAGCAGTAGCCGATACATTTCTTAGTGCAGTCGATGGTGCAGCCACCACCGCCGCCGCCGCCGCCGTAGCCCTTGCCCGATCGGCTGTAGGAGGAGAAGCACTTGGCCGGACACGTGACCTTCTTATTGTAACAAGGACCTTTATCTTTACACACGACGGGTTTCCTTATGATGCCGCCCTTCCCGTACCCGCCTTTGGGGCCGCCGTAACCGCCGCCGTATCCCCCGCCGACGATGCCCCTGTCCCAGCCCTTTCCGAATCCGGGTATGTCGCCGAACCCGTCGCCACCGGGTCCGAAGACCCCGTCGAAGCCGCCGTCCTTCCGAGAGGCGGCGGCGAGAGAGTAGGCCGGCGAGAGGAGGAGGAGGGCGATGAGAAAAGTGGGAATGGCCATGGAGTGAATCATTTGATTTGATTTGATTTAGGAATTAGTTAGGGAGAGGGTTGAAATAGAGAAGGGGAAGTGGGTAAGGAGATAGTGGGAGGCAGCAAATGCATTTATGGACATTGCAGGGGCAGTTGGCTCCTCATTAATGGACTTCTTTCACATTTTTTGTTAAATTTTCAAACAAGTGAAATATAAATATGATTCTCCTTTTTTTTAGTAGGATCGAGCTCGGGATTTGAATTCTCTCGAAGATAAATATCTTAACTAGTTCAATTATGTTCAGTTGACATAAATATAATTTTTTATTCGTAAAGTTTGAAACAAGTATCTATTTCATCTATGAAATTTTGACATTTTAATTTTTTTAATTTGTTAAAAATCTTATCCGTAGTACACATCGGTATTCCAATGCATTTCTCTTTCTTTTTTTAGTTCGCTGATTCTCATCTGGTTCTCTAAATCTCTACAAAATCATCCACCCTCCCCCTCAACTTCCTATCCCCACTACCTTCATAACTTCAAACTTCCTCAACAATGGCGGCCAACAAAGTTCTTGAAGAGGAGGATGTGAAAGAAGTAGAGAATGAGAGAGGAAAAAATAAGGAATTACGATGTTCGGTAAGGAATAAATAAAAATAAAAAAGATTTTTTTTATTTTTTTTGCAGCTCATCTAAAATTCATATAAAATTGGTATTCTAATTCATCCACTTAATTAATTCAGTTATATTTTCATTAGTCAATTAACGGTCGTATTAGGATTTTAGGGATCAAAGACTCACGAGCGTATTTTATCAAATAAATAAATCAGTTGCTTGCCAATGTTAAGATTTTAAAACCAAGACTAGGTATTGTAAATCTATAATTCGATCTTACCAATGTAGATAAGAGGATATAACTATTGAATCTTCAATACTAAAGGGACAAAGAAAGAAAAAAAAAACTAAGGTAGAGAATTAGAATATATGATTTATAAGAGAAAATATTAGTATATAATTCGTGAGAGAAAATAATGATACTCAATGAGTATGATTTTTAATAATGAAAATATATATAAAATGGAAGAGTGGAGGCATGAGAATGGGGTCCTCAAGGCATTTTCAGCTCTTCACGGAGTTGATTTTGGGTTTTTTATTTTTTTTATTTATATATATATTTTTTAATTTATAGAGATACTTTACTTTGTTCCGTAGATATTACATCAAAAATAAATATCATTTATCAGTATTTATTAATCAGATATTGGCTCAGCGACATCTTGCTTCTTTTCTAAATATTGGAGATTAAATTCAGTTGTACTACAAAAAATTAATAAATACCAGATATCTAAATGTTGGAGATTAAATTCAGTTGTACTAAAATAAATAATAAATACTATTTTTTCTGGGGCAAAAATCTATTTTAATTCATGGTTTTAGTTTATTTTGGTCTCTATATTATTTTTTAAATTGAAACGTTCATTTTTTGTCCTTCTAAATTTTCTACTAGAGGGGTCATTTTTCTTTCCTTCATCACTTAATTTTTAACTAGAGGGGTGCCAAAAAATATTTACTCTATATGGACATTATTCATTCTTAACTACAATTGTGATGTTAGAAAAACTCTCACACCAATTCGATGTTAGGCCTACAATACTTTGATGCCTAAATTAGTGTAAGAATTGAAGAAAGTTGGGACTAGAAAAAAGATTTTACGTGCACCTTATAATGACTTTTTCTCCACCCTTCCATAGAAGTACCTTTTAATCGATGGGACAATCGGACTGTACTCATATAGGGTCGTACAAGTGCTTGACCGCCTGGAACGTGTCAGCTTGTCGATTTGTATATGTTGCTCTGTTAGGCTGGACACATCGGGCTGTCACGTGGAATCAAGGGGAAGAGTCAGGGTGAGTCCCTTCTCGATCCCATCTCCAAACAAAATCTCCATGTAGGTCAGAGCTCAGTCTATTTGCCTAGTTCGAGTTTGATCCTTTTTGAAAGATCCAACTTAGTAGCCTCCCAATTTTCTTGTCCCATAATCAGGTAATCATTCGTCCCACAACATAATAGAGCATAAACAAATAAAAAATTTTGGAGTTGATTGCACGAATATTTTCAAGAAAGTTTTTAGTTATTATCTCTTTCAAAATTATAGAATTTGTAGTCAACTTGAGCACATATCAATTGATTAAGACATTATAAAATGTTAGAGTTAGGAATTCTCATATCTCACCCGTAAAATATATATATATATATATATATATATATATATATATATATATATATATATAAAGAAAATGTTAGTTTAAAAATATTGTCAACTATATCAAATAAGAGTATAATAGAAGACAGCCAATGGGCAATTGGCAATGCAGATAATAAGAAGATCGAGTTTCATTAAGTTTAGCAACTCCCAACTAACAATTCATTAAATATGGAGAACCTTCATAATGCACATCCTCTTTTTGAATTTCAACCTTTGACAAAACACCATATAATATATGGACAATAAATTTTTTACATGACAAAAATGAAAAGTATCTCAAATCTTTTTTTCATCTGATTTTTGGTTTTTCTCTTCAAGATTAAGAGTAAATCATGATTTTCTTTTTAGATATAACATAATAAACTAGGATCAGAAGATTCAAACTAGTAATTGATCATATGACACTACATAATTATATTTTTTTTTAAAATTTATTTTTAATCTTTTAAAAATATTTTTTTGTGTGGTTCAATATCACTTTTTTCTTTCCTAATGAATGGGAGCTCTGTACTAAAAGAAAAAAATGGAGGTTTTCCCACTTTGAAATTTAAGGTACATATCACTTTGACTTTTCAATTATTTGGTAGTTGAGGTTGTATATTAATTACTATTTTGACTTCTTAAGTTGCATTAATGTATTCAGTTCACTGCCTTTTTTTAGGAATTAAAAGTTTTTAGTACTCATTATATTGCCCTTTTTAGATACGAGTATACTAATAAGGAGTATGGTGATAAAAAAAATATTTAAATTTACCAAATTTTAATGTCACGAGCACTACAAACAAGGTTTGAATCATCACAGGTTGGCCAATTGATCCAAACAAGTCGAGAAAATTCAAAAATAATTTAGTGGGAATAGATTCAAACTCCACGATTCGTAACCTTCACTTCAATATATACGTGGTTTTCTTTCTTTTTTATCTTTTTATAAGAGAAGGGGGAAATAGGAACAAAAATCCTTGGCAAGAAAAATATGGATGGGGATAAGATAAGGCATCTTATTGACTATGTCATGAGGGGAAATGTGGGATAAAGGTATTGAGATGGTTCCACTTCCCACGTTGAAGAAGAAAAATGTCAACGTAATGAATAGCCTTTTCAACATATAATTTTCAAATTACCCAACAAGCACTCACTTACTAATTCAGTATAGAATCATCATGTGGAGTTTCGAGTAACTGGATTAGTAATTTTTAGTAACATTATTGGAAAGATTCAGTCTCGTATTTTCATATCCTCTTTATTTTGGTTACGATATTTTGAAAAACGTTCTTTCAATTCTTGTTCATTTTAGTAATTGTGTGTGCTTTCAAATATACGTTTAGTCTACGTACTTTTAAAAAGTGATTGTTTTGGTCCATATTTACAAAATTTTAACACAAATTTTATACACATTAAAACTATTTAATATAAATTTATTAATGGCTACATATTAAAAAATAAAACATAACGAGTGAAATGCGTCATATTAAAATTTAAAAGTACAAGAACCAATAGACTAAAATAGAAATAAGTGAGATAAAAATGAAAATGAAGAGACTAAAACAGTTACATTTTAAAAATGCAGGAATCAAAACAAACGTTTCAAAAATATATAAACTAAAATGTATGTTTATGAATCAAAATGATGGAAGGAATAAATTGAATTATGCTTATGTTAGCTCAACCAAGGTTGCGATTTATGATGATAGATGGTGGACAATTGACAAGTGGGTCTGACTTATACCGTAAAGATTTGAAAATTTGGCAAGTGGACCCTAAAATAATATAATTCATTAGTGGTACTCAAAAAAAAAAAAAGAATTCATTAATAGTGGTACTAAAAAAAATACAAAAGAATTCATTAAGTGGGTTGCTTTCAAACAAACCATGTTTTTCTTTTTCTTATAAGGATAAGGTAGGTGGGAAATCCAAAATTTTTAATGTGTATATATATTTCTTCTCAAGTATTGCCATTCATGTAAGAATGGATAGGTTTAGAATCTATAATATTTATGTCTTGATCCATTAAATTTTGTTTAAATTCACATTTTTTTAATACGTTTTTCACATTAATTAATTTTTGTCTATAGGACTGTAATAATATCTTTTTTTGGTTATATAATATCATAAATTGAAATTTTAATTTTCGGCCAATAAAAAATTATTAATATCTTTAGTATTGCTCAAGTTAATAAAACGCTGACAACTGTGCATGATGCCATAAACACGGATAAATAGACAAATATCAAAATTTATACGAAAGCTAATTTGAGATGAATATTTAATTATATCATGATAATGATAATTTAGTCCAAGCACCTTAACCAGCAAACAAGTTGTCGGGAAAAAAGTCAGATTAATTTGAGAACTAAAGGCTACACATAAGCATGTAATTAATAATATTCAAATTTTATTGATTATCAAATTATAATTATAACTTTAATTAACCTCATCAACTATTGATTAGGTATCTTTATTATAAAAAAAAAAAAAAGAACATGAATAGGTTATTTACTTTTATCCTTATATTAGTACAATAAGTGGAGACTAGAAGATTCAAACTTATGTCCATAATTTATTGGTCAAAGACATGTGCGGTTGAGCTAAGTTCATGTTGCCCCTTCCTTCTTCTAGTTAATAGTTTAAAGGCTTAAACTTTTATTTTTATTTATTGATTTTTATATTCATTAAATTTTGAATTTTAGCCCCTAAATCTAATATGCAATATATTTTTATTAAAAGGAATTATAGCACAAAGAAAATATCTATATATAGGATTAGATTTTGAAAACTTTTAAAATAGAATAAAGGGTAAACTTATACAATCAGAGAGACCGACCAAACCACTATTCTGACATTTTTTCAAAAAGAAAAAGTAAGATACTTTTATAAATACATATTCATTTTTTTTTTCTTCTTTCAATTCAACCATATGAGATTAGAATTCGAATATCTAACATCAAAGGTAAAGAGCTGTATTTTGTTTTTGTCACCGCGGTTAATCTTTTTGTTGCATTTAACATAAAATTTGCACGATTTATATCACATGAGCTTTGTTTTTCTCTTTTTCTCTCTTTATTACGGCAAGCTTTCACGTACCTTAATTAATCTCACTGGAATTTAGAGAAACTTTTTTTCCCTTGTTAGCATAAATATTATTGGGCTTGGAGGCCCACAAAAGTCCCGCATTGGCTTTCCCCTTGAGTTGGGCTTTCCAGTTCACCTTCTTCTTCTCTCTCTTAAAATCTCTGTATTGTATTGCATTATATGTGTGTTTCACGTTGAACTTGTGTTGAATCATGTGAATCTTTTCTTTTCTTTTTTTCCTTTTCGTAAAGTTAAAAGTGGGCTTTGTTTTGTTTGGGGATTCTTTTCACTAATTTATATATTCAATTTAACAGATTTTGCTTCGTCCTTTTTTTTTCTCATTTTTTTTAATAAATAATATCGAATCTTATGGTTAGAGAGTGTGACCGTGGGGGACAAAGCAGCGCTGTCATGGCGCGTAACCCACCGTCTCTGTACCAATTCGCCATGTGAACCATTATCAAAATTTAAATTTAAATTAAAAAAATAAAATAAAATCTCTCAATAATGTTCATTTTCTTCACCTCGTTTGCTTTATTCTGTCCCCCTTTTCTCCTCTCTATAAATTTCCCAACGCTCTCGTTTCGCCTTCCAAGTCCAGATTTCAGTTTCAGTTTTTTCAGAGGCTAATAATTAATCAATCCTCTCGCCGCCGACACGTTCTTACCGGAAGCACAAATTTCAGAGATGGCCGGTGGCAGAAGCGACGACATCAACGGCGCCACGTTCTCTCCCAGGAGTTCTGGCCGCCCGATTCCCAAGCGGGGGCAGGTTAAATTGGGGATTATGGTGGGCCTCGCTCATTCCGTCGCTTCAATTTTCTCGCCCACTACTCGCCGGAGCTAGACTCCACGCCGCCGAGCGGTGGCTCACACTGAACCGGCCCGGCCCACCCTTTTTTTTTTACGAGTTAATGAGAGTGAAAGGGCATGGAGAGCTGTTTTTGGTTTCTTTCTTTGTAAAAAGTTGAGAATGTTTATTAATGAAGATTTTGTTTTTTTTTAGGTAATTTATTGGCACAATTTTCGTCTCTCGGGTCAATAACATTAATATAAAATATATTCACTCAATTTGATGACCGAGTAAAACAATGGATATAGGTCAGTTCGAAAAGAACGATTGAAAAAATCAATGGCTATGAGTTGGACTGAGATACGTTGGAACATTAATACGAAAGATAAATACTATTTCGGTATATATTTTGAATTATAATTTTTATCGTTGATCATTACATTTATTCATGTTTTAATTTAAGGTCTTATTTAATAGTGACTACATTTTAATCCCATCTTTTTTTAATAGTTAAACTTGGCTACACAACTTTAACTTTAATGTAACATTATTTTAGCATCTTCAATTATTGAGCGGTAAAAGAAAATTCAATTTTACATATCCTAATTGTTATTCATTGTTAAAAGTATATTTTCGTACAATAGAGAATATTCTTATATAGAAGATAGACATTGATATTTGAGCATTTTCTTTTCATGTTTTTAATGTTTTCTTTCTTATTCAAGGACAAAGTTCTACGGACTTAAAAAAGCGATAATACACTTTATTAAAAAAATAAAAATAAAAATTTCATAGCCCTCACTCTAAGAAAGATACATACTACATCAAACATATTTAAACAAAAAAAAAAACCCTCTAAATAATTTTTAATTACCAATAACACAAACACAACACAACACCGGCGGCAGACAGTTTGGCACTGTTTCAAAATACAACATTCAAATTGAAAAGACAAATATATATTATTTGGTTACATAATAAATAATAAATCGAAATGTGGGTACAAGTAAAATTAAAAGAAGGGTACGGGCAAAAATGTCCTGATGTTGATAAACACGATCCCACCAATTTAAAACCAAATCTTCATGATTTTTTTTCTTTCAAAATTAAAAAAAAAAAAACAACCAAATCTATTTATCTATCTTAAATATAAGATCTCAAAGCAATACATTGAACCCAACACCCCTCTTTCAATTCTGCAGCCTCTCAGATTCAGTGTCTGGTTTTTGTCCTTTGAATTAAAAAATGAAATGAAACACACAATTATTTGCAACTTGCTAATCTTTGTTCTTATTATATTAATTGCTTTCAATGCTATACTTAAAAGGTAAAAGAAGGGTCGTTTTTTCTGTCGTATTCTCTTTATCAGCATAGTAGTGAGGGTGACGTGCACTAATTTAGAATCATGTTCTATGGACCATTTGAAGTTTGCTTTTGCATTTTTTTGGAATCTAAGTTTAATTAACTGATTTAAAATTTTGATCTTCTTTTGTTTTGTTTTGAAAATCTACTTTGTTGTTAGTGCTTAATTATTAATTTGGTTAATGCAAATATGAGTTCGCTTTCATGATTATTCCTCTCTTTCTCTCTGACTTTTAGAGTTTTTACAATATACTTGATTTTTTCTCTATCGAAAAAAGATTTTTTCCTAAAATAAAGAATATAGAATTTTAATAACTGAATTATACTCAAATTCGTGACTAAAATATAAGAGTTGATTATTGATTACCATGAAAATTTTAGTTCTTGAATCAACTTTTCGTAACTTAGAGCTAAAAAGTTAAATCTACCTTTAATAGAGGGAGTTTATCGAAATTCATAGTATGAATTTTGATAATTTTATGAAATATATAACTTTGAAACTGATTTATTTGCTACAAGTTAAATATTTTTCCAAGTATGTGGGATAACTTATGTTTGGAAAAGAGGTGATTTTTTAGAGTTGTTGAGAAGTGGTGTAATTTGGTTAAGGGTAAGTGAACACGATAAATGGAGAAAAAGCCACCGTCTGTGGCGGGGCAGCCTTGGCTTCATCAGATACCCATCATCCCTTTCTTTTTGGTAGTGGTGGCCATATGAGCACGTTTTTTTTTTCAATAGTTAACCAAAAAAGGACGAGATCTTCTATTTTCTTTTTCTTTTTTTAAAGGTAGATTTCTCGTGTGATTAACGATTTTATTTTAATTTTTTTATTACATTAATGCCACTTTGTTTGATTCTCAGTCAAAAGTCAATATTACCCTTACACTTTTACAAATATCACGAAGCTACGTCACTTGATATATCTAATGTTGATATATCTATAAATTGTTAAATTTACTTTAACCTATCCACTTAAGTTTTTGAGGTTATTTGGTACTTTAACACCTTGCACCGATGTGGTGTTCCACTATGTCTACACTTCAAAGCTTAATCTTATATTTCGTTCAAGGTGTTGAGTTGAATGCTGAGAGATTGTACACATTTGAGAAGGTGGGGCTTTGATTTTTATAGAGGTGAGCATGACTACGACATCTATATCTTTCATTCAGAACTGATTTTCTACTGACAATTAGAAAATCATCGGTCAGAACTGAGTGTCCCGCCTATTGTTAGCAAATTTTTTGTTAGCAGGAAATTTTTACATGTTGGACCGAGCTACGTTTTGCATTTATGCATGTTGATTTGTTCTTCCTCATCCTCAACATGATCGAACTAAGACCCAAACACGTGTTACAAAATAAGAAGGTGACGTGTGATTTTATTTTTACTCCTATATAACAACTCTACTATTCACATTAAACTTTCCATTCCGACCTGTTACTATCCGATTGAAGTTTTCATTTTCCTTGCGATTTAAGTAACACATCCCGCAACTTATTTAATGAATTGATTGTCAAGTAAACTCCAACATTTGAATTTTTCTTCATTATAAAAGCAAATTCAGACTTGGGCTTGTGTGTCAAGTAATTTGACTGTATCCTCTTGAATTCAAACGGACCATTTCAATGGACTGGACAGACGACGTCACTACCTCTACTAAAGATAAAAGGTCAAAATTGTAAAATTAGGCATAAGTTTGATTGATTTTGATTTTGCAAAACTGACCATAGACGGGCGGAGTCAAAAACTCAATCATAGAAAGCAACAAGAAAAGCAAAACCAAGACGCCAGTTAGGCAGGGTTCCGAAAGTTGTAATTTCAGACAAAACCAAGGGCACGCTCGTCATTTCGCCCTCTGGCACTTGGATTTCTTCTTAGTATAAATATATATGAATTACAAACAAAATTCGAATCATAATCATAATCAGCAATAAATTCTCCTTCTGCGGGATTTCTCTCTCTTCAGCGCTTTCTACTTTCTTTCTCACTCTAAATCTGAGATGGCCGGTGCCAGGAGCGACGCAAT
Organism: Momordica charantia; assembly: GCF_013281855.1. Classification (NCBI taxonomy): domain Eukaryota; kingdom Viridiplantae; phylum Streptophyta; class Magnoliopsida; order Cucurbitales; family Cucurbitaceae; genus Momordica; species Momordica charantia. The sequence continues at coordinate 22,055,461 of NW_028275157.1, read as the reverse complement.
CAACGGTGGACGTTTGTCGAGCAAATATTCCGACCGTCTGATCCCGAAGAGGGGCCAGGTGAAAATGGCGATCATGGCGGGAATTGCCCACTCTGTCACTTCTATGTTCTCTAACGGCGGCCGGAAATAACTCCGGTGGCCGGCGAAGCGAACAAGTTAATCGGAGGCGTTGATTTTTTTCCCCTAAAATCGACGGTTCTGATTTTCCCAGTGTGAGCGGTTCAAATATTATCGAACGTCACCGATTAGACGCTAAGATCTTCCGATTCGTTAATTGAAAGATGAGGAAGAAACTGAGCTGACCTTTCCATGGCGTCATTCAATTGTGTATTTGTGAAATTTTTTTAATTATTTTTTATGGGTTTTTTTTAATAACTTTTGTTTAGTAAGAGGACTGATGGTGTCTGTAAATTAGCCTAATTGCTTAATTTACTGTTAAATAATAATAATAATAATAATAATAATATTCTTGTTCTAGATTCATTTTCCACTCCTCATTTGTGTCGGTTGAATTATTTACTCGAAAATCAGAAGGGGAAAAAAAATAATCGAAGAGGGGTTCATGAGTATTAATGTTTTGCGAATAAATTGTAAAGAATTATTATCGTAGGGTAGGATGCTCATGAAATTATTTTAATCTGAATTTACATTAAATAACATTGCAGAAATTGAATTATGAAATAATCTTTGTGTGTAATGTTCCATCCAAACATTTGCAACTCATCGGATAAATTTGCAACTTATTTGATTCCATTTTTAGGATTGTTTAAATAGGTTTCTTTATATGAATAAATGGCAGGTGAAGTAATAAAAGTAGATATTTAATTTAAATTAGAAGTATTGATACCCAAAAGTAAAATTAAAAGGGTAAAAATGTTAAATGTGTGATTAAACGATAATGTAAAGTCCATACATGAAACCATATAATATAAAAAATTGATGAGATTGAGAGGACAGAATGGCCATTTGAAGTTTGAAGTGACAAAATCTGATGAGACGGATGCGAATCTTAAACATAATCCAACACTCTGTCAAAGAAATTTTAAAAAATTAAATAAAATAATAGTTTTGTTGAGTAAGTGCATTGGACTGAATCCAACTTATTTTTCAAAATTCTATGTCTCACCTCTCTCCTCTGACCAATAATATTATCCTGCAATAATAATAAGGTGGCTTGTAAATATTTTAAAAATATAATAACATTTAAGTTAAATTTGAAGTTTAATCTCTAAATTTCTATGATTATGCCTAATATTTTCTTGAACTTTGAAGATATTTGACATGTTTTCAAAATTGGTTTTTGAAATTTAAATTTCAAAAGTGTATTAGTATATGAACTTTTAGTTTTGTGCAGATAGATTTCGAATTCTAAAAAATGTCTCTAAATTTTCAATTTTGTATTTAATAGATTCACAAAGTTTAAAAACTGTCGGGTCTTTTCTTATTTTGTGTGTATTCTAAAGCTTAAGTGTCCAGTTGATTTCTTAAGTTTTATTTTTGTGTTTGATAGATTTCTAACTAATTAGATATTTTTTAAAAAGTAAAATAAAATTAGGATAAATTTTTGTCTAATAAATTAGAAATTTATTAGATACAACATCAAAAAGATAGAAGCATACTATGTATTTTTGAAAATCCATGTACTGAATAGCTCAAGCACCTATTTTCGATAAAAGACTGTGAGTTCGAATCTTAGCTAGAAAAAACGAAAAAATCGTGAGTTCGAATCTCAGCTAGAAAAAAAAGTTTAATAAATAAATTTGAACCAATTTCTGAAATTTCATGACAAAATATCACTTTCTGAAACATGAATCAAACCCACCTAAATTATTTTACAATTTTGAGAAAGCCTATTAAAAATAATAATTATCCAACATAAACTAATCTTAAAATATGACATCAATAAAAGAACTTCTAGAAGTATGATCCACATATTTTTATATAGTAAGAAACGATTCAATAATTGAATTAAAATAAGTGAAGTCCCACTTCCTTCCTTCCACCACCACAAAACCTCCGGCGGCGGCGGTGCCCCAAGAAAATCCAGCGGCTAATATCTCCGAAAGAGGTGCCATCTGGTCCAGGTGAAGTGTACAAAATGCCACCGTGGCCCCATGGGTGTGGGCCTGGGGCAGCTACAACCGCCGAGATTCTTTTTTCTTTTTTTTCCTGGTAGTGGAAGCAAATTGACTCGTTTTATTTATTTATTTTTGTCAAAATTGGATTCAAAAGCAGAAACCAAGAAAACTTGATTACAATAAAACTCCACTCTGATTATTTTATTACACGATTGCCTCACCCTTTATCTTGTTCCCTCGGTCGAATCCCATTTTTTTCTGAAATACCAGAAACGCCCTTAGGGTGCAGAAAAATTCTAAACATTATGATCCACGTGTGAGGAGAAAGTGGTAATTTCACAAAATGAAAAAACCAACAAGACAGCTGTTGCCCAAAGCAAAGACCACCACCAACTAACATTTAAAAAGCTACACCATAACCAGTGAATAGCAAATTAATCAAGAAACCAAGGGCTTATCTGCAAAAAATTATTAAACTAAAGTTAAACTACATACTTTGAATTGGCTCTGCCTCTATATAAATCCAGCTCAGGTGGGCTTTTGAGAGCATCCAAAAAAACTTCAACTTTCTCTCATTTTCTCTCTCTAGAAGAAATTTGCAGTGATGGGTGGTGGTGAAGGAGCAAGGAGGATGAACGAAATCAACGGTCAGAGATTGGGCAGGAGATTTTCCGGTCGTCTGATCCCGAAGAGAGGGCAGGTGAAGATGGGAATCATGGTGGGCCTGGCCCATACTGTCACCTCCATCTTCTCCCACAGCAGCCACAAACACTTTTCTTCATAACTCAGCTAATGGCGGAAGCACTGTAAATAGAGAAACATAGATATCTTCGAAAACAATCGTTAGCCAATTTATTTTCTTCTGTTAGTTTTGAGGTCGAAGAGATTGAGGTTGTAAATTCGCCACCAATATAAATACTATTATATTTGCTTTTTTCAACTATTTATTGCAATTCTTACATAGCCTTTCAAAATTCTCTCTCTGTATGAATTGGGAGAAAAGATCAAACAATGAAAGAATCAAAACTTTTGTGAATACTCGAAAAATGGGTATGGGGAAAACTCCGTGTTCGTGTTCGTGTTGGTGATTTGATTTGTTTGTGTTGGCTTCAACCTTAACCAATCCGAGAGTTGTCTCTGCCAAAGACAAGAGTGGTAGCCCAGTTCACAGCCACATAGAACCTGTTTCTCCAGCTGATTACACGAGTGAGATAAGCAGATCGCCATATGAACCAGCTGACGAACCCTGCCATTGATATGCCTTTCGCATCCTATATCCAATTCCCCCCAAATTATACAAATCAGGACATGTAAACTTCGAAGAAAACAAGAATGATGTTTGATTCCAAGCAATTTTGGTTCGTTTACCTTTGACTGGCGTAGATCGACGAGAGCTTTGTAACGGCCGACAGATGCCATGCTTCCCAGATGTTTATATTCAAAAGGGTTGCCCAAAGGAATGTCCTTTGCACTCGAGGCCTTGCCTCCATTCTGTTTTCCAATTCTGTTGAACAGCTCTACTAGATACTTCCCTTCCCTTTCTGCAACCTGTTTGAACAGTATTGAAGAAATTGGTAATGGTGGTTTTAAGTTTAACCCAGAAATGCCATTAACTAGAGGAATTAGTTTATCGATTTATGCTTCATCATCCATATAAAGTTCTCATCTTTGCATACCTGGGCTAGAGCAGGAAGAACTGGTCTTCCTGTTTGTTCAAGAAAGCCAGCGCAATCCCCAAGTGCAAAAACATCTTCCACGGAAGGAACTCGCAGCCATCCATCCACGCCAATCCTGTTCCACTCAATACTGTTAACTGGCTGAAAAACATTGTAGACAGTAATATAAGAAACCAGAAGAGGATCTTCTTGAAGAGAATGGTGATTTGTGGGATTTGTTAGCTTATTTATATATATATACCTTCCACCAGGGGCCTTTGGAAGATGAAGTGATTTCACGAATTCAGAGGGACCGACGCCCGTAGACCAGACCAAGAGGCCATATGGAACATCAGTCCCATCACTGAGAACTATCTTCTTGGAATGTACTTCCTTTACGACACCCCGCATTAAGCGAACACCACACTGATGAGCAAAACGAAATTTCTTTTAGGAGATTACAGACAGATTCAAAGCAGAAAACATGTAACTTGTCGGAGTTGAAGCATACTATTCTACCTTGGTCAGGTGCTTTGTTGCATATTCCCGTAGCCCGACATCGAAAGACGATAGAATCTCATTTGCCTGTTTGGAGGAGAGTGTCAAAACCAACAAATATTGCTGAAACATTGTATCTATTTTCTTTGCAATGTTGTGGTCCGGAGTTGGAAACGTATGGTACCTCAATTAGTGTAACTTTAATGTCGTCTTTGACATGAGTATGGCGATCTCGAACGTCCCTCATGATGAAGTCGCTCAATTCACCACTAAACTCGACACCTGTTGGACCACCCCCGATAACGACACAGTGAAGAAGACGCTTCTTCTCTTCCTCTGATATACCTGTAGGATACAGTAGTCTCTAATGTTAGAAAACATAGCCGGTTATTTTAGTGTCAGTTTGGGACCTGTGATGATTTGAAGACGCAGTTAACCTGGATTTTCAGAGAGCATTAGATTCAAAAGAAGCTTTTTCCTTATTTCTTGAGCATGATTTACTTCGCGGAGGAAAAAGGCGTGTTCCTTCACTCCCTTGATACCAAAAGTCAAGGGCTCAGCTCCAGCAGCAATCACAAGCTTATCATAAGCAACTCTAAATTGGTAAGGCTCCTGAGGTAGTCCACCCTTACTAACAGTCTCACAGAACACCTGATCAATGAATGAAAGAACTGATTATATCTTTTCGATAGGGAAGCTAACAATGAGGACGCATTCTTTTGCCTGCTATATAATTCAGCATAAAGTGAAGAAGTGCTTTCTACTTCTGTTTCAGTTTTGAACATGAATATTTATATCAGCTGGCGATCATTTTCAATCAAATGAAGATGAATTGAAAAATTATAAGGCAACTACATTTCATTGCGAGCCTCTTATTTGGTTCCCATAGCAAGAGAAGATCGGTCAAATTGTCACGAGGCTGATAAGCTAGATTAGAAGTTATGGACCCTTCCCAGAAGCAACTCTTTCTTGTAAGAAACCCATTTTATTACTCAAAAAGAGTTGATAACTCGCAGCTCAGTAAAGCAGAAATTGGAAAAAGAACTAACCTCGTGCTTGTTTGTATCAATGCCCCTGCAAGAAGCCAGATAAAAGTAAGAATTGGGATCCCTTGCTAAAGCCGTTTGCATCATGCTGACAGGCTCGGCTACCGACCGAAATTCCAAGGTTCCAACACAAGTTGAAGCAAGAAGAGGAGTAAACACCATATGATTCCTAGGTGATATGCAAACAACATCATAGACCTTGGTGTCGAGCCCCTTGAGGAATCGACACGCAGCCCAGCCAGTACCGAGGACGACCACCCTCGGCTTTTCCCCTGGCTTGGTTGCTTCCAGTCCAGGCCAAAAAGTTGGCTCATCACACTCCAAATCAGACTCCTCTACAACCCTTTCGGCTGAAGGAAACTGGTGCTGCGGCGTTGTTCTTATTCCCCTGTTCCAAAATTCCATGTGATTCACCCTTGCCATGTGAGGAAGGTTCAACATATTGCCATTTCTAGTGACATTATTTAATGGTTGGATGAAACATTTATACGTTGATGCTCCGGGGCAATACGTATCCTTGAGACACGATTGCATACCGAACGTGGTTCCGGACATTCTCAGTCCTTTACTGGCAATCCTTGCAAAAACCATCTTCACAACAAGATTTGGTAATTCCTTCCTGTTCTATTGGAATGGAACCCAAATTCCGTACTCCTAATTTGCTGCAATTGAGAATATGAAAGAGAATGAGAATGAGCTTTTATAATAGCTAATATGATAAAATGACCTTAGACTAATTTATAGGAAGTAGACTTCACCATTACATGACAAGCAAGCAAAAGACAACTTTGCCCTGCCCATCACATGGTGGCAGATACAAAACCAAGGGAGAAAAGACAAGCATATTAGAGCATTAACACTAACCAATTGAACTATTGCTCTCTCTCTGACCAAAAGTTGTACAATTACTTCCATTCACTACATCAAAAAATGTCTGATCCTTAGTGTTACTAATTCCATATTAGAGTACAACATTTAAACATCTTATGGATGATTTAGAAATCTTTGACCTTACACCTTAGGATTACAATAATGATATATATTTGAGGAATCAAACTATTTAATTCAGCAAGCGCAATCAAATCTCTAGCTGCATAGTAATAGACCGCAACCAACTAAAGAACATGGCATAATTCAATAATAGCATTCGCTGTTCCCCCAACATTAATGAAACATATAGGCATCAAATGAGATCAGCATATGCAATGGAAGAAACTTCAAAATCATTACAGCCTTTCCTTAAAAAACAATGCCATCTAAAGCACATTATAAAAAGAATAAAAGCGGGGCCAAGTTATCTGCGAAAAAAAATTATGGGCATGCAGCATAACAACTGTTTTAACATATTGAAGGGCTGAAGACAAAGAGAAGAACGTGGAACCGCTCCCATGGGATTTTGGACAAAAGATCTACAAAAGGACTGGAGCTTTCCTATGAACACTTTCATGACGAGATCATTTCTTTTATTCTACAGAAAAGAAGAGGAAAAAATACAACCAACCCACAGAAAATGATACAGAAAAAGGGTTACTCAGTTAAATGCAACAAAGAAAATAAACAGGAAACATGAAGCAAATGCAGTAAGAGCACAAGATTTGTGGTAAAGGGTTAAAGGAGCGTTACCCTTTTCAGATGATGTAGTTGTAAACTCGTAATGGGATCTGGAGCAAGAGGCGAGCAAATCCCAGGACCGTGGAGAGGCCTTTTAAGAAGAAGCCGCTTTTGGGGGTTTTTTGATGCAAGGAAAAATATCAATACCCATATGTTAAATATTTGTTATACGGTGAAAAAGACAAGCAGGGACAGCAACCCGAGGCCAGAATTGCAACGACTTGAGGCGCAAGTAAGTCATCTGGCGACCTCGTTTCATAAAGTGAAGGACAAAATGTTAAATTTTAGATTTTTTCCTTATTGATCGGTTTATGCCATATTCTTTTAAGAGGAAATTACTATGGCTCTTTAAATTTTTTAAGTTGTATTTATTTGGTCCTATATTTTAATTTTCTTAAATAAATTTCTGAACTTTTGTGTCTTAAAGGTATTTGACGTCAAATTAAAACATGGGCAATTTTTTTAATACTAAAATGAAGGAGACAACTCAAAGGTTCGAAGCTTAATCATGTTAATATTTGTCATACCAAGAATTGAAAGTTTGAATCTTTTGATAACTTGATCTAAAAAAATCAAATCTATGAGATTAAAAAATATGTTCGGTTCTGTATTTTATTTAAGACGATTTAGTCCATGTAATTTCAAATTAGTAATAATTTAAAATCCTCATCAAAATTAAAGGTTGATTTTTATTATATAACGATTCTGTCTTTGTAATTTATATACACATTTAGTCATTCGTCAGTTTATCGATCTACATGTATAAGAAACTTTATTTTTTTTATGATAAGGACTAAATTATTACAAAATTTAAACTACGAGTAAATGCAGGGGAGAAAAAGTATCTTTTAGCCCAACTTATAATTTAACTCGGTCAAAAGAAAGGGTGGAATAGACTTTCCATATTAGGTGGCATTTTCCAACGGCCAATGGGAAGAGAAGTTGAACGACTTTCTGGGAAAGTAGACTAGAAAAATGGCCGCCACCTGTGGCTGCTTCTTTAGCACTTGTGTCATGTTTTGTAAAGGATGTACTTTTGTCTCCTTCATCAATTATGTCCCCATTGGTAACACACGTTCCCCACAAGGGGTAGTTTTACTGCCTGTCGTGGTTCTCGACCATGATTACTATTTAAGCTCTCAGTCACCTCTGTTCTGTTTTATCACACCCACGAGAAATAGTTGGATCATACTTGGCTCTTTATCACCACCATTGAAAAATTGAGCATTCATTATTTTAAAAAAATCAAATCTTTGTCATCTTTTCCTTTGCATATGAACTTTAATACGAAAAAAATTCATAATCTAATAAAAATGTTATGAATGTAGACCAAAGACCAAGTAAAAAGAAAGTTTCAAATACTTATTCTCAAAGAATTCATGTCCATTGAATCAAACGGGTTCCTTATTTTCCACGTTTGATGATGTAAGAACTTCCAGAATGTTGCATATGTCAGCAGTCAGCTTCTGTTTTAACTGTAACATGAGATTGGCTAAAATTCGAGTGGTCTTTTGACATAAGCAAATTCCATTAAGTCTGCTAAAAATTCAAAATCGGATACAGTGATCTAAAATTTACAAAGCAGGTGTTGAGGATGTCAGATGAGGTGTTTGAGTTTGATATCTCCTATTAATCTGTCATAAAACTGGGCGTGTAGATTGAATATGAGATGGGGTTTGTCTGTTCTGTGGAGTTGTGGGATATTTAAGCTCAATTCTTGTAAATGTTAGTGAAAATTTTCCTGAACTACAATCTGGGATTTAATCTTTAAGATGCAGACTAAAGGCAGTGAATCAACTGAATCATATTATCCAGTGACTGTTCAATTAACAGATGATTCTCCTCATATTGGGTTCTTTATGAACAATCATAAATATAGTACAGGACAGAGGAATGGAGAATGAATCAATTCATGTCCTCAACCATTTTACTATTGTATGAAATGGATCTGATCTCTCCCATTCATTGTCTTCAAGCTTCAGCCACTTTCACTTCAGAAGCCGCGATTCGGTTGAGGGTAGCAGCCAATCTGATGCCACTTTGTGCTAACCTCTTCTCTACGACTGGCAACCGGCTAAGAAAATAACTGTCTGCAGTGAAACAGGAGAAATTTTGGCTCATTTGGTCAGCCAACCACTCTTAATTCTATAGATTCAGGAAGCTGGGAGCATAGAGAAAGAACTAGTGCAGAGTTGAGTTATTCTGGCATCTTTGTATGCCTCAACAAGCAAACTGGTAGAGTTTCTCGAAAGTTTTTTGAACAGGAGCCTTCTTTAACAGATTAATGATTCAGATTTTTTTATCATATTGGCAGAACAGAAAGGAATCAGGGATGAACTTGTATTCGAAACGTTCCTATGGGTAACAGGATGGGTTAAAACCTCTCGAGTATAATGTAGAAACAGAAGATTTAACACAAGAAATTCGTCTGATCTTGATGACTGGAAAATGTCTCTCTTTTTAACGGTAAGGATTGCAAGTTGCAACAATAAACTAAGTGGCATCTATCTGGTTTTGACATATAGAATCAAATCCCATGCAGTTTACACCCTTTCGCATTCTTATCACTGGATATCTAGAGGTCTCGCTCCTTTCATTACGCTCATACCCACCTCCACCAAAATCCCCATTAAGAAGTTTAGGTTTCACCTACAACCTATTTTTAACCACAGCACTGGAAACAGATAAGTTAATGTGGAAAAGAAACCATACATGTGAGTGTAGGAGAGGTTGTCTAGAAAAAAGAGTATACCATCTAGTGTGCTTCCGGGAGTGGCATTCTTGTACGCATATTTACACGCCAAGCTAATACTTTCAGAAGCATACCTGAAAAATAAGAGGCATCCAATCAAGTCTTACCATTTCCTAGAACTTTATGGTGGGAAAATGAAGGTTATTTTTCACCCGATGAATATTTTTCTCCTCTTTCGAGCTAAAAAAGACGTTATCTTAAGTTTCAGCAACGTATAATAGTGGCAAGTCCATCTTCGTATACTAATCAGGGATGCTCATATGACAGCAGAGGAATCATTTGATTACATGATTTGAACATAAACAGGTTGCCGAACATGGATAAGGGATAAGAATGATAAAATACTCACGGGTTAGGACAAACTGTGTGGTTCTCTGTGCAATTTCTCCAACTTGATACATCATTATACCATTCATCCTTCAGAAATTTAAAACGAAGATGGCATAAGGAAAAAGAACTATGAGTAAAAAATAAGAAAAGTAAATTGTTCTATCAAAAAAGGCAAGTCAGAACATAAAATCAGAGAAAGGAGGCACACCACAATGCTATTTTGAATAGCTTGAATCATTAGTGCAAGGCTTGAATTGTAGAACGTCTTCAAGGCAGACTCAATGATCATGTTATCCCATACCTGTAGAAAGACCATTTCATTTTTATGGACAAAACTATTCCAATACCAGATGGATAAAAACCAAAACATTCTGCAGTATGTAATGGGATTTCCGAGCTTGTAGTTTTAACCATCATGGTGAAGTTTTACGAGATGTTTCGTGTGTTTACTGTCAAATGGTTAAAGGTGTATGAAGAATAGTGATGAAATAAGGAGGGTACTTGTGAGGAGGGAATTCAAATCTCTAGGTGCACTTACATGATGAAGATTAGTCTTTCTACGGTACCAACGGACTGTTATTGAATTACCACCAAGATCTCCAATGAAACCAACATGCAGGGGCTGCCACCAAATAACGGAAAATTCAGATACAAAGGAATAAAATCATAAATTATTCGATTCTTTAGGGAAAAAATGAAATACAGTTGACACTATTAGTATTATTATGTAGTTAATGCACAAACTTGCTAATCAAACTATAAAGATTCCTATTTGAAAAGAAAGAGTGATTTTACCATCGGATGAAAATACACTTTCAACAATATTCCAAGGACTAAAGTTTGTAGTTACATAATATAAGTTTCATGAACCTAGCACTTCATATTTTCAGTTTCTCTGAGTGCCTAAAAGTTCAGATCTGTAGAAAGGGCAAACCTGGTGGACATCTCCAATAAAATGGGACAAGAACATGAGAGCCTCTGTTAAGTTATCTGAAAATACCACGTGAATAAAAATGACGTTTGTTCGAAAAATGTATGGACAGGATGGGTAGTTATTTACGGTGCTTACATCTAACATCTGAAGTCATCTCTTTGTAAGTTGATTCAAGTTGCATGGTATAGTTGTAAATTGCCGCAATCACACACCTACCGTTATGTCCATGAGTGTCATGACAGTCTCCTATAATGAAGCAGAGGAAACTGTTACACTCGTAAACATTGTCATGAAGAGAAAATCAATCATTAGCGTTAAATCTTGCAACTAAAAATACCTTGTTGAATGAAAGGAATCAAAAATCAAATTGAATTTAATAACCATCATATATGACATGTTCAGAATGACATATTTTCATTAACTTCGTAGTTGGCAACATAAGATGTTTCAAAGCTAGAAGGGGAACAAAAGGCAACAGGCAACTGGCACAAGAATTGCAGAACAAGTTAGTTCATTTCATGTGAACACTTTATCATCTTGAAGCAACGAGACATTGAAATTCTGTGTCAAAATCTTATGTTCTTATGAATATGAAATTTTTAATTTAGGAAGATATTGGCGCTAGTGCTATAATAATTACGCCATTGGCCATATAAGTTAACTTCAGAGGATACATTGGTTATGTTATCATGAACTATCAAATTTCTCAGCCTCAGTATTCCTGTGGTTCAACAATGCTTTTGAATTTTAAAGCTCATAAACACTACAATAGCAACCATTATATAAAACAGTAAAACGGCATGATAGTTCACAAAAGGAACTGAAAATACCTTAAGCTCAAACTTACTCGAGTAATTATAATTACAAAAGAAATCAGGAGTGTCAACATAGTGTAAAACGCTACTCCAGTGATAATGAGCCTTTCGTCGAATCTCATCAGGCCAGGAGCATACAGCGGCGAGATCACCCTCAGCAGAAGCTGGAAGCAATTCTTTGACCATGGATAGAGCATCTTCAGTGAAATATCCCTAAACCAGAAAAGTGATATCAGTCTTGTCTTGAACACTGCAGGATCTAATGATTGCACTCCCTATCATAGGATGATATCAGATACAACCAGCTCCAAGTCGTCTCACCAAACAGATTTCTAGCTTACTAAGAAGCTAAAATAGTGGATACAAGTGTTTATTTCAGTTCTATATGTCAAATATCCAAATGGGTCCAAAGTTTTCTAATAGCGGACCAAATTTCACAAGGTCCTCTCTCCTTTGCCACGTTTGCTTTACCTTAAATCCTGACCTACACTATTAAAGCTACACTTTCGAGGACTTTCAATCAACAACCCCAGTTATTATCCTTATTTTCTGAACTGGACTGCACCATATTCCCTATTACCCTTCTGTAACACCGAAAGCTTGACAAAATAAATGATGACTGATGCTTAAAAATGAACTGAATATTCTTACCTCGGCTATCTTGCAGATTGCATAGTGACCTTCCTTTCCCCAGCCGAGGATTCCAGGTACAAGTAGCAGAAAAACGGAAGCTCTCCAGAAGAGCTCAAACCGGCCCATGACTGCTCTTAGCCCCAAAATACGCTGTCAACACAATCAAATCGGCTGAAGCTTAGCAGTGATGGAAGACTTTACCTGTTGGATCTGTTGCTGAAGCTCGATCGTCTGCAAAACTACACCGGCTTTTTTCGACGCTTTCCTCCCGGCCAATCAAAGGTAACGCAAATTAAAATCTGAAAAATGAACAGTCAATTAACAATAATTTTCGAATATTCTATATAATTTCTTATATGAAAACTCAATCCTAGTTCCTACTCTGCCATATGCCACATGTGGGTGCCCTAAAAACTTAGGTTTAAAATTTGAAATTTAATCAAGTTCGATGCTAGTTTGTAATGCTAACTTGAACGTTCTCGCGTGATTTTTTCCATCCGTCGATTTCTCTTCTGGGTTTTTTTAATTCTATCTTGCAGAACCATCTTTCCACTTTCTTTTCCCTTTCTCACCTTCTTCCTCCTCACACGTATACACGGTCACTGCCATTCTTCTTGTTTTGAATCTTCTTTTTTCCCCCTTTTTTGCTCGCTTGTGGAGAATGCTTATGGCAAAATATACCTAAGATTTAATATCGTTTTATTGTCAACTAAATGTGATAGTTGTAAATATATAATCTACCCATCATTTTTTTACATGATTATTCTCTTATTTATAAAAAATTTAATGGTATCAGTAAAAGATTAACCTTGACCCATCTCTTCCAAAACTACACTAAATTTGCTATCGGTTTTATAAATCTTATCTTCAGACGTAAGATACATTAAAAATTCAAACATAGGTGGTTGGTAATGAAACACAATGTTCTCTTGGTAAATTAAAGTGGGTGTCCCTGCTTACAGAAAAATGGCCAAAAAATATGGCCACCTGAATATTTGTAGAAGATTCAATGCTATTTATGCTCCTGTTTTTCTGTCTGGGCTCTGTGAGAGAGGCCCAAAACTTCTCGTTGTGGGCGGGGTTTTAGAACCCATGTTGCAAAGAACTGAACTGGGCATTTGTCTGTTTGTTTTTGAAGAAGCATTTGATTGGGTTTGGAAAAGAAACGATCTTCCATTCCTTCCCTTGTAGAGGAATAAGATATCTTCGATCAGCTGTGTCGTGTGTGCTTTGGAGAGTCCAAATTCCAGTAGCAGATAAACAATGAAAGCAATAGTGATCAGCCAACCGGGCGACGCAGAAGTTCTTCAACTGCAAGAGGTTGAGGACCCAGTAATCAAAGACGATGAGGTTCTGATCAGGGTCGAGGCCACTGCGCTCAACCGGGCCGACACGTTGCAGAGGCAAGGCTTCTATCCCCCGCCCAAGGGTGCCAGTCCCTACCTGGGTCTCGAATGCTCTGGGATCGTTGAAGCCGTTGGAAAAAATGTCTCCCGCTGGAAAACCGGCGATCAGGTCGTTTATGAAATTAACTGAAATTCATTTGTTCTTGAATTATTGTAGAGGTCCTGTTTTTTTTTCCTTTTAAAGTCTCTAAAAAAATAATGTGGCAATCCCAATTTTCCAACCTTAAAACTGGGTCTAGACTCGCTAGTTCCCAGCACTTTTTATGTTTTAACATCAGTGACAAATTTTCATTTCTTGTTTGAGGATTCATAACATTCTTTAGTGGTTTTTTACTGGTAGGGGACAATTTCCCATATGCTACATGATTTAAAGAATTGAAATAGTTATCTATCATCTGATCATTTAACATACTGCTGCAGAACAGGTATGTGCTCTTCTTGCTGGTGGCGGATATGCTGAGAAAGTAGCTGTCCCAGCTGGGCAAGTGCTTCCCATTCCACCTGGTGTTTCCTTGAAGGATGCTGCTAGTCTTCCAGAGGTGGCCTGCACCGTTTGGTCAACCGTGTTTATGACAAGCCGGTTAGCGAGAGGAGAGACATTGTTGGTATGAATATGATTTGGAAAACTTCATGGGGGTTTAGTTTTCTTGAGTGTGATAGAAAAAAGATTGGAAGGATATTGAATTCATTTGCCGTTATGAATGGAAGGATATTGAAATTTCAGGTTCATGGAGGCTCAAGTGGAATTGGTACTTTTGCTATTCAGATAGCCAAATACCAAGGAGCAAGAGTGTTTGTTACTGCAGGTAGGGCAATCACTTTGATCTTTTTATGTTCCTTAATCTCTCCTCATGTTTTTAAATCTTCATCGCCAGGTAGTGAGGAGAAATTAGCTGTCTGCAAGGACCTTGGAGCAGATGTGTGCATCAATTACAAAACGGAAGATTTTGTCGCGCGAGTGAAAGAAGAAACTGATGGAAAAGGTTGGTCTTTAACATCCCTATAACTCCTCACTGTTTTAAGGTCCCACGTCCTGAATGCTTCTTCGTGTTAGTACTGAAAAATTATGTGAAATTTTGTACCATGACAGGTGTGGATGTTATTCTTGACAGTATTGGAGCTAGTTACTTCCAGCGGAATCTCGAAAGCTTAAACTTAGATGGAAGACTTTTTATTATCGGAACCATGAGCGGTGCAGTAACACAGCTAGACTTCCGCAGTTTGTTTGCAAAGCGCCTGACTGTGCAAGGTAAGACAATAATCAGAAACTCATGCTACTGATCAAATATATATTAGAAAAATGTTCTGACAGTCAATACATATCCTTGTTGTACCATGTTTGTGCTTCTGAGATGATGAAAATACTACTTAAAGTTGATACACTTATTTGCACCAGAAAGCTTAGCAATTAGCATCCATGTCCAAAGAAGTGGTTCCTATTTACTTATTTGTTACCACATTGATAATATTTTTTTAATGTTTTGCTTGTGTCATATTTAAACTAATTGGATTTTCCATTTTTAAGACTCGAATCTTTTTGTGCACGTGTTATCTTCTCTGTTATGAATCTTGTATTTCTTCTTTGAATGGGAAGAATTTCTTTGATTTTAAAAACATGGATCCTTCCACATTTGCAATCTTTCCCTATGATGAAATATCTATCGTGTATCATGTATCATGTGTGCAGCGGCTGGCTTGCGAAACCGGACTACTGAAAACAAAGCAGTTATTGTTAATGAAGTTGAGGAGATAGTTTGGCCAGCCATTGCAGCAGGCAAGGTGAAACCTGTGATCTTCAAGTATCTTCCATTGTCAGGAGCAGCAGAAGCCCACAAGCTAATGGAGAGTAGCAAGCATATTGGGAAGATACTGCTGGTTCCATGATGACATAGATTGTCAAGAGACCAATATGAAAACATGATTGCTGATTAAGCTGTGGTTGAAGTTTAGTTTGATCTTGGTACCATCAAACTTGGCAATTAGTAATAAAATAATTACCGTGTAGTTGTGTTTCCATGGTTTTGGTTCGGATTTAACTTGAATGACAGTAGAAAAGGATTGTTGCCGGGCTGTCTAAATTTATAACTGAGATTTCTTCAGTTCAGTTAATGAGGTTCTGTTTGGTTCAATTTTCCACCAACAATCCTTTAATATCCATGAAAATTAGTGGATAAGACAACGAAATTGAAAGTGTTCGAATCAAAGGTAACTCTGAAGTACATGTAAAAATATGACTTCTAATTTCTAAGTTCTAATATGGGCTTACAGTGTAGTCGTGTCTTCAATACTTGGTGATCGTTTTACCCATTTCTTGTTTTCATGAATTTGGTTCAGCTTTAATTGGAATGAAGGTAGAAAAGGATTGTTGCTGTGCTGTGTAAATTTATAACTGAGACTTCTTCACTTCAGTTAATGAGGGCTCTGTTTTATTCAATTTTCTCTTCTGGTTTTTTTCTTTTCATCCCGTTGATCGCTACTGGCAGCTAAAAAATTGGCTACTATTCATTTCTGAACCGTCATTCCAAAACTCGAGAGGGTTTGCTCACCGTTTTCCGAATCTTCAGAGGTAAGGGACGTTAAAATCTGAACATAGGCTGTTGGGGATGAAGCACAATGTTTCTTTCAGGCTCTGTGAGAGAGGCCCAAAACTCCTTGTACTGGGCCAGGTTTGAGAACCCATATTGCAAAGAACTGAATTAAGCATTTGACTGTTTGTTTTTGAAGAAGCATTTGATTGGGTTTGGAAAAGAACATATATTTCTTTCGTTTCCCTGTAGCGTGCGTAGAGGAATGAGATCTCTTCGTTCAGCTGTGTGCTTTGCAGAGTCCAGTAGCAGACAGACAATGAAAGCTATAGTGATCAGCAAGCCGAGCGACCTGGAAGTTCTTCAATTGCAAGAGGTTGAGGACCCAGTAATCAAAGACGGTGAGGTTCTGATCAGGATCGAGGCCACTGCGGCCAACCAGGCCGACACGTTACAGAGGAAAGGCTTTCATCCCCCGCCCAAGGGTGCCAGTCCCTACCTCGGTCTCGAATGCTCTGGGATCATTGAAGCCGTTGGGAAAAACGTCTCTCGTTGGAAAACCGGCGATCAGGTCGTTTATGAAATTAAACTGAAATTCATTTGTTCTCGAATTATTGCAGAGGTCCTGTTTTTTTCCTTTTCAAGTCTTCTCAGAAAATAATGTGGTAGTCCCAATTTTCCAGCCTTAAAACTGGTTCTAGACTCGCGAGTTCATAGCACTTTTTAAGTTTTAACATCAGAGACACTTTTGCACTTCTTGTTTGAGGATTCACAACATTATTTAGTGGTCTTTTATTGGTAGGGAACAATTTCTCATATGCTATATATTTTAAAATTGAAATAGCTCTCTAGCATCTGATCATTTAACATACTGCTGCAGAACAGGTATGTGCTCTTCTTGCTGGAGGCGGATATGCTGAGAAAGTAGCTGTCCCAGCTGGGCAAGTGCTTCCCATTCCACCTGGTGTTTCCTTGAAGGATGCCGCTAGTCTTCCGGAGGTGGTGTCAACTGTTTGGTCGACCGTGTTTATGACAAGTCGGTTAGCGAGAGGAGAGACATTGTTGGTATGAATATGATTTGGAAAACTTCATATGGAAACTTCATAGGGGTTTAGTTTACTTGAGTGTGATAGAAAAAAGATTGGAAAGGGAGATGAGAGAGAGAAGAAAGTTACTGAAGGGGATATGTTGATAAACTTGGAGTTATATAGAATCCCAATTGAATTCATTTATGTATTGCCATCATGAATGGAAAGATGTTGAAATTTCAGGTTCATGGAGGCTCAAGTGGAATTGGTACTTTTGCTATTCAGATAGCCAAATACCAAGGAGAAAGAGTGTTTATTACTGCAGGTTGGGCAATCACTTTGATCTTTTTATGTTCCTGAATCTTTCCTCATGTTTTTAGATCTCCATTGCCAGGTAGTGAGGAGAAATTAGCTGTCTGCAAGGACCTTGGAGCAGATGTGTGCATCAATTACAAAACGCAAGATTTTGTCGCACGAGTGAAAGAAGAAACAGATGGAAAAGGTTGCTCTTTAGCATCCCTGTAACTCCTAATTGTTTTAAGGTCTCATGTCCTGAATGCTTATTTGTCGTAGTACTGAAAATTTATGTGAAATTGAAAAATGTGTCACTGTTGTCATTCAATGGGAAGAATTTCATTGCTTGTCAAATTTGCGATCTTTCCCTATGATGAAATATATATCATGTATCGTGTGCAGCGGCTGGCTTGCGAAACCGTACTCCTGAAAACAAAGCAGTTATTGTTAGAGAAGTTGAGAAGATGGTTTGGCCAGCCATTGCAGCAGGGAAGGTGAAGCCTGTGATCTTCAAGTATCTTCCATTGTCAGGAGCAGAAGAAGCCCACCAGCTAATGGAGAGTAGCATGCATATTGGAAAGATACTGCTGATTCCATGATTAAAGAGATTGTCGAGAGATCCAGATGAAAAATGATTGCTGATTAAGCTGTGGTTGAAGTTTGAACTTGGCAATTAGTAATTAAAGAATTACCGTGAAGTTGTGATTTCCGTTACTTGGTGATTCATTTTACCACCTCTTGTTTCCATGCATTTGGTTCAGATTTAATTGGAAGGACGTTAGAAATGTATTGTCGTAAATATATGACTTCTAAGTTTCTAATATGGGCTATAATTTTCATACCTATTTTGCAACCCACAGTAATAATCAATTAATCTAAATTAGGAAAAGAAAAACTTGTATTCTACAAAGAAAAAACCCCCAAGAATGCAGGAGGGGTGTATTCTTTTCCTAAAAAGTTCATTGATTTTGAAGAGAGAAAAAAAAAACTCTTCTTCACATTACACATTCAATCATCTCGACTTCTACAACAAAACGGTATCAGGCTCTCTTTTGCCTTTTAATCCTCTCAAGAGCACCAAGGTGGCTGTCGTCGTCCTTTTCTACTGCAGCAGCACCATTTTCCTTATTACCGTCTGCCTCGTCGGATTCTTCCCTTTTCCGAACAAGGCCTCCAAAAATTGCAGATGGGATTTCTTTCTGTGCAATTTCAACATTCTCGTCTTCATCCGAATCGCTCTCATCTGGCAACTCGATGTCTTCGTGATTAGCAGCACCCTTTAATCCTCCTTCGGCTTGTGATTCGACTCCAGCGCTCACAAAGCCAACTTTACGACTGTTATCTTTGGCTGCATCTTCAATTGCAGGGGCCAACTGCCTCTCCAGAGCAGCCATTTCATCTTCTGTAACCCCAGCCTGCTTCAATTTGTCTTTTGCCTCGTCAAGGTTCATTGTTTGATCCTTTTGCATTAGATACTCGGGCAGAATAAAATGTGTCTGGAGAACAGGAAAAATAAAAAAGGTAAAGATTGTGTAAGACTTACATATTCCAATCATTTAAATATAACTAACCATGTGCTCGTGCAAGAAAAAAGTATAAACGTTATACTCATAGCTTAGAGAAAAACAAAAAGTATTGCAATCCATGAAGTTGGGGTACTATCAGTCCCTAAAACAATATTTCCAAATATAATGTACCCTATATCCTCTTGGAGAAATCCAACCACGTCAGACAACAAAGTTTCCACAAGAGGACTGATTTCTTGTGTTCATTAACAGAAGTTCCATTAACGAACAAATGATAAGAGGGAGACATTCGAAGTATTGAGTAAGAAAATACCTGGCTATAGCTAGCAGAAACACTCCTTTTAATTCGAAGCATCTCTCTAAAGGTATCTTCATTTCCATGTTGCACCTCAAACTCGTGCCATTTGTTCCAGAAGTTCACATCTGATCGAGGGTCTGCAAACTGTGAAGCAAATACATAAATTCCGCGAGCACGATCAATTTCTCCCAAACTCTTCTCCAGCTCAGCATACTTCAAGCACATGGTCTTCACATCTTGATCGGGAAGACCAGATTCTATTGCTTGTTCATAGATTTCTCTAGTTTTAGGAACACCAAATATCTCGGCTGCACGAGCAATGTATATTTCATACATACTCAACTTCTCATTATTCGGAACAGCTTTAGTTGCTTGATCATAGACCTTCATAGCTCGTTTTGCCAAACCATGGTCTTCCTCAAGCTTCGCATATTGAAGATACAAAGGCCTAACTGAATCAGCGGGTGCCTGAATGCATAATCAAAATATAGAACCATTAGCATCATCATATCTATACTATAATATTCCATGATAAGGATGCATTTTAGCATCATTCAACTCAAGAACAATGCAAGGCCTTGTGTCTACTAAATGAAAAGGGATGTAATAATGACATAAGAAATACTCAAAGTAGATATCATCCCTTTACTCCAGAAGGGAATAAAGAAGGGGAACACTGGATTTTTAGATTCTAAGTGGTCTCCTTAAGAACTACCCAAACGCAAATTTTCGAACTTTTTTCCCAAAACAGAAACAAAGAACTTTCATAGCTTATAATATATGCAGAAGCACTAAAGAATATGAGTCACGTGGAATGAAAAAGAGAATATACATCTATTACAAGAAATAAGTGGATCTATTAACTAGGATAGCAACTAAGGTAATTTTACAAGTCTCTTTCATTACTTTTGCTCCAACAATGAACTACAGATATCAGTCCTTCCAAAACTTTTACTACAACTTCATATTTATCTTGAAACTCTTGTACTTCTTCAAGCCAAAGTAAAATAATTCCAAAAATATCCAACTGTCATGGAATACTCAAAAGGTTTCATTTTTGTTTTCTATTACTATCAGATCATTTTAGGTAAATTAGATTTCAGCATAATTTCAAGAACATTTTTTTCATAAGAACCAATTACATTGATCCAAAGAGATGCAAGAGATTAAGAGATTAATTATACATACTGTTTCAACTGCATGCTCAAAGAGTTCTCTTGCCCGCTCCAATTTTGTCTTCCCATATCTTTTTACAAACTTGGATAGATACGTGACCCATATATCTTTGACATGAGGATACTTAAAGATCTTGACACCCCTTTCATATACTTTGAATGCATCTTCAAAGTACTTGTGTTCCTGCACATGTCAAAATTTATGAGTAAATCCATCCACAGAGTCAAAAAAGGCAATATAAAGTGACATAAGAATTCTTCTTGTAACTACAGTCTTGCTATGCTTATCCGTGATTGGAAAGCGGCTCTTCATTAGTTTTGTAAGGTGGGGGCTTTCTCATTCCCCAGCCTTCAGGCTGTACATGTTTTTTTTTTGGTATACAAAATTTCCATTTCTTATAAAAAAAATAATAATAATAAAGTGACATAAGCCAGATTTAACATTACCTCCAGAAGCAAAGCATAGTTGATTATTATTTGCGGGGTAGCAATTCTTAAGTCCAATATTCGCTCATAAACTGCACGGGTGGACTCCAAGGTTCCAAGACTTTCCTCCAAATCCACATAAAAGGTCCAAAGTCTTAGGGACTTGTGCACCTTCATCTGGACTGGTTCGTTCCCATCAGCAGCCACTGCAATCATAATCCATATACCAACATTAATATTGCATCATGTCGACCAAATGTTCTTCAAACCAAGCCAATTGCTGCATATTCAAGGAGATAACAACCTTGCATCGCACATCTTCCACATAAATTATACCAACGTTAATATTATTGTTGCTCAATATACTTTGAGCTCTTTTTAGATTCACAATGAGAACATAGGTTTTCTGAAAGCATTATTATTTTATTGAGAAACAAACTACATATTTTAATGTTCAAAATGCCCTTAGGCTGTTTTTGTGCTATGCTTTTGTCTATAAAAGGTTTCTTATCCAAAAAAAAAAAGTTCAAAATATACTACCAAATCAACTCTAGTTTAATCCCTTAGTCTAAACAAACAAAAGCCATGTAAGATGCTTAGACAAAGAGAAACCTAGAGTACTATTAACTGAAAAAGGAGCAATCAGCACAATGTGATTAAACATGAGTACAATTATTGATGAGAAATCTTTTTGAAGTTACCTTTTCGTTTGACTTCAACAGATGGCTCTGCTGTAGCTCGCCGCATGAGCTCTAGAGCTCCTTTAAAATTTTTATGCCTCAATTCCATTTCCGCCCATTCACACCAAATGCTAGCCAAGTTATCCACAGTCTTGTAGTTAACTTGTACAGCTTTATCAAAAATAACTCTTGCATTTGGAAGATCTTTGTGGGACTCGTATAGCTTAGCGAAAGCAACCCACAAGGTATGAGGCTTACCAACAGCTTTCATGGGGTCCACTGTTCTCACAGCCTCAGTATATGTCAATATCTGTCTTGTGGGATTGCCCTCAAATAATTTAATCCTTCGATGCCATTGTTCGACATTATGAGGATTTTGTCGTAGGAGAACACTATTAGCTAATTCTGGTCTTCTGTCCATGAGATGGTCTAACCTAGCTAGCCTCAAATCTATGTCACTATCATCATACAGCCAAAACCCTTGAAGTATCTTCTTCTCAAACTTAGAAACTGATAAATCAACATCTAACCGGATGTCCTCCTCCAACTCCTCCTCCTCAAGGCCATTTTCCTGCACTTCATCTTCCTCGTCACTCAAATCCATATTTTCCATCTTATGAGCCAGCATACTCTCCTCGAATTGAGAGTATGAATCAAAAATCACACTAAAATCTCTTACTGTAACAACGGTAGTCATCCCTTCTTCAAATATGTCTCTTGCCTTCTCGTGTAAATTCCTTCTGATGTAATATTCTGCAAGTGATGTCCATAAGCGCCCTACCTCATCTGTGAACTTCCTAATGCCGCCCCTTATTATGGCATCAACATTCAACCCTGAAACCTCAGTAGCATGCCTAGTAAGCAAATCACACAACTCTAGCCACAGCCGGTGCTTGGTCTTCCCCTTAATAGAATAAAATTGTTCGTCATTCAACACGGAAGCCAAATTCTCTGCAGCTTCTTGCCACAGATTTGAGTTAACCAAAAATTCAATCAAGTCTTCAATATGAGTTGGATCATATTTTAAATACCTTCGATAAACTCTAAGCGACGTCTCAATTGGAATCCCCTTTTGGCTTACAAAAATGAGGTAAGGCTCCCAAATTCGATCATGTTGTGTCACTGGAAGAGCACAGAGGGCTCGGTCGAACGTCCGACGCGTTCGGGTCACTGATTTCTGGTTTGTCAACGTCTGCAGGTACATTATCCATATTCTTGGCATTTTATGCATGGTCACCAGCGCTCGTTCAAACGTGTTGTTGAGAGTTTCATACTGAGAATGAGTAATGGGAAGATTTCGTACCAGATCGAGTCGTTCTCGCAGATATGCATACCATAACTTATAGCTACCTGGCAGGGCCTTGAGAGCTCGCTCGTAAATAATGAATCGCTTCTTGAATGGTGCGTCAGCTCGTGCTATGAGGTAGCGCCACCACAACTTCAAACTGAAAGGATTTCGAAGAAGCTCTTCTTCGTAGAGGAGGTCATCTTGCGATGGATATAAATCTTGAGAAATCGACATGGAAGAAGTCTAGGAATCCAAATTCTATCAATCCTCCCAGAACAAAAATCAGTGAAATACTTCACGACTTAAAATGCACAAGGGTTTCAGAGGATAATTAATTTTCTGAAAGTTTTAGGGGTGAGGTTAAAGAGAAAGCAAGGGTCAATTGTGTACAGTGAACTCGGAAAGGAGATACCGAAAACAGAGGGCACTAGCTCTAATGGCGGCCTCTTGAAGCAAAAAGAACCTTCAATAACTGAAGCCCTAAACCCTTTAGAAGAGCGAGGAGGGGCCACAGGTAAATGGAGAGCGGGGCGGCCGCCGGCGGGGTGGGCGGTAGCCGGCGGGAGGGTATAAGAGAGATGAGAGATGGAGGAGACGCGAGTGACAGAGATCGAGGGCTGGGGAAGACTGGGATTTAGAAGGAAAATTGGGGTTTTTAACCCCATTGTATAACTCCTCTGAATTTTTTATTCTTTTTTTTTTGTGTCCACTTCTTGTGTTTGTAAAATTATCAAAATATCTAAGTAAAATTATCCATCAATCTCTTCTCAGCATTTTTTTTTTTAAATTTTGAATCTAATATAGATTAATTTATTACTTAACAATAAATGCATAAGATTTGTTTCGAATTAATTACAAAAAAAATTAAGGTTTCATAAATGTCGTGTCAAAATTGCATTAAATGCTCGAGATTTACTTGACAATAAAGGCTAAAAGAAACTGGAATTCATAAGGAGATAATGCAAAAAAAAAAATTCTGGAATTTGGGATCGCGAACCGAGTTAGAAGGATCCCGGTCCGGGATTGCAGAATATCGGACCGAATAGTAACCTAGTCCGGGTTTCTGCAATCCCGGACCGGGATCCTTCTAACTCGGACCGGGATCCCAAATTTCAGATTTTTTTTTTTGCATTTTCTCCCCTCTGGGCCTATTGTTATCAATTAAATCTTGAGCATTTAATGCAATATTGTCCCGACTTTTTTGTAATTAAATTCGCACAAATTATGTAATTATGTACGTTTTTTTATTTTTTCCATATTAAACTTTTAATTTACTATTTGAGTTAGATATTTTTCTTAAAAGTTTGATTTTTTAAGGTTGGAATTAATTATTGTGAGAAATTTGTGGAGGGAATAAAGATTTGTAAAGAGATTTGCGGAGCGGTTGATTTTAAAAGGGTACTACAGTAATAATTTTACATTTAAAAATTATGAAATTATTAATAAATAAGGAAGAGTGGGGTCATAGATTAGTTTTTTTCAAAATGGGATTATGAATCCAAAGTGAGTTATTGGCGGGTCAAAATTTCAAATTTCCCGATTTATAGGGGGTCTGAGTTTTTCCAAACCAAATTCCTAAATCTGGGAAATTAAGTTAAAAAACCGGACCGTATAAGTCAGTTCGGTCCGGTTCCTTGATTTTCCTGATTTTGGGCCCAGGTGGATAATAGTGAAGCCCAATTGGTTCGGGCCCAAGCTATGAACCCTGTGATTGGGCCTGTTTGGGCAAAAAGCCCAACTATAACCGGTGAGAGACAAACACTGCATGAACTTCACTGCACTGACCGTAACAGAAAGAAGATGAATCGCGATTTACATTTGAATTTATTTTCCTTTTTTATTTTCTTTTTTTTGGGTGTTTTGTTTTCCAACTGCCACACGCTGATGCCGTAAGCAGCTATAATAATATGTGCGAGCCCACACGCAATCGCAATCCTCTCTCTCTCTTCAGAGTTTTTTCTTCTTCTCTCCTCCGACACGCCCACTGTAAACAGGATTCACAAAACGCGTCCACCTCTGCTTTAAGGGTAAATCTTCGCTTCCCTCCCCTTCCCCTGATACTAAGATTATTATTTGTTTCGTTTTGATCTGTATAATTTGCATTTGATTTGTAGATTGTTTTATTTTCTTTTCCTTTTTTTCCCCTTTTATTGTTGTCGATGATCCTGTTTGGCTGCCGAGAAAGCGGAGGAGAATCATGAAAACCAAATTTTTGGTTATTGTTTTTTGCCTTCTGTTCTATGAAAATATTTGTCTTCTCTTCTCCTATTATTGAGCTAGATCCAGATTCTGTTGACGATTATACTGTATTTTGTTCAAAGGGTTTTGAAATCGTTTCGGAAATTGATTTTCCTCCAGTTTCTTTTGTATTTCTCTGGAAACGACCAAAGTTTTTCTCTTGACGTCTGTAGACTGAATTGATTGTGGATGTATTTTGTGGCTTTTGAGCGGTGGTTTGTGAAATTGGACCTTCGTGAAGTTTTGTTTACTTTATCTCTGTGTTTTATTCAGTGAAGAAGGCCCTTCTCTTTGCGCGTGTCCCGTTCTCTTCTCCAATCCTCCACGAAACCAAAAAACCACCATTTCTCTTCACAGTCCATTTATATTCGCACCCGAAGATTGCTTCAATGGAGGTCAAGCTTTGGAACGACAAGCGCGAGAGAGAGATGTACGACAATTTTGCCGAACTCTACGCCATTATTAAGGCCACCGAGAAGCTCGAAAAGGCATACATCCGCGACATAATCCCTTCCTCCGACTACGAAACCGAGTGCTTCAAACTCATCGCTCATTTCAAAACCTTGGCCTCGACGCTCAAAGACACAGTCCCCAGCATCGAACGCTTCGCAGACACTTACAAGATGGACTGTCCGGCTGCGATTAACCGTCTTGTGAACTCCGGTGTCCCTGCCACGGTGGAGCACAGGGCAGCCGCCGCCGCCTCCGCCACCACATCCGCTGCCATTGTGGCTGAGTGTGTCCAAAACTTTATTACCGCCATGGATTCTTTGAAACTGAACATGGTGGCAGTGGATCAGGTGCATCCTCTGCTCTCGGACCTCTCTGCTTCGTTGAACAAATTGACCATTCTGCCGGCGGATTTTGAAGGGAAGACGAAGATGAGGGAGTGGCTTGGACGGTTGTCGAAGATGGGTGCAGCGGACGAGTTGACGGAGCAGCAGGCACGGCAGCTTCACTTTGATCTTGAATCTTCTTATAATTCGTTTATGGCGGCTCTGCCGACTGCTGGTACTTGAATTGAATGTTAAATGGTAAGCTTGTATATAAGAGCTTATTAATTCTGTAATCTGGTACTGCATAAGTTCAGGATGGATGTGCTTTTTTCATATATGGATGCCTCTTTGATCTCTTCTTTTCTTGTTTTTATTCTCAAAACCAGTTTGAGGGTTTTAGATTGCTTTGAAACTGGTACTGAATTGTGTATGCTATTCTGATTGTTGTAAGAAAATTGTTGCTTTGCAGCCAGAGGAAAGTGAAAAATACATTGCAATGGACCAAGAGCTGCATTTCTTTTTGGGGCCACTTTAGTGGTGGGTGGGGTATGTGAGGCTGGATTTTGGTGGTTTAGTCTTTGGTTTAATGCCTGGCCCATCCCATATTTGTGGGGTTAGTTTCGCTATATTTTAGGCTCTCTCTTTGTTCAGAAATGTACCTCATTTGACCAAAATATTTGTTTGGAAACTGAGTACTGAATTATGTATGTAATTCTGATTGTCGCTAGAAAATTTTTGCTTTGGAACCTGGTGAGTGAAAACTGCACTTGAAATGCACCAAGAGCTGTATCTGATGCTCAAATCTTTTTGGGGCACTTTCTGGGGCTATGATGGGTTGGATATTGGGTGGGTTAGGCTATGCTTTTAGGGGCATAGGTTTGTTATTTTTTGGGTTCCCACTTGCAGAACTTATGGGTTACATTACAAAGGTTCTTTGTCCAGAAACCTACTCTATATCACCAATTTCTTTGTCAACTTTCTTCTCACAACACTTATCCTCATTGCTAGAGTCTCGTTTTAGTTAGGGTTGTACACAAGTAACCCGGTATTCCAAAGAATCCGAGCAATCCAACCCAAACCATGTTCAACCCTACTTTTAGTGTTTGAACTTCTGGATGAAACGTGTCGACCTAACAGGGCAAGTGTTGAGAGGACTCTTGGTTCTTGATGACTTTGTTGAATATCGTCTTGATGATGGAAGGTTGTGTTGTGACTTTGTTGAATATCGTCAGTGAATGAAAGGGAGAAGAAAGGCCAAAAGAGACAAGGAGAACCATACAAATAATTATACTTGGTTCGTAATCTTATACTTCTAGTGCATTCCAATTTGGATGGATTGGATTTGATTGAATTGAGTGTTAAATTTGTAGTTAATATAGATTCGAACGAGAAGAGTTATTGGATTCGGTTTCCAACACCAATTTCTCCATAAAGGCACAAGAATATGGTAGAGCCTTGATTTATAGACTAGATTAGAAATAAGGATAAGTTTAATTTGGATTAGGTAGAACATTACTATTACTTTCACAAAATTAGGTGTGCCTGGAGTTATCAAATATCATCTAAATTGAGAACTAATTTGGTCGATGGCAAACGTATTGAAGAACATTGTTACCACCAAAACATAAGAATGAGACGTGACGTGTTCTTGACAGGACTAAGAAGTTATGAGTTTGATTCCTCGTCTCCAATCGTTGTACTAAAAAAAATTGCGGGAAATATATTTTTTTGCATTCATCTAGTCATTATGCTTAAACCGATTTGAATAACATCATCGAACTTTTAATTTTGTGTCCAATAGATTTTTAGTTTCGTCTAAACTTGTCCAAGATCAATCTATCATATATTCTTTAAAATAATAATTTTTTTGTTACAATAGATTCGAGGGGAATGATTTGTATTGACTGAGAAATGATTTAACTGAATTATATTGTTAATAGGTGATGTAGGTGTTAAATTAATTAAAATATGAGAAAAACATTTAAAATTTAAAGTTTAAAAATATATTGGAGAATTTTAAAATACATATCTAAGATAAATGAAATCTTGAAAATTCATAGATTGATGCTAAATATTTTAAATCATAACTACTAAATAGATATTGGTCTAATATCTATTTAACTAATTGATTAACATATAGAATTGGGATGCTCAAATTAAAAGTATTGAACAAATGGAAAGGATATGAAAGTATTTTTGACTCGTTACATTGAAATTCAAGTCGATTAAAAACTTGATTGCTAACACTTGAAGTGAAGACTACTTTGAGCAACCTTATCTCTTTGTCTTCCTCTCGAATTTATGTATGAAACTTGAGTGGTTTGTGAGTTAGTTTTTACGTAGTTTATTGGTTGTGGTGGACAATTTTTAATTTTAATTTTAATGATATATTAATTTTATCATTACCTTTTCTAGTGCAATTAATTTTATCATTACTTAAAAGTTACTTTTCAACGAGACGAAATTAAAATTAATTCACCAAAGTTAATGGGCATAAATGAAAGTCTTCCTCAAACATGAAGCACCTTAAAATAGTTTTAAATGTTCTAAAAAATCCTCAAAAACACTTTTTTTCTTTTTTTTTTAAGCAAAACAAAAACACGTTTTTATCTACTTAATCTAATATTATCAAGAAAAATGTTTTCCTTTCACGGATGCAAAAATCATGTAGAATATTGAAAGGAACATGAGATAAAATGTTCGAAATTTGAGGATTATTTTATATTTTCATTTTATGTATATTTCTTTATAAGCATCTGATAACTGTTTATGTTAATTTGTTTTTTTATTTTTTTGAAAACGTAAACAAAAATATTATTTTATTATTCTTGATCTATAAAAGATATATAATAAATATTTAAAAATAAATAAAATGTAAACATTTTGAATATTTAATTTATTTTTTTAATACAAAACCTATATTTTTTAATTTTAAATTATAGATAACATATAATCGAAAAAATGAAAAACAAAATAGAATAAGGAATTAGAAACGAAAAAATACTTAAAGTTTTGAGTGGTGATGGGTGGAGACTTATCTTCTATTGATTAGCATTAAATATTTGACAACTAAATCAGAGAAATAAAAGACCTATAATTTTAAAAGATAATAAACGGTCAAATTTTTAATAATGCTCGGTATAAAAATAGATTACTATAGGTCAATATTTATATAAAAAAAAAATAAATCTCACCAACCTATTTTCCTCGTACATAGAGGAAAAATAAAAATGAAAAATAAAAAATCCAGCAACCTCTGGTCCGGTGTCAATCAAGTCCAGAGCCCAGCTTCGGCGTGTAAACGCGCACGTTTTGCTCGGTTTGGTTTTCTCTGCCGGCCACCACCTACAGCAACAGCAACAGCAACAAAACATATTATATCAGGATAAGAGATCGGAAACCAGACGACTCACCTCTTTCTCTTTCATTCTATTACTCAAAAATGGATCAATCCGGAGAACCGGAGCCCATACTCAACCACCGTGTTCTCCTCCTCGACGGAACCGTCACGCCGTTGGTCCTCACAGTCGACGGTTTGCTCCGGTGGTCCGACAAAGGTCACCGATGTTTGTCCGTCGAGAAGGAGGTTCTTGGATTCTCCACCGATGGTCCGAAGATTAAGATCAAAGCAATTGTGGAGGACGGAGATGGATTGTTCTGCTTTGGAAGCAGAGGAGCTTTGGTGAGGAAGGTTTTTGTGTTTCAGCCTCTCTCTGAGGACTCCCACAGGCTCTGGTGTTTGAAGCTCCGTGAATTCATCGATTTGCTTGGTAATACGATCATCCGGAATTCTGTTTGGTTGTAATATTGACTTTGTAATTTAGGAATTGCATGGATAGAAGAAAAATGATTTTGCTTAGTTTTGACTTGTTGCTGCCTGTTGGTTGCATTGATGCTTTGAAGTTTAGGATTCTCTACTCCAGTTTCCCAAGAGCCAACGAAAACTCCGGATCGCTCTTTGTACTATCCATTCGGCTTAATTTCAAAAAGAAAAGTTACTTTACTGCGATTCTTCTCTTAACGAATTCCCGTCATCACAAGTTAGATTCGGGATAAAGATGAATATAGATGAATACTGTAAGGTGCATTAGATTTTGGGCTGTTTGAGAGGCCGAGAACCTACCGTAGTCACTTATTCCGGAATCATTAATGGCATTAAATGTTTTGGTTTTTGATTTCTCAAGGGCGAAGCAGCAAGGCATCAGTGTTTATAGTTCTTCAAGCTCGTTCTGCTTAATATTGTTTTTTTTTTCGTTGTCTTCTGGAATAATAGCATCTCTACTTCCCCAGGTCGCCCAAAGAGGCTGTTTGTTTTTGTTAACCCATTCGGCGGGAAAAGAGCTGCTTCCAAGACTTTTCTCGATTACGTGAAGCCTCTTCTGGAGGATGCCGAAATAGACATCACACTGCAAGGTGGGGATACTTTCTAGAGATGTACGTGTAGGAACTTTTCACTTTTGAGTTTAACTATGAGCATTTAATAGGTTTTTATTAATTTCATTTCCCCTGAATTTTAAATTTTAGAAACTGAATATCAGCGGCATGCTGAGGAGGTTGCTTATTCATTAGATCTCACCAAGTACGATGGTATTATTTGTGTCAGTGGGGATGGAATATTGGTAGAGGTTTGCTTTCTACCCCTACTTGCTTCATAAATTTATGTTATTTCTGTATGCCACCGTCAATATTTCCAAATGGTGGGAAGCAGGTGCTTTTGATATTAGCATATAGTTGCTCTAGCCCTACCATAATAATATCGGTTTTTCCTTTTCTTTTTCTTTTGCTTAGGTGTCCCCGTATTTATTTTCCTCCTAATCCCGCGTTCTTATGAGCATCACATTGTTTAGTAGGTAGTAAACGGATTGCTAAGGAGAAGTGATTGGGTTGTTGCAATAAAGACGCCTTTAGGAGTAGTACCTGCAGGTACTGTACTATTAGTTGAGTTGTATCATTTCGGTTTGTGTGGTATAAACTTTTTATCTTTATTATGATTCAAACTAAGATGGAGTTCACGTTCTTATAATTCTGTATCTTTTGCCATATCTGTGGTTAAATGGCTTGCATGTTTGAATTGTGATGACTTTTACCGAGTCATTTCCGGATAAAGAGCTTGCATGCTTTTATGGTACTCGATTTTTTAAAGTTTTTTTCCTCAACTAATAAAAAGGCATTCCCATTCGATTAGTATTCAATTATTCATTGGGTTCCTTGCGTGGATGGTTAACATACTAATGATAGGAAGAATGAGAATTCTATTAATATTTATTGGGGATTCATATATGTATAGGCACTGGAAATGGAATGGCGAAATCACTTCTTCATTCAGTCGGTGATCCTTGTACAGCATGCAATGCGACTCTTGCCATCATTCGAGGTTAGTATAGTTTTGTCAATCCCTGTCATTTCCCCATCTCCAATTTTTATCTTATTATACTTTATTCAGATCAAGGCATTTTGCCTGCAAACTTTAATTTCTTGCAGGCCATAAATGTTCATTGGATGTTGCCACCATTTTGCAAGGAGAGGCTAAACATTTTATTGTTTTGATGCTTGCTTGGGGTATCTCCAATATAAAAATATCATTCTCTTTAATGCGATCTACTGTGTAGTTGAGGTTAACTTTTCCATTTCTCGTGGAAAAAATATATAGATTTTCCTCTTGCCGATACAGCTGTTTCTGGTTTTCACTTTTGATTGTTAGAGGAAATATCTTTGTTTTTTCCCCTTATCAATTATTCATTTCAGGCTTGGTGGCAGATATTGACATTGAGTCGGAAAAGTATAGGTGGATGGGAAGTGCTCGCTTGGATTTTTATGTATGTATGAGTACCTCATAAAATTTGATCACGTTTGATACTTAATTTGTTCTGTTATTTTTCAGTAATGCTTTTTATGTCACAATGTGTTTGTAACCTTAGTGAGAACAGTTACGTTAATATACAACAACAAAACAAGCACACAAAAACAATGATGTGTAGTTTCTCCAAATAAAATATCAATTGGCTGCTGAACGAATACAGAAATCTGTGTTTGGATTGTTAATTGTTATAGAACTAATGAGTAACCCGTTACATTGTGTGATCTTCAAATTCTTCTAGGGTTCCCTCACTTATTGTCAAAATAAATATGTGGTGTCACAATGCTAATTTTTCTTGTGTTTAGGCCCTCCAACGAATGTTAAGTTTGAGGCACTACAGAGGTGGTGTTTCTTTTGTGCCTGCACCTGGATTTGAAGATTATGGAGAGCAGACAAGGTACGATAATGAGACTGATAGCATAGTAGATGTTGGCAGTTTAGGTGAGGGTGAGCCCATTAATATTCAACGGCATGGCTACCAAGGACCTAATATCAACTTGAAGGAATTAAATTGGAGAAAAATTGACGGACCTTTTATTTCAGTCTGGCTGCACAATGTACCTTGGGGAGCTGAAAACACCTTGGCAGCACCAGATGCTAAGGTTTGCTTATTTTATAAAGACAATAATATGATTGAACCATCTAATTTGATATATTGTGCCTGGCTGCCTGCTTCATGTTATTATCTAAGGAATATTATCCTGCTTCTACATGATAGTGCATATCTAAGAAACGGTGTTCGGAAGTTTCTTTCGTATATTAAACAAAATCACAGAAATGTACAAAATCTTAGCAAGAAAGGGCTGTCCACGATTATTCAATGAGGGGAAATACTCGCAAAAATCCTTCGAAAAAGAAGCATTAGAATTGATGGAGCCTCAAATTCTCCCCAATCCCAAAACTCGTCTTGGAAAGATTTCCTATTGAAAAAAAAACACCAAAAAGTCACTCTAATAGCATTGAACCAAAGGATCTTAGCTATTTAAAGGCTGGCTTTAGAGAAAGTAATGTACATATTCTGCTTTACTTGAAGAGGGACAGCAAAAGGGTTTGGAGGGATCTCCGCGAGAGTATAAGGACATCCCTGAAAGGTATGGTCGTCAGTTTCCACATGCCCTTTGGATAGGATATATACACCAATTTGGATGTCTAGCTAGA
This sequence comes from Momordica charantia, assembly GCF_013281855.1. Lineage (NCBI taxonomy): Eukaryota > Viridiplantae > Streptophyta > Magnoliopsida > Cucurbitales > Cucurbitaceae > Momordica > Momordica charantia. Next base: position 22,022,434 of record NW_028275157.1, on the reverse strand, counting down.
ATTCTATCATTGAGACTATCATTAAAGATAATCCAATTGCCAAATAATGACTTAGAACTTAGAACTTAGCCTTCAAAGGGCGGTCCTGTTGGCAAGGGCTTGAGCTCTCTTACTCATACCTACTTAGACGTATCAAGTTTGAACCTTCTTCGAGTGAGCTTAATATTAAAAATCTTTGATGTCTTCCAGGTTTAGGCCGGGGGGCGGGCGCGGGAGCCCGGGGTATGGGAGAGCAAAGCTCCGACTCCCTGTTATATAAAAATAATGACTTGGAACTTCTCCAGTGACCTACCTTTCTACCAGAGATTGCCTGGGGCAGTTGAGTGGGATATCATCTTGGTAAAGCTATTAAAAGCAGTCTTGCAGGAGTTATTGATACATATTGCTTTTGTCATTCATCAACATCTTAATTATTTATTGGAAAATTTCAATATTTAGAATGAAAAGGAATTAAGTTTCTCAATGGTATCAATCCTGATTAATATGTGAAATAATCAAGGTTTTCCCTCTGCGCATGGTATGTGTAGTTTAGTTTCCTACAGCATAGTTCTCTAAGTTGGGTACTGTGGAATGCTACAAGTACTTCTATTCCTTATATGCATGTTTAAAAATGATATTTAATGTCGTTGTTGCCTATTACTGTGCAGATGTCAGATGGTTTCTTGGACTTGATCCTTGTCAGAGACTGCCCAAAATTATCATTGCTGTCATTGATGTCTGACTTGAGTAATGGAAAGCATGTCAAGTCACCGTTTGTTACTTATATCAAGGTTGATATTTCAGTTTTATGTTGATGTTTCCTAACTTTTACCAATCATATCTTGCTGGCCGCCATTTGTAATGGAAATCTTGAATGTTCCTCTTGCATTGCATTATGAATTTATTTTAATTTTTCCCTTTATATTTCCTTCATGTTGGGCAACTAAATTGCAGGTCAAAGCATTTATTTTGAAACCTGGCGTACAGGTTGAGCAGCCAGATAGAGAAGGAATTATAGACGCAGATGGTGAGGTCCTAGCCAGAGGGAGGGGAACTTTCACGAGTGGTCAGAAAACTCTGATGCAATATGATAAACTTCAAATCAGCGTGCATCAAGGGTTAGCCACTCTATTTTCCCCCTTGGCAATTGATCAAATCAAATGGCCTCGATCATAATTTATTGCTGTTTTTGAACAGACAAAACACTGGAGGTTTTTTCCCGTTAATGTAAAGAAATAATTTATATATATATATATATCAATTTAAAAGGTGGTAAAATTGAGTGCATAACTGTCGTGGGAATTTGCCATTCATAATTGTCATTGATTCTCAAACATCATTTATTTGGAATGGGCTAGGGGTGGGGAAACAAAATATTTGGTACATGGCTGCGATTAAGATCATAGAATGATGAAAATTTTAGCTAGTTGTGATCCAATTTGGTAAATGGGAGCTTGCTTTCCTATTCTGTTTCTACCGTACATTTTATGTGAAACGAGGTGGTGAAGAACTCGGTAGTTTGTGACTTTGTGTGTACAAAAGTTCATGGAATTTTTACATGTTGGAATTATTTTAATTAGGAATCTTTTAAGACTTTCTTACCATAAACGCGAGTGTTTACTAAGATATCCAGATAATCAGAGGCTTAATACACTATACCAGCAATCTCTTGATAATTATGGTTCTCTCTACAGGTACTTTTTAACAGAATTATGATGGTACTGGCACTGTTTCAGTTTCACTATTGTATATAGTCCACGAGAAAAGGAACTCCAATTTGATGGAGTAATAAACTTCCAAAAGTTACTTCTCTCTCTTATTACTCTGCATGAATTATTATTACTGTATTGCACTATTTTGCAGCTTGTTCAGCAGCATCCAGCAAGTACTGTACTGTGATATAAATGCAGGTTTGAGCTTGATGACAATACTCATTTTGTGTACTGTTTTTCATGCCCCACTTTCCACGTCCTTTTTCTTCTAAATCTTAATTGAAAGTGGGGTCTTCAACTCCATTATATTCCTTGCTATTATATATGGCTTTCACATTTCATTACCAAACCTCCATTGGGTTTAAATTTTCACAACATATATTTCTCAACATCCGACACATTAATAACCTTTATTGGATGCATTTGCAGTGTAATTTTTTCTCCTTTTTTTCCCTTTATAGTGTCACCGTTCTTTTTTCCCTTTTTTTTCTCTCTTCGACCATAGAATTTCAAATACGATGTTCCTGAGTTTAATGTTGCTTGTACTTTGTCTCTTGGTTTTAAATCTGGTTTGTGTATTGAGATGAGGTTGCATTGGTTATTGGTCCCTCGTGGTACACTTGTGGTTTGGGAAATGAGGACTGTGAAGCCCAATCCAGTTTAAATTATTCTTTTTATTTATTTCAAATAAATAGAATGCGATAGATCACGGGCATAATTTTGACATCTATCTTCAACCAATAGGAGTCCAATGGGAGTTGAGTTCGATCTAGCATTTCCATATATTATACTCAAAAATAAAAATAGAACGTGATAGCGAAAAAGGAAAAAAAACTAAACTTTGTGAGGTGTATCCATTTTTACTCTAAACTTTAATTTTATCAAATTGAACTTTGAACTTAGGTAAGTGTTGTTATTTTTGCCTTTTAAATTCACTCACTTTGTGTATTAAAAAAAGTACAATATTGTTTTTGTTTACATTTTTTTTATCTCACAAAGAAGTCACGGAAACCTAGAATACGGAAGAAGAAACCGAATATCAAAAGTTTATTTAATTCTAGAAACTTATATTAATAATTGGATCCTAGGTTTTTCATTAAAAAAAATCCTATATTTAACAAAAATTAAGGTGAAAAAGATTCTACCATTGAACTATATTCGTTTTGACAGTTATTCACTCTTAGTTGCCATTTACCAAAGTTTATTATATTTAGATTATAGATATTGATTCAAAGATCCATGCAGTTCGACTTTTCAGGCATTAATTAAATACAGTAAACTTTCTATTTATTAAAGGAAATTATTATTTTTATTAGTACGATGAAATTAGTTAATAAAAAGAAAATTTTGTTGTTGCATTATTGAAACTAAGTTTGTCTATTTGGATTCCAACAAAATTTCCTTATGATGCTCAAAATCTGTCAACGTTCCTTTTTTATTTTCTTTGTTTCTTTTTTAAAGAAAGAAAGAACATAATCATTTGCTTTAATTGGTACCTATTACCAAATATGCAGAGTATTCTGTGAAAAAAAAAACATGGAGAGAAGAAAATAGAAATACCAAGTAATTGCGAATTAAACTCGACGTGATAGATGTAATAATTAACATGTAAGTTTGTTTGGGTAGACAACTTACTTTTCCACTCATTTTAAAAATGATGGCTTCTTTTACCATTCATCTTTTTTCATACTTAATCTAGCAATCTTCTAATTTAATTGCATCGAGCTATATTTCCGCATTACCTCCCCTACAGTATGGTCACCACATTAGAGTTTAACGATCAAGTTCGGGATGGATTGGTGTGGTTCCTTTACGCTTAAGACACCAGACGGGACTCATTACTTCCAACCGGGCGAGAGGCTCGTGTTCTTCCATATTATATATACGGTTATGAACTTTCAACCACAAACTTTTTTCATTTTTATTTTTTGCAGTATTTAATATGATGGAAATAAATTATTGATATTCAATAACCGAAAAAACTTCAACTTCTTCAAAACTTCGTCAGATATAAAATCCGGTTTTCAAATGACAACACTGAGCAAAAAGCATATAATAAAAAATATATAAAATTGCATTGCATCATCATATAAAAAATAGGACAATATTTGTCACATGGGTTCTTCTGTGGAGGTACAAAAAATATAGTAAATATACGACTTTGACCAAAAAGAAGTTTGATCCAAAACAATATTTTAGACAATAGTTTTATACAATTAGCAGATGGTTTAACTATAACTAAACAATTTAGCGGTTCAAACATTTTTTGTTACTTTTTTTTAGAGGTCGGAGGTTAACTCCCCAATTTCTATCTTTATTATACTAAAAAATAAAGATATATGACAAAGAGTCTAATTATATAGTTTGTTTTACGTTGGTTTAAATATTAATTTGGTACTGTAGTTTTGACATTGATTCATTTTAGCCTTTATACTTTTGAAACATCCAGTTAGTTATTGTACTTTCAACTTTATTCATTTTAGTCTATATACTTTCAAAACGTCTGATTTTGTATTTTTGACATTAATTTATTTTAACATTTATACTTTTGAAACATTCGTTCATTTCAACTTTATTCATTTTAGTCTATATACTTTAAAAACATCTGTTTTTGTATATTTACTTTTAAAAAGTGGCCAATTTAGTCATCGTTTTAAAATTTCAATACAAACTTGATACATAATAAAAAAAAATTAATACAAATTTATGACAATGTTGCAAAAAGTTATTATTTATGACATATTAGAATTATAATAAGTGAGATAAAAATGAATGATTTTGTTGAAATAAACTCAGTCATTTGAAAGATAATACTAAATTGAATAGAAGTTGAAAGTTAGACGATGAAAATAAACTATTTAATTTTAAAATAATAAATAAAGTTTAAATTATATAAATGAAAATAGCATTTAAATATAATACTATTTAAAAAACGGCGCGTGTTGGAATTGGAGTGGGAGGTTACGCGATTTGATGACTCGGGCGGGGCCATGCATCATTTATTCTTTCACATAAACCGACAATCTCGCTCGTGAACTTATATTCTACTCGCTCTGTATGTGCGCCACGTGGTATTACTATTATTATTTATTATTTTTATATATATATATATTTCCCCGCATTTTGGCCGGCAAAAGCATCACCAATTGGATAACTCACCCACGCTTAAAAGTGCATGGTTCCATTGAAGCTTTATTTCCTTTTTTTGGAGAACTTATTCAAGCCACACTTCTCAATTTTATGAAAAATAAAAACTCATTTTTAAAAAACGTTTATATTTATCAACAGTATCGTATTTTTCAGTACAACATATGATAGTAAAAATTTGAACTCACGACCTCTTGATCATAGATAAGTATCATAACTAGTTGAGCTAAGTTTATGTTAACTTGTACCATTAATGATATTTATGTTGAGTTCTTTTGTATTTTATTGATGCTTTTACATTGTGATGAAAAGATTAATGATTTTTAATATTGTTATTTACTTTTCTAATTTTATGTTTTTTTCTAATGTAAATATGGACGTATTGATAAATATTTAATTATATATTTTGCGTATTTCATTAGAGAAAATTGTGGGTTTGAGATTATTTAATGAATGAGATAGTTTGAAACTAATATTCATATGAGAGGTAGCATTCTTTAACAACTACACTTATGTCTCACCTAGTAGTACGTTTTAGTTCCTATACTTAAAAAAAAAATCATTTTGGTCCATTTATTTTCATTATCGTCTCATATTTATTTTAATACAAAATTTAAAATACAATTCATTTATTGCATTTTTAAAAAAATATCTATAAATTTGTATTAAATGGTTTCTAGTGCGTATAAATTATAAATATAGAGACCAAATCAATCATTATTTTAAAGTACAAAACTAAAATGAACAAAAATTGAAAATATTGAGATCAAAATAGATATTCCATAAATTACGTTTGAAATAAACTAAATCCCAAATTTAAAATTAGATTGACCAAAATAATATTTAAACCTAAAGTATACAAAAAGAGAATGGAATATAATACTTATTGAATTTTATTGCCCTGATCTGTTGACTTTTAGACCGTATAATTTTAGTATAAAGACTTTGAAATTGGTTTATTTATTTTGTAAAATTCAACCGTAAGCTTTAAACAGTTATTAATTTATTTGTTTTTTTAATTGTCATGTGGCATTTTCAAATTAAGTATGCCAACCTCTATTAAACCTTGAATTTGGTCTACAAATGATCGATAATTTAGATAAAAAAAAACGTTGATTCATATTTTCAATAACATCCTTTTTTTATTTGGTATAAACTATAAAGTAAAATTAAAACCAACCATTCATTTTTTTTAATCAAATGAAGAGGATAAAAATATGTGGATAAATTCATATAACATTTACATAGTCTTATTTTATTCTTATTATTTGATCGATGGACGATGGAGTGAATATCCACCCTTTTTATTAATACAATATGTGGGGGTGAGGATTCAAACTCATGACCTATTGGTCAGGTGTCTTAACCACTTGAGCTAAGTTCGATTTGATAAATATCCACATTTTTAGTATCTAGGAGAGATCACTAATGTCATAATAAATTGAGTTGAGAATCGAGATAAATTCATTAAATATTATCTAACTCACTTATTTTCACACTTTTCTTTGTTTATATCTCTACCATTTAAAATTTGAAAATATGAAATTAATTCATACCAACCTAATATTAGTAGGCTCACATAATAGTTGTTAATTAGTGACTATTTTATTAACCCTAACAAAAATATACCTTATTTTATTATTTATCTCACGCAAATTCACATACAAGCTTGTATTCTAAATATAAATAAAAGGAAAACATAAAATTGAAATTACCAATCATCAAATGGGGATGTATATACCCTGCCATTATGACGCTTATATACATTGATATTTGCCTTTTCCAAGTTGGGACCAAGCAGACATCTGTTTGGGTCGTTAATAGCCAATTTCATTTCGTTCTTCACTTGTCCTACCTAAAACTCAAAAACACACCTGGACCTTGAACCTATTTATTAAAAAAAAAAACATAACAAATAGTAGTATTACTTAGAACGAGAAAAGAAATATAAAGAAGGAAAAGAAAAATAAAGGAGATAATAAAAATTAAGGACCTGTTTGGTAACATTTTTATTTTTGTTTCCATTTCATAATTTTTAATAAAAAATTTAATTACATTACCTCAACATCCATAAATTAAAATATCATAAAAATATTTTTATTTATGTTTTGATAAAAAAATATATTTCGGTTGTTTCTAAAATTTCACAGCAAATTTAAAATGTTCTAAAAAAATAAACATAAAATAAAAAATATAATTAATTGTGAAATGAAAAGAGATGGTGACCTAACGAACCCTAATTATATTGTAATTATATTGGGTATAATAAAAATTATATTCCAAAGAAGAGAAGGCGCAAATTTATCCGTTTTTTTCTTTGGTTCTTTGGGTTTAAATACGTCGCTGTCCTCTCGTTTCTCTCTCTCTTCAAACCCTCTCTGGTCTCGTCTGTGTTGGGTTCTCGTCCCATGATTATTGCAGATCAGGTCGCAACCACCGTTACAAGTCTTCTCACTTTCCTGCTCTCGTTTTTCGGCTCTCTCTAGGGTTTATGCCCTCCATCTTCCTCTTCTTCCTCCTTCAGGGCTCCGATGTCGTCTGCCGTCACCGCTGCTCCTTCCTCCTCCGCTCTTTCTTCTAAAGTTTGTTATAATTCCGAGTGTAAGGAATTGAAACCCGAGCGCCCCAGGAAGGGCTGGCGTCTTCGCACCGGCGACTTTGCCGAGCTCTGTGATCGATGCGCGTAAGCTGATAATCCTTTCTACTTTTATTGATTGCCTCTATCATTTTGTACTCGTTTTGTCCTGTTTTGAGCTTTAGATTTACTTTGGCGTGTTTTGGAGTTTTGTTTGCGTGTTTCAATGCTGGTGAGGGGTAGGGGCGCGTCTTTTGCCCCCCCTCACTCCTATTTTTTAGTTCGAGCGACGCTTTATGTGAGGAGATAGGATAGTTTTGACATTCGTTGCAGTCGCGGTTCTGCTTAATCTAGTTTCGAGTTCGGCGGTTCTCTTTGTTATTAGTTTGGGCAACCATCTCCGTGTTTTACGTTATCTGGTTCTGGGGATTGATGTACGAAGCTCTATTATTTACGTACGTAGTTTGTATCCTGCGATACTTTAATTTTTGGGTGGTGGGCGGACAGACTCCATTTATGGAGAAAGATATACAATATACAAACGGAGAAAGGTAATATCCTCCCAGTCCTAAAGCCGAAAGAAGACACAAAATTCATTCTCTTCCTAGTCGACGAGCAAAGGGCCTAATCTTAACACTTCAAGATTGATGAATAAAACATACAATATCCCAGAGCTCATAAAAGTTTCATACACCTCCTAAAAATCCTACATTTATCTTCGAAATGGATCCCCGCACAACATAAGTTGAATAATATATTTAACGCATTAGGTCATATGGATATCCATACTTTATATGACGGATTAAGAGTGCTGACCAATGGATTTAGCACATTGGATGACTAATATATGGCATGATAAGTGTCCATGTGGTCTACAGGGATAGCCATTATATACATGATGGTTTTAGCACATTGTGATTAAGAGTGCTGTAAAGTAGGACGAAAACAGATATGATATGATGGTTGGCTGTGATGAGGTGGTTGTTTAAATTGAACGGTTATTTTGATTGAAATTTGCCTATGCGTATGAGTTGTTATTTTTCTTGTAACATTGTGAATAGTACTTAATAGGACTTTGAAAATTTTAAAAACTCTGTTCAAATTCAATTTTATTTTAGGTGTGCTTATGAGGAAGGAAGATTCTGTGAGACTTTTCACTTGAATGCTACTGGTTGGAGGTGCTGCGAATCCTGTGGAAAGGTGAGCTGAAAAAAAGTTAATTTCTTTTTTGATAAGAAAAAAGAAAGTTAATTTCAATCATATATATGCTTTATCTTGTAAGATGTGACTGTGCATCTTCGCATACTTTACTTTTGGCTTATTTTGTACATGTTTACTAATGAAAAAATCTTTGTCTCCAGCGGGTTCATTGTGGATGTATTGTTTCAGCTCATGCATTTACCTTATTGGATCCTGGGGGTATCGAGTGCATGACATGTGCAAGGAAGAATGTCATCTTAGTAAGGATGCATCTTGATGTTGTTCATTCTTCATCAAGATTTTTTAGTGTTCATACATTTTTTGACTTTTTCGTTTGCTCGTGACTTGTGAATGGAATATTGGCATTTGAAGGGTTTTTTTAATAAATTAAATTAAATTAAAGTTTATTATTTTATTTTAATTTTCTGTGGACACTCTTCTTTTTACATGTGGTAATTTTTTTTTTACGAGAGATTCTATCTCAATTCTGATGCAGCAATTGCATGTCTCTTGGTATTTGGTAAACATTGATCTCACAAGGAAACCTCCTGGTGAAAGTGGAAATTAGAAAGTCAATCATTAACTTTTCCTTTTTTTAAAGTCTGGCCATTAATGTTATCTTGGTCTAAACTATAAAGTAATTTTTTTAAAACAAGAAACAAACTTTTCAATCTTGAAATGTTCAAAGATACAAACTTCCAAGGGAGTGAAAAGAAAACAAAACACCCAAATAAAAAACAAATTTTCCAATATTATGAGAGGCTAAAAATAAAACATCGAAGAACAAATTGGCAAAGGTCTTGACTAGACAACAAGCCAATGCAATGAAAAATACTTCTTTCAAACTGCAAAAGATGCATCAAGACTAATTCAAACTCCCGAACTCCAATGATGAGAAAGGTAGAATATCTATTTAAGGACTCCAAACCCGCCCTTCAACTCTGATGTCAAATACTCTTAGCCTTCTTGATGAACCAGCACAAAAGGATATAAAACAGCAAATTATCCCAAAAGTTAAACCATGAAGCCAAGAGAATTCTGCAAAAGTGTGCTATAATTCCATAGAAAGCCGACGGACACCATAAGGAAGGATGAAAACAAACCCCTACTCAGACAAGGGGATTGAAGTAAGCTTGAAAAAATTTGAAATGATATCTAGAGATTCGATGGGATCTTCCTTGATGATGAGCTTAGCATTAATAGAAGAGGAATTTCCCCAGGAGAAAGCAGAGAAGGCCCAATTTCAAGGTCATCTTGATTACATTTCAAGTTAGAATGGATGCTATTGAGACAAATAATTGAATCATCACTAAAATCCAAATAATTCTCTTCTACAACTTTAATAGCCTCACCAGTAGTGGCATGAGAGTACCATGAGAGAAAGGATGGATCCTCATAGGGAAAACGATAAAAGATCCAGTAGAGCAAGAATTATCCTCTAAGGGAGCACAAATTATCGTTACTAGTGGGAGGAGCAGCCAAGTTCAAACCTTCTTTGAAACATCTTCGAGGGTAGGCAAAAGGAAAAGGCTCCATTAAGAACTCCCCTAAAAAAATTAGCAACTGAAGAAGTAAGTGGTTGTCCACAAAATTGAGACTTTAAGTCACATGCTAAAAACATCAAGATTCCTCGCCCATCCCTTGAAAAAAGGACTTTGATCATCCTTTAGATTTTATTTCAACTAAATCAATCTCAACTTCTTCCCAAAATTTGAATAGTGCTTCACCTTCTCCTACATCATTGAAGATACTTATATCTTCTTCTTTGACATAATGATCTTTTGGTTGCCCAATTTTGATAGACGAGTTCCTAAAAAGTATTATATTACATTGATGTGATTTAAGTGGACAAATATACCATTGCCTTCCGCAAGCTTCTAGTCAATTTTGATGCCTTTTCATCATCCTTCACTATTACTTTTTGTGGCTTACTTTCTAGTATTTCTTTAGTAGGTTCTAGTAGTTTACTGTTAAAAGTAGTCTCCAGTTTGTAATTTTAGGCATGAACTTTTTGAACTTTATGTTAAACTAGTATTCTCCCACCACCCCTTCCTGTTTTTTGTCTCGTTATTTAATGTGTTAGGATAAGGTTCTTGCATGTGAGGCTTATGGAGTAATTCTTGAGCTTATGAGTTAACATAGCCTGGTTGAATACCAACACATTCGACATTCTAACTCAATGTTTCTCGTTTTTGGTTCAGCCACTAAATCCAGCATGGCCACCATCTTTGTTTTTCCATTCAACTTTACCTGACAGACTAAAAGATCTGTCTGTGAAAAATTGGAGTCAGTTGGCTGGATCAGGTCCTGTACCATGGCGCCAAGCTCCCAGTATGTTCAATTCTTCTCTCCCTTCTGGTGAATTGCATCATAGAGCACCTTACGAAGTTGACATATCAGCTGCCCTTAACAAACTCAATACCAGTGAAAGGTTGCCCATACCTTTAGAAAAAAGGAAAAATGACGACTTCTCTGAAAGGTTCCTGAATGGGAGCCTGAAACAATGTGCACAGGATATATGTGAAAATGGGACTGCAGGTGTGTACCCTTTCTTTTTGGATCTTTTATGTTTTTAAGAAGGGGAGATAATAACTAAAATGTGAAAATAGAGTTGTCATCATTTGTTTTATTGAGAAGAGTGTTTTGGACATTATGAATGCTTAAGTGTTGGCTAAATCTGATACTGATATCATGTAGGAGGAATTAAATGCGAGGATAAAGCTAGCTCATGTTCTAATATACCACAGCAGTCTAGCTTTGTGAAGGAGGATTCATCTACTACTCAATATGGTTTGAGTGTTCCTTATGCACCTCCAAATGAATCGAATGTACGGGGTAGGATTTCTGGAACTCATTTAAGACCAGCTCCATCATCTCCTCTGCCAAAGCAGATCCATACCAATTTGCAAAATGGAGCTGACACGTCTAATGAAACACATATTCGCAATGGAAGGCCTAGAGGAGATTCACGTGGAACTGGAAAGAATTATTTGCTTCCACGCTACTGGCCTAGGTTTACTGACCAAGAGCTGCAACAAATATCTGTCGAGTATCCTTCCACTGATATAATCTTGGGACAATTTTAAAATATGAATAGGATGCTCTTAGTTGTTCAAGGCTTGTAATTTTGATTACTGGGGGTCTTGCTCTTTCAAAGAATTCAGTTAAACTCTAGGTGAGGTATTCAAGCATCTTCAAGTTCCTTTACATAGTTATGTCAATTTTTTTAGTATTCAGCTAGTAGCCTTGACAATCTTCAAGCTCAAATTCTGTAATTACTCCATTGTTTGAAAAAATGTTAAGTGCTAGTGATGCTGGGCGTATTGGGCGTTTGGTGCTGCCAAAAAAATGTGCTGAGGTGAGTCCTTGTTTTCGAGTGTGTTCATTTCATACCCCTTTTCTTTATTTTAAATCTGATAGTATTGAAATGTGTCTATTACTATTTCTAATTCTCTTTGCAACTTCTACATGTATACTGCAGTCTAATTCTATTGGCAAGTTCCATTCATACACGTATGTTGTATACTATAGTATACTGCAGTCATCTTCAGGAAACTTGTAAAACTGAGAATTTTAGTGCTTTCAATTCTTTTTAGCAGCCACCGTCTAATCTCATTGTTATTTTGATACTTGAAATGTGTTCTAAAAGGTAAATAGTCAAGCTTAGTGAAAATGCTTACCACTTTTGTTTGTTATGCACGTTTTCATTCTGCTGCTTCATCTATGGATGACTACTTTTTGTCTTCGTTCTGTCATCAGTAAATTGGTTATAATAACCTTTCATTATGCAGGCCTATTTTCCATCAATCTCCCAGCCCGAGGGATTACCTTTAAAAGTACAGGATGCAAAAGGAAAGGAATGGATATTTCAGTTTCGTTTTTGGCCTAATAACAATAGCAGGATGTACGTCCTTGAGGGGGTTACTCCCTGCATACAGTCCATGCAATTGCAAGCAGGTGACATAGGTATGCAGCTAACAATAAATCCTCTCATTATCAATTAGACATCAAAGTTTCTTAAAAACCTGGTTTGAGGTGGCATTGGGCCCCTCTGGGATTCTTTTCTGGTGAAAGAACTTTGCAACTTTTTTGACACTTGCAATGCTGTTAACTTGCTAGGGCCAGCCAGCATGATCGTACTGTTTTAAGTTTTGTGTTTTCAAAATGAAGGTTGTTTACTCATAATTTCTATGTTCTGTTTCCTCTCTCAACCAAAGTTCAAATGATAAAACATATATTTGAAAACTACCTTGTTTGTTTTTAAAATTCTTGGGAAAGATGTGAAGAACAATTAAAAGGTATGTTACAAAATGTAAAAATCGTTAATAAAGAGTCCTCATCCTATTTTTAAAATACGTAAAACTAAAACCAAAAGTGCTGTTTGGTAGTATGGTATAGTCTAAAAGCAGTTTTTGTAATTATTTTTTTAACTAGTGACATATTTTGGTAACTGTTTTAAAAAATGGTTTTTTCCTTGAATTTTATTCTCATATGTGGTCTTTATTAGAACAATTTAATTTACTTCTCTTTCAAAAAGTTATAGACTTGCTTTGATTTCAAATGTTGCTTTTAGGAGCCTCCCTATTACAATTCTTTAAACTGGTTCTCAAAAAGTATTCTGCCAAACAAATGGCCAAATAGCTCCATAATATTTATCAAACAAGCCCTAATTGATTCTGGGTTCACTACTTCAGTTTTTTGATTGCTGTAGGTTATGTATTAAACCTTTCTTATAAATGATATATTGCGTGCAATTTCACTCATGTACGAACTGAAACTACCTTCCTTGTCCTCAGTGACATTTAGTCGGCTAGAGCCAGAAGGGAAGTTGGTTATGGGTTTCAGAAAGGCCTCAACAGCCGCTGATCAGGTTTTCCGTTTTCAAGATAGCTTATGGCTTTTGTGTATGTTAAAAATGTTGAGTGAGATCCGACATCTTAATGGCATTAGGATATGAAAGTCATGCAATATTTTGTATTCAACATATTGTATTGGATCTGTTCTCACAAAGATCTTTTATTATTCACTTCTTTTGGGCTATCAATCCATATTAAAAACATACAATTTGCTATAATTTTGCACGTGAGACTGTAACTAGAGTATTCTAATTGATTTTTTCAGTTATAGACTATTGAAAATGTTGACAGTAGTGCTTACTGAAAAAAAAAAAAGATGCAAATGGTGTCTCAATGGTTAAGGTGACTTAAGATCCATTTCACAAAGTATTATATTGAACACGATCCACCAAATATTGAAACTAAGAGTAGGGCTAAAATACTATCGGTTAATGGTATAAAGGCAATCACCTAGGGGATAAAATATGAAGGAAACCATGGATTTTTGAAGGAAAGTGTGCACAATTGGAGGAAGTGTTGATTTAGCAAACTATTATGCGTCCTGTTAGTGCACACTTACAATTCCCTTTGTGATTATCCTTCAATTTAGTTAATGTTGACTGGAGTCCTAAACTCTGAGCACGAGTTGTATATATTTTGTTTGCAACTTATGACTAATTCAATGAAAAGTGCTTCTGTTCCTGAAAAGGATTCATAGCTATTTTGAAAAAGGAATATATAGTAAGTGGGTGACTTTTTTTCTGCTTTAGCAATAAAGTGGGCAACCTTCTGACTTCCGAAGTTACACTTACAAGGACATCATAACTTGATTTGAGACATAGATATATATCAAGTGCTTTTTAAGCTTGGACCCATTGCAAGGTCTAATTTGAATTGAACATAACTAATGGAAGAGGTAAAGGTTAATTATCTGGAGATGATGAACATGCTGTCTAAATAAATTATGATTTGTAAGCTGCCAAACGAGAATGTGGATGCCTATCTGCAAATACTCGCATGTATAACTTATTGAGTAAGTAATAGTCATGCAGTTTTTAAGTAACTTACTGAGTGGTCATACTTTCTAGATCATATCTAGTTCCCAATTTTTTCTTTTCCATTAAAAAAGAATGTTTCTTTTTACCTAACAATTGGTTGTTTCTTTTCCCTAACAGGAAAATGAAACAAGCAAGACTAAGAATGGAGCTCCTATGCATGGAGATGTCAGTAGTATTAATTTTTAAAGTCAGTAAAGTTTCATTCGCTATCCATTACTTAAATAATAACTATGGATTACCTTCTTTTTCATAAATCAACCAGGCTGAACTGGCAGATCCTAATTCGTGGACAAAAGTTGACAAGTCTGGATACATAGCGAAAGAGGCATTGGGAGCCAAACCTTCGATTTCTAGAAAGAGGAAGAATAGCACCTTAGGTTCAAAGAGTAAGCGCCTTAGAATTGAAAATGAAGACATGATTGAGTTGAAGATAACTTGGGAAGAAGCTCAAGGATTGCTTCGGCCTCCTCCAAACCAAGTTCCTAGTATTGTGGTCATTGAAGGTTTCGAATTTGAGGAATATGAGGTATGACTTTTGAGAGCCATTTACCTTTTGACTCCACATATTTATTATTAGTTTCATCCCCTTGCGAAAGTTAATGAATCCTTCTATGACCAAACTTTTGGTGCTCATAACTGAATGGAATACTTCGGCTATGATCCTATGCATTCTTATTCAAGCGTTCTGAAGGCATGTCTGAAATGTCCTTCGCTGCTGTTGGATCCAGAAATTGTATTAATTTATGTCATGAATTACAATGATGGTATCAATCATTTTGGAGAGTTACCTTTCTCTTTGAGCCAATGTTTGGCTCAGATTCACCATGATATGGCTGCAGCTTTTGCTGCAGTGCGACAGTGATTTTCATCTGGCGCCCAAGGTTCAATTTTCAAAGTGGTGTGCAAGTTATTTTTAAGATTAGCATAGTAGTCACTAGTGTATCTATGTGATGTATATTTTATGCCGCATGGATTACAGGGTGATGGTAACCTCAATATTCTGGCTCATGTTATTACAGGATGCACCTATACTTGGGAAGCCAACAATTATACCTCCTGATGGTACAGGGTAAATGACTTCTCCTTTTTGGCGACTTTCGTGTACCTTGTTTGTGCCACTGTCATGGTGTGCATTTTCCTTTTGGAACTCTCTTCTACATGTAAGGATGTCCATGAAAATTACTTACTTGTCACAATGTATAGGATGTATGTTGAATGCCTCTCTCCCCCCTGGATATTTTTAATTTATTTTGGAGTTGGGGTTGTGTGCTTTGTATACTTGGGGCAGACCTGGTTGATTTCTCCTTTTGTTTCTAAAACTTGTGTCTGTTATCTGAATTGATTAAATCTTGTGTGTGCACACTTCAAGGATGTATATATCTTATAGCTTTTCTCTTCCTCCTATGTTTATGGCATCCTACCGTTCATAGCATTGACAACCCTATAAGTAGAATATTTATTATCCTCGTGCAAATTTCAACGACTGTGGTTCATTTTCAGTGAAAGGATTCAATGGACGCAATGTGAAGACTGTTTGAAGTGGCGGAAACTGCCCGTCAGTGCTCTTCTTCCGTCAAAATGGACTTGTTCGGACAACTCATGGGATCCTGAGAGGTAGAAAGGCTACATTATTCTCATTGATTTCTGAGTCTTTTATCATAAGGATAACTATGATAGTGAGGACAGAGTAGTATTTTTCTTTTTCTCTCGCGGGATGTGTAGTGTGGAGAGGAGTGGCTTTCTCCTACTTTCTCCAATATTCATTCTTCATTTGGACCAGTAGTCATGTTATCAAGGTACTAGTACCAAAGGTTCATTATTCAATGTCATTTGTTAAATAAAATGGGAATTGCTATTCCGGAGGCAATGCTCTCTCACGTGTCCTTAGCATCAGTTTCCCTTTCCAGGCCCTCTATGGGAGGAAAGGATTAAAATGTATTTGTGGGAGTTTTTTGGGAGGGATTTTCTTGGTGCTTCTGACATAATCAGAATACAACCTCTGTGGAGTTTTCTAAAGTAATTCTCTTTGCCCCTAGATCTATTTGCTCAGCAGCACAAGAGTTGTCAACAGAGCAGCTGGAAGAACTGCTATCCCCTAGCAATTCAGGTCTGAATTGTTCAAAACAAATATAATTACATCCTTTTACCGCATCTTCATGCATATATGAATACCAATTCCCAATTGCCAAGTCATTTGATTAGATTAGATTGTTCTCTGATTTTTTGTCCATTTCTCTTATTAATATTTTGTTTCATATCCAATACCAATTTCTTAATCTTTTGTTTGCTATTTATAGCCGCTGCTGTCAAGAAAATGAAGGCCTCCAAACTAGAACCAGATAATGTTGTAGCTCTGGAGGGACTTGACACACTTGCAAATTTAGCCATCTTAGGGGAGGGCGAGGCAATCCAGTCACCTGGCCAGGCCACCACAAAGCACCCTCGCCATAGACCGGGATGTTCATGCATAGTATGCATTCAGCCTCCAAGTGGGAAGGGACCAAAACATAAGCAGACCTGCACCTGTAATGTGTGCTTGACAGTAAAGCGTCGTTTTCGAACATTAATGCTGCGACGTGAAAAAAAGCAATCTGAAAAAGAAGCAGAAACTACCCGCCAAAGGTATCAATTTCAAGATGAATTGTTCCTCGATAGATCCATGGACGATGAATCTCTTACTTGTAGTAATACTAGTACAAGTAAGCTGATTGAGGAGGGAAAAATAAATGAGGGCTCCGATGACGATCCAAATAGGAACAAGCCTTCCAGTTCACCTTTTAAAGGCCAAATCGATTTGAATATGCAGCCTGAGCGAGAGGAAGAGCTGTCACCAGGTTCTGATTCAGGAAGCATGATGAAATTGCTTCCAGACACTGGGGACAGGTTCCTTGAGCAGCAGAGATCGAACTCTGGCGGTAGCGGAAGTTCATCAAGCGATCCATTAGAACCTGGAGGAGAACGTGAACATAGAGGTGGGAATAATAGTAGCAATGGCATTGATCTCAGCAGCAACGTAGATGTGGATAAGGACTGTCCTGCAACGTTGTCCTTCAAGGCTTCAGCATCCATGTCAGCCACGGGGTGAAGTAAAACAGTCTGCTACATACGGATGCGGGTACTATATATATATATATTCATCACATACACTGCATTTGGGGGTCAGTTTTTGTTGTACATTCATCCACGCTGACTTCATCCATTTGCAAATCTGTACATAAAGAGCGTTAGGAAGTGTTAATCAGGATTGAGAAACCTATAGTTCAGACAAAACCCACTTTCTATAAGTAGTTTTAGAGGACAGCGGAGTGCTACTGCTGAGCAGGAAACTGAACCGATGAAATTGTCTACTAAATCAACAATCTGACATTAGGAAGCAGCATAGAATGAATACCTTCATGCAGAATTTTTAACACCTGACCTTTGATTTTCTCAGTACAGTTGAAATGGAAACTGGTTTTCAAGTTGGCACTGATTACATTTCTTGGTGATCCCAAGTGTATGTGGCAAAGTTCACGAGGTGGAGGAATATTTTTCTTCCTCTGTCATTCTGGATTTTTGTTGTAGCAAATTCTTTAAGCTTGCAATTACTACACACTGAATTTGGACAATGTTGAGCCATTTGTATATGAAATGTGGCCTAGTGGACTAGAGGTAGCAGGCAGATTGGAGGCATAGTAGAGCATGTTTAAAAATGATTTTAGAACGAGTGATTTTGGTTGAAGAGATTTCAGTGACAAGTAATTTCAGTGACAAGTGATTTTTATATAATTATATTAATGTTTAGTTATACATTTGTTGAAGTAATTTTTATATAATTTAAAGTAATTTGAATGATTAAGGATGTGTTTGAGGGATGGTAGAATTAGTGATTTTGAAAAAATAGATTTTAAAAGTGATTTTAGAACAATTATATTATTTAACACTAGTAATTGATAAAATAAGTGTGATATTTATCTAAATAATCAATCTCAATAATTTTAGGATTAAAGTTTTGGAGGGATTATAATAATTGTGGGGGCAAATTAAAGATAAATAACTTTAAGTTAAAAAGGAAAATGATAAATTTTCTTAAAATTTAAGGCGAAAATAAGGTGAAATAGAGAAAATAAATTTGAAATTCAAAACAAAAATTTTAATTTCTATAGAAAGTTATTTTTTAATAAAAATTTATAGAATCATCTCCCAAATGATTTAAAATCACTTCTTAATCGTTGTCCACGCATGTTCATTTTAAAATGAAAGTGATTCCAACCACAATCACTCTCAACCATAACTTTAATTTAACAAAAATGCACAAAATTATCCCTCCTTCAATAATGTAACCTTGATCAAATAGTCAATTGAATTTTGCCTCTTTAAATGTTTGAGGTTGAAATCTCTTCCACACTTGTATTCTAAAAATACTATGATTAAATAAAGTTAAAATATGAAATTAATATAATATCGGAATTCTCTACCATGTAATTTTATTAAGACCGCGAAATTTAAATTAGATTACATCTTTTTAAAACTATTTTGGTGGTTTAGATATCATTAACTTTTCAAGGGAGACAATTTTTTCTAAAATGAAAGCTGTTAAAATATAGTATTACAAATATAGAGGTGAAATTGCTAATACGTTAATCTATCATAAAAATCAGGTTGGACAGAAAATGCAGTTATCCCGTCAAAAGCTCAAAAAAAAAAAAAAAAAAATAAATAATAATAATAATAATAAGAAAATATATATATATATATATATACCTTTGCAAAATAATAATAATAATAAAAATAAATAAATAAATGTGGACGAGTTTGTGTAATTTAATTTGGGCTGGGCCTAATTCATAGATGTGAAGCCCACCCACTGACCCAATCATCCGCCCCGTCCCGCTAAATTGTGATTGTCCGCCGTCGAGCATGTGAAGCAGGGACGGTGCGATGGTGAAGAACGACGGGGACGAAGGAGGTGAGCTCGCACAACCTCGTGGTCGCCACATAAAGAAGAGAGCTCTCAAGAACAAAGCTCTTGCAGTTTCTTTCAATGAGAAAGACTTGAGGTTTGCCTTAAAACTAAATCGGTTAATTTGGAGATTTTTGTTTGCTATCGATTTATATCCTTTTTCCAGTTGTAGTTAACTTTTGTTTTTGAGCTTTGGTATTGCCTTGGATTTTCCTTAGGGACTATGTAACTGGATTTCATAAGAGGAAGAAGAAGAGGAGAAAGGAAGCGGAGAAGCAGCAAGAGGAAGCGAAGCGGCGGAAGCGCATCGAATTGCGCAAAAAGGTTTGGAAAATATTCTATTTTTCTAAAAAAAAAAAAAGAAATTGCTGAAACGAATGACTATGTTGTTCTTGGGAAGTTAACTTTGGAGAGTTATAAAAGGAAAAACAATACACTTTTCTAGCCTTTAGCGAACTTATTATTGCGCATGAAGAAATCTTTGCTGGTAGATTGTAGATTGTCCCAACAGAACTGCAGAACCATAGATATTCTCAGGGGCCAGAAGAACCAAACTCCATAAGTTATAGCAAGTTTAAGAATCCCTGGGGATTTTGGAGATCAGGCTAGCTACGAACTAAAGATGCCAATTACGTGTTGTTGTGCCTCCTAGGATTTATTCTAGGTCAGATGAATTCACTTCAATGTTTACTTTCACAGGTCACGTCTGGTGTTTAGGAGACTTGCACTTATCTCTCTTTCACAGACCTGCGGGCAATGATGTCGGAACTTAACTGTATGTTCATTGGTATAACAAAATTAGAAGGCATACTTAAGTTTGGGCACCTCTTGAAAAGTAGAAATGTCAGATGGTTTCCTTTCGGAAAAATTCAAATGGCTTTGTTATTTGACCATACTACTGCCACAAATGATACAGATTACAGACCATGGTTAGGGAGTGTCGTGGGATGGAGGGTTAGGGGAGGTGATTTAAGCTGTGAGACACTGCATTTGGTTTTTCTCCAACTGAAATACTCCTATATAGTCGTGTATGTATTGCATTTTTTATCACATAAGTTGTGTATGACAGAAGAAACAAGAAAGAAAACTGCCTTCAGAGTATATATTTTTTTCTTCTGAGCATCTGGGATCTCTTTTGTAAATGTCCTAAATTTTCTTGTAGAGAAAAGAAGAAAAAGAGCTGGTGCTATATGGTGGTATTCTACCAGCTGATCGGCCGGTTGATGAGCAGAATGATGATCACGAGGAAGAGGAAGAGAAGCCATTTGCCCCAATTTCTGGTATTTTACAAAAAAATTGCATATTAAACACAAGTCTCTTCAATTAAGAAAGATGACATAATAATAATTGCAAGTTCTGCCATAATACTCGGGGAAAAAAGAAATGTCCATCTTAAAGAATCAGATCAGACATTATTTTTCTTCACAAGGAAGCTAAAAGTCAGGTTAATTATGAAAAATTAGTTGGTAAAAGTTAATTTTATAACATTGATAATGCATTCTTTAAAAGAAAACAACAGTCTTCAAGCCTTAAATTTTATTTTATTTTTATTTTTTTGGGTATGAACTCTGGAACTTGGAAAGTATTTCGACCTAACATTGGAAATTGTCATGTAGTTTTGATCCCAAGGCTGTGGTTTTCTTTGTAGAGACGACGACGTACGACAGTGGTAACATCAAAGTCACAGTGATAACAAGTGAGGTATCTCGTGACGGAGAAATCTGTCCCATCGACAAGTCACAGACAGCAACAACCCAATTGGTTGCAAAGGATAAGAAGCACAATCTGCCAATTACCAAGAAGAAGCCATTCAAGAAAGTTGCAAAACAGAAGTCGAGGCCGAAGCCCCGAAGTAAACGAGACAAAAAGAAAGGAAGAAAAAAGAAATAGGTAACTAAACCATCACTTTGCTCATTCTTTACAAAATGTTTAAAATGATGTGATTGATATGTTATCTCATGAGAATACGCAGAGGAGCAATTTTTGGCTTGTTATTTGAGGGTTGTGTAAAAGGTTTGGCCACTTTTTAAACTAGAAGTCCAATTTTTCTTTTGATGAGATACACAGGTAATAGGATGCAGAGTTCCAAGAAGAAAAAACAACACATCTAAATCCATCTAAGTGTTAAAAAAGTTATCTTAGTTCTATATTGGAAGCATGCAATGTGGCTTATAGCAATGTGCTAGTAGTGTATCTCAGCATTCATCAGTTTTTCTTCTGGTTTCCCCTGTGAAATCCAAAGTGTCAAACAATATGAATTTTTAAAAATGAATAAAATTGGACGCAGCTAGATTTTGAGACCCACCCCTACGTTCTATTGTGTTAATAATTCTGATGCTGTAGTTGCATTGAATTTGAAATTTTGAATATTCATTTTTTTTTATCTTATTTTGAAGATAAGTTGCTATATATGTCGGGAAAGATTTTGATGCAATTTATGGCACATTTTCTGTTTTCTACTGGTTTAATTTTTTAATTTCCAGGACTTTGTTTTACAATCTTCGATCTTCACTACTCCCGAGTGTTTTTAGAGAAATATTTTCTAGCTGAGTAGCGTGGGTGCTGTATAAATGTATTTTTTGCAACAAAAAAAGATTATCATTTTTATTTACTTAAAAATGTATAAAATCACATTTTTATAAAAATATAATTGACCTGAAATTTGTTATCTTTCCTCTATATTACACAAAAAGAGAATATAGTTTTACTTCTCATATTTCCAAGAGTAACCCTCAAATTTGTTACCTTTTCTTCTCTATCGAGACAAATCAGAAAATTTGTCGAGTTAATGCATGCAAGAGATTTGGGCAACACAGTACTCCCAATCTCAGATCAAAAAAGTATTCGTCAATCTCCTAGAGGGCTCCAAAAATGTATCTTTTTCTCCCAAGCGTTGTCAAATTTATCTTTGTATAAATTTGTCTCAACATAAATCTAAATGTCATTGGGTGAAATCTCCCTTGAAACAAAAGTTATACCTCCAAATTTATCTTTATATAAATTTGTGCCTCAACATAAATCTAAATCTGTCATTGAGTGAATTCTCCCTCGAAACAAAAATTCTACATCAACCACCACGGCTTCCGAATCTTCTTCAATTGTTTTATGAAAAAATTAAGTTACGTTAATGTAAAAGATAGACATGTAATTTAACTTGTTCAATAAGTTTTAAAAAAAGAAAATTTTGCCAATCTGAACCATTCAACTAGTTAAGAAATATATCTCCAACTAAAACAGGCATGTGTTCAAACCCCACTCCCACTAAAGATATTAAAAGGTTGATAGGAAAATGTTATAAAGGAGCATTTAAGTTATTTCTCTTTTAATGATTACAAGTATTTTTTAGACCTAATTAATTATACACCATACACCAATTAACTAGTTTTGTCAAAAATAAATTGAAAAAAGGTTGGAAAAGTCAGTAATAAATATATAAGCACAGGAGCTTCGCGTGTAATAAAGCAGAAGATAAACTTAATAACTAAAAACTTAACACAAAATTTTGCTAAAAAGGGAAAAATACAAACCATTGAGTGCATTTCATTCAGCATCTGATGCCTCATCTTCATCTTCCTCTAAGATGTAGACCAGTGCACGTTTTCTTGCACCAAAAACACAAGCCACTCCTCTGGATGCTGTACAATAATAAGTAGAGGAAATTTCACAACCTTTAGCAGCTTAATGGCTCAACTTTACCTACTCAAAGTACTAAATGCTTGTGTTTATAGCAGTCTCATAAATAGAATTCTGTAGCTACACAAAATTTACCAGAAAAATATGTTTGTAAACTTCGCTTGCTGCATGTGTTTAATAAAAATTAATGGGACATTTTTCTCTACTATGCCATTTGTGCACCTACTTACATGGCAGCTAAATCAAGGAGTGTCAGTAAAGCGTTAGTGATTACTCGTCTTTCCATTTGAATAACAGTGATCTTGTTTATTATATTTCATTTTTTGTCTTGTGGCAAGACATTCAATCTTGAGAACTAGTCTCACTACAGCCTGTTGAGTTAAAGAGCGTCCCACTTCATAGGCCTGAGAGCTGTCCTAGACGATCTTCAAAAAGTTACTACCAGACCTGCCCCTTTTAATCATTTATCATACGACAAACTACAACTCTCAGATATTAACTGTCCTAAAACTCCATTATCATTTTAAATGATAAGAAAATATATACAATGATGAACACTCACCACTAACAGCCAGAGGAGGAACAACAGCATGAGGAATGTTGCGGACTTTTTCATTCTCCATTTGCAATGGGACAACATAGTCCTAATGAACATATAGAGCATTATTCCACAGTTACGAACAAAAGTATATCCGATGAAGAAGATTGGGGAAGAAACAATTAAAAGATGTTGTAATTACCAACACGGCCCCATGGTATTAAGTTCGACTATATATATATATCTATATTGGAAACAGATTAAGCCAGTGCATTAAGGACATGACCATTTTTTCAGAAATTAGTCTATGAAACAAACATGAAATAATCTTTCTGCAATGACTTTAGAAATATGAAAAACTATCTACTCGTGATGAATCTGATCAATGAGATTTAAGCAAGAGAAAACCTTAAGTTGATGAACCTTCCAATCGTCCAGACTGGGAGATCTTGACATAGGTGCAAATGGAAGGTCATTTGCTTGCACAACCATCATATAGGAACTAACACAGCTTTCAGAAGTAGAAGCAGTTTCATTTAATAACAAAACAATTTGTCCATCCTGTATAAACCAAATAGGTTAATGCACAGATTAATCACAGGATTTCTATCCACTTTTACGTTCTTTTTTTCACAATTGGTGTGCAGAGAATAAAAGTTTGCTGAACTTAAACTTTTACCTTATACAAAGACAGATCAACACACTTGGATCCATCAGGAATAGATACTAAGATTGCTTCAAATGAAGAGTAATCCTCGTTTGAGCAGCTCAGATCATGAACAAATCCCCTGGCTATGCCTACACAATTTGCAATATCTGCAGAAGAGTCATCTGGGATTTTGAAAGATATATAATCGATAAACTTCTGCTGACAACTCTGAGGGGCAAAAACAGCTTCAGAGGAATCCTACATAGGGGTTTAAAAGTAAATTAACAAATCAAAAAAATTCTTCAACAGTATACACTGGTGGACATCACGTCATTTCATGCCTTTGGAAAATGCAGTGAGTCGTGGTAATGAAAAATAGACTTTATATTTAACAATGCAAGTAGCATGACAGTCTCATCGTCACGAGAATATGACTGGATCTCAAACATCTCAGTAAAATGTGCTCAATAGCAGGATAAATACCTCATAGTATGATACTGAAAGAGGAACACTGGAAGACAAGCAGCTAGACGAGGATTGAAAGGGGAACAGGGACAACAGGTCTTCACAAAGTATTTTCCTTGAGATTGTACTAAAGGGCATAAGGAAAGCTTCCTTAAAACTGTGGAAGTAAATTTATTGGTTAGATATCAATCTAAAGATATAAGGGGTACAATACATGCAAATTAACAACTATCCAGATCTCTGACTATCTTTTACATGTATATCAGTGTGAAAGCTCGATCATGAGTTTATTGCTTGCAGATATGAGGACAGGCAGCTCGGCTGTAGGATGAGTGTGTAGTAGTGGATATCAGTGAAGTTCCACATATGTTCAAAGCAAACGGTTAACAATTATGACTTGCTTGAAAGAAAGTGTCAGTGCACCTCGTTTGTTTAACTATGTGCGTGAAAGGTTCTAGAAATTGTACCTTAGTCATTCTCCCCCTTCTCCCAACAAAGTGTTGCTGCACCTTTTCTCTCAACCTCCTTGAGGATGAAGGCGCAACATCTTAAGCGCTCTCCTTTTATTTCAATCCATCTCCTGTGTTTTGATTTCCCTTGGTCTAAGAGTTGGAATCCTAATCTCATACTTGATTTTTTTTAGCTTTTGTAACCAACTTGAAACTCTAATTTTGCTAAACCTACAATTTGGTCTAACTCTAATCTATCGGTTAATGATTCAGACACTTGATATGTTTTGTTATGCTTCAATGTTGAAAGATGATATTATCACGTTCTAAGAAATCAAAACTGGACCATTAAAATCACAATCCAGTACTCAAAGTTCTTTCGTGGTTCCAAATTGTCAGAACTTGCCATATTATGAATGGTTAATTAATGCAAAAATTCATAGAGACCAGCTGAATGGAAGAAAAGGAATACCTAGATTCCATCTGCTGAAATTCCATACCAAGCGTTCTCCTTAAAAATCCACAATCTGAGAATCCCCCAAATAGAGTTAATTCTCTTACTCTTTCAATAATTTCCCTGCAGAAAATGATAGAAGATCAATTTACTAATGGAAATAAAGAAATACATCGGTGTTGGTCCCACAAGAATATACAAGGAAATATTATGAATGCTTCTAAGAACTTGACACAGTTGCATCACGTTCAGCCTATAGAACAACATGTTCATTCTTCAAGAATAAACAAATGCATGACATTATAGGCAAACTCACTAGAGATTACTGAGAGCTAACTAAAAGAATGCAGAATAGATGTGCATAACTTAATTGTTTAAACTACATAAATAATAATTCTTTAAGCATTATACTTTATCTTGTCGTCTTGGGATGGGTGGGTGGAGGGGAGGTTAAGAAAGAAGAAATTTAGTGAAAAGGGGAGGGAAAATGGCAGGGGCAGATCAAGGCATGTCTCAACATTTTAATATTTGTTGTAAAGCATATTATGATTGTAACCTTTCTGCAAAGCATTTTCCTCAAATATGTGTCCAAATATCCTTCAAAGTAATAATAAATATTTCCTCATCCTTAGCTGTCTTTACCCCGAATAACAGATAAGATCCGGAAGGTTGGGTGCTTGAAAGGAATGGAGTCTTCATGGTTAGATCTTTAATCCTCAAGTTTATCAATTAGAATGCCTACCTTAATCCCTAGTGTAAATATGATCCAGTGATCTGAGGTTCCAAAGAAGGTGAAGGTATTTCGGTGGATTTTTGTGTTTGAGAGGCTGAACACATGCCCTAGAATTCTAAAAAGAATGCCAACTCTGTCAATATCCCCTAATT
The DNA here is from genome assembly GCF_013281855.1 of Momordica charantia. Classification (NCBI taxonomy): domain Eukaryota; kingdom Viridiplantae; phylum Streptophyta; class Magnoliopsida; order Cucurbitales; family Cucurbitaceae; genus Momordica; species Momordica charantia. The sequence continues at coordinate 21,995,913 of NW_028275157.1, read as the reverse complement.
GTGTCCTACGTAGGATGATTGAGAAAAACATATTGCACCTATTCTTCACCTGTCCTTATGCAGTTGCTCGTTGGTATGACTTATTTTGAATTTTCAAATTTTGCAGGTGTTTCCCCAACAGTGATTCAGATGCCTTCGTTCAGCTCATGAGTAGAACTTACTTCAGCAGTCAAGCAAAAATCCTTTGGTCCAACAGGGTGATAGCCCTTTTATGGAGATTGCTTTGAAAGAAACAAAAAGAATATTCTGTTTCAATTTTTTTGTAATTATGATGTAACACAAATCTTCGCCAATTGCAATCCATTTGGTATGGACCATGTGGTTGAGATATACCATCTACCTTTTATGCACTCCCTCTTTTGATAAAGAAAACAATAAATATCTGCATCTTCAATGTCAAGATTAAATTTTTTTAATTTTTAGTAGAACGTGGAGAGTAAAATTAAAAAGATGTAGGCATATTATTATTAGATGAATACGCATTTATAGCATTAGTTAAACATTATGTTTCATTTAAATATTTAGTTTACTGTTGTTTTATATTCTTAAAATTTCTCTTATTGATTTCCTTAACTACCTGGTAAACGACAGTCAAGCCTTCTTATTGACCCCTCCTAACACAAAACAACTGTTTAGTTAGCATTAAATCACAACCGCCTACCGAAGAGATACAGAAGTTGGGCCCTCTCCCCTTCCATTTGTCCCCTGTGCACTTGTGAGGCTGAGCCCCTAGACCACCTTTTCCTGCATTGTCCTCTCACCTACAAATGCTGGTCTCGCCTCATGGGCTTTTTCAACACGGTTTGGTTCATAACAGAGAAGATAGATGATTGGCTCTCCCAATGCCTACTGGCCCTACTCGGTGGCTGTTACAAAAAAAGCTATGAGAGCCCTATGGAACTATGGGGGGCTGTGGCCTTGTGGAATTTGTGGTTAGAAAGAAACCGTAGAATCTTCGAGGATACTTCTTTTGATATGTGTAATCTTTGGAGTAATGTTCAGCTTACTACTTCAAGGTGGTGCTACACTTATAGCAAACTCTTTTGTAATTACTCCCTTTGTTCAATCCTCCAAAATTGGGTGACGTTCTTGTCTTAGCTTTTCTTGGGAAGGGGCCCCCTCATCCCCTTGCCCTTAGACTGTCTTTCAACCTTTTTTGTGTGATTAATACATATCTTTAAGTTTCCTATTAAAAAAAAAAAAGAATTCTGCACAAGGATTTACCATCGAGTCCATGGACAAATACACATAAATTACACAGTTATATTTTACATGTGAGACTACAAGAATACAACTCACAAGTCAATCTCAATACTGTCGTCATTTTCAGATGCTTCAAGCAGCTTCTTGACAGGGTCCTGATTGTACAAAAACTTCAAGAAAATGATAACAAGCTCACTGCAATAGTCAAAAGTGTAGCTATATCAGGCAGAGGGGGTTCACAACCGAACCAAAAGTGTCATTAGATCCAGAAGAAAGAGAGAGAGAGAGAGAACTACCTATTATATGGTAGAAGCTGATCGCTTGGCTCCGACATAAGTAGTTTTATACATCTTATAAGCCAGTTAAAGAAATTTGAGAACTGCACAGAAAACAAAAGTTCTGATATACTAAATTATAAAACAGAAACAATTATCCATTATTCTACACATTAGTAAAAAACCACTATCCATTAACAGGTTTGGCTAACAGTCATTAGAAAAAAGAAGAATATTGTAGTTGGCTCTCGCTTAGAAAGGATTAGGGGCTGGGTTGGTAATAGTTGTATAGACTTTCTTCGCTTGATTCTGTTATGAGAAAGTAGGTTAGTTACATAACTATACCACTGTAAGAAATCCACTCAAATACTACAGTAGGATGATACCAATAACCACTGTTGGAAAAAGAAAAAAGAGGAAAAACTATGAAAGGAGCTAAAGATGATTATATCATGATTGAAGACCTCCAAAATGCTTCAGCCAAAATGAAGATAGAAAGGACATGTGAGAAATAAATTAACCGTGATCTCTCCACTAGATTTGCATGATCACCAGTTAGGGATAGATTTTTGAATACCTGGGAATCGAACCTGTCTTTATCAAGAGTGTTTAATCTTCCAAGTTTCATAATAATTTAGATACTTGTCAGAACAAACATCTAGGTAAAATATTGACAATCCCAACACCTGACCACCTTAGCATACTTGTCAAGGCACGGTTCAAATAACTTGGGAAAGCAAACCTAGTTCTTTCCAAACCAATGTGATGTTTTCTGAGGCCCATATTATAGCATTCTAAAGGCTCTTTAGAGTTAAAACTAGCATACACATATGATCCCAACAGAATGGTAGTCGGGACACCATATTTACTCACCACTACTTCACACGATAAAGACACCATATTTACTCACCACTACTTCACACGATAAAGAATCTTGCTCCCGTGAACCTCCAAAACCATTTAGAAAAGGGAGTACTCTTATTTCAAGCAACCAATGCACAACTCTTACCAAGATCTACAAGGAGAGAACCTTTATTCCAATTATCTAAGTTTGAACCTCAATCCAAGTTAGACCATTCCAGAGAATCTCTAATAATATCTCTTCAATCTCATTAGTAAGAGTAACATTGTTAGGGATCGTGAACACTGACAAAGACTAGTTAGGGGAATTGGAGAATTATTCGAGTGAGAGTAAAGTCGCCTCCCTTTCGAGCACAATGAGCTTTTCACTTTTCAACTTTCCAGACTTGCTTCAAAATTAGAGTCCCAAAAGGAAAAGTTCTTAAAGTTACGACTTACAAGGGAGAAGGAGCCCAAGATAAGAAATGGACCAAGCATTAATCTTGCACCACCCATCCTGCTTGAAATTAGAGACGCGTCCTCCACCAAGCGATCTATGTTTCCCTTGGTAAGATTGATCTTTTAGGCCTCAAATTCATTTTAAAAAATTTAGCAGACTATGAACCTTTGAGTGATCAACTGAAGAGATTACTAAAGTATCATCAGAAAATTGAGGATGATTTATGGAAAAATAACCTAGACCAACCAAAAATCCTTTCAAAACCCTCCTTGCCAACCCCTTGGAGAGAAGTCTGCTAGACAATCAACATTAACAAATAAAAACGAGGAAAAAGGATCTCTTTATCTCAACCCTTTGGAAGCAAAGAAGTTAGGGATTTATACACAAGGGTAAACCACTGATACACTTTTATTACAAAATTATAAGTGACTTAAAATATCTTAAAATGATGAGATAGATTCTATATTGTCACATTTGGGAAGATTTTATTTCACACATCTATCCTCCCATTCCAATCTTTGAGTTTTCCTTTAAGTTTTAGCATACAATATAAGTATGCCTCCACCACCCACTGGGAGGGCCCTCACTCCACTACTGCTTTATCCATCTGCCATTTCTTGGCCAGTAATCTAGTATTCCTTGTTATAACCAAGTATATTGATATCAACTACCATTTTATTTGAGAGAAGGTGGTCTGCAAAGACCTTTATGTATGGGTTGTTTCTACTAAATACCAACTGGTAGATTTGTTTGCAGAGGCTTTACCAACTTAGCAGTTTAGTTTGCAAGACATGCTATGGCTTCACTTCATTTGTACCATTAGTTTGAAGCGTTGTATTAGGTGTGATAATTGTTGGTATTTTGTTTGTGTTGGTTGGAGTTTATAGTTTAGTTGTTTTTTCTTAACAAGAAACAAACTTTTCATGGATGGATGAAACGATAGAAAAATGTTCCATAATACAAATGCCCAAAAGGAGTAAAAAGAAAATCAAACAACCAAATATGTAAAGTCAAGTTCTCCAAAAATTACAAGAATCGAAAGATAAACTAAACAATGAAATACAGAATCACTGGGAGAGATCTTGGAAAGCCAAAAAGTCATTAGCTAAACTCACTGCCATCAAGATTTAAGGAATATTGATGTTGCTGAAGAAAAAATCTCGAGACTTAAGAAATTTTCTAAAACTCACAAAAGAAGCTTCTACCGTGATAGCCAAAAAAGAACACGACTCCAGTGGATCGGAAACCACCAACAGAATTAAATTAGAAAAGATCCCAAAAAAGAAATAAATGTTGGCTGTAAAGGATGCTCTGATAAATGCAAATTTGAGAATACCAAGGACTTCATGCATACTGTCTTGAGCTGTGCACGGCTGGAATCCCTCCAGCACCCTTGGAACAATTCAAATTGTGCTAGGAAGACCTTTCGCCTTCTTCGACAATGAAGTTTTTAACTACCTTGTCTGCTACCTGCTGCCTTGGAAATAATTAATTAGAGCTATTTCCATAAATAAGAAATATTTTCCTCTCTCTCCATGTCAATATTGTCTTTATTAATAGCATCAATGAATGAAGGTTTGAGGTTACTCCCCCCATGAAGGGGTTTTACCTTAACTACCCTCTTCAGATATTCAATGAAACTCCAAAGCTCATCCAACCAGCTTGATTTTGGCCTTCGGGAATCAATGAGTGACTCTTCTTTTCATGGCTATCTATCTTAAAGACTGCGACAAAACTACACCTCTTGTTCGAGGTCCTTTGCAACAAACTACACAATTATTGCACATAGACTCTTTTAGGAACTTATTTATCAGGAGATCCAAGAGACTCAAAAGAAGACTGACAAGACTCGTAGAGCTGTCAAAGGACCAGGCAATGTAAACAATCTGGATAGCAAACGAGTTTGTTTCTTCCACTTTCTATTAGTCTTAACTTTACTACCTCTAAAGTTGCTACCCACTTATATGGTGAAGTTCTTCTAAGTTGCATCCTTCTGTTTAGTATAAATGTCAACCTGCCATCATCACTAAAAAAAGATTCATCTTAGATACTAGAGTGGAGGAAAGGCGGATGGTGAAGAAAGAGAGAAGAGGGGAAGCATCTTCAAGGTTTTGCAAGTTCTAGCACGTGCTTGTACCATCTTTAATTTTCAACCAAATTCAACTGGACCCCAAAAAACTTTTACATCCAGTATACAATTGCAAAGAGATTAAAGTAAGCAAAAAAGGTAATAACATATAGATAAAGAAAAGATGAAAAAGGTTCTGCCTCATTACTAAATGAAAATTTTAGTGACAAAATATGGACTAACAAGCGCTTCATTATTCTAGACTTAACTAACTTGCTTCTCAATTGAAAAATATATATTTTTTCTGGGGGTGGGGGAGGTTCATAGCAATATTTTCATTCAAATAATAATTTACACAAAAATTAATCTTAAATCAGACCTACCTGCTGCAACACTGTTGAAAGCACCCTCATAAAACGGTCAACTTGCACAAGTAACATACCAGCTTTTTCCATTGCATTATTTATAAGCTCCTCGTCCAAACCAACTCCCTGAAAACGTGCACGCCATCTTGAAAGGCCTAGTAGTTCACCCATCCGGAATCCAATGATTTCTACAGCAGGCTGCAAAAGAAACTCAGCATTTAAGTTCTAATTATTTACTTTCAACTAAAGGACAAGTCAATATCTTCATCATTTAATTATTTATGTTCAATTTAGCTTGGGTAAAGGACAAGTCAGTATCTTCATCAATTTTTCAGTTGTTATTTGGTCCTTTCTTTTCGCCTAAAGCAAGTCTTCTTTGGGAAACGGCCTTAAAGCGCTTATATCCGAGTTATGGTTTGAGCGGAATCAAAGGACTTTTGAAGGGAAAAGCCGCTCAGCTTTCGAATGCTTCAATATAGCTAAGCAAAGCCTCACAATGGTATGTTCTCTCCAATCTCTTTGCAAATTATTATCCTAGCATGATTTGTTCTAATTGGGAGGCTTTTTTTTGTGTAATATTTAAGCTTCATTTATTAAGTTTGGTTTGTTTGTATCTTTTTATTTTTTATTTTTTTCCTTCTTCATCCCCCTTCATTTCACCCCTTTGGGGGTTTGTATCTTTGAACAATTTTTGTTCCTTTTCATTTATCAATGAAAATTCGTTTCTTGTTCAAAAAAAATTATTTACTTTCAACTAGTCAATCCCAGCATATCTTAGTCGATAAGTACTTATTACCATCCTAAAATCCGATGATTCAATCCTTCCTCTCCAATTGTTTAACTCAAGAAAATACATATATATTTATTTTCAACTAAATACACCAATTGAATAACTTGTATTTCACTAAATTATTTCAATCTGGTATCATGTTAAATTTTTCAATTAAGAAAAATTAAGGTGTTGCACTTTCACCTGAAGGTGATCGAGGACAATAAGTTGGAGTTCACTTCCAGCACTAGAAATAGCCTTAGACACACGCTTTGCACCCTATTTAAACCAAAGCAGTCAGTGAAATAGCAAAACAATCATTAACCTCTGACATGACCAAAGAGAAGACTGTACCACTTCACCAAGAGAGTTAACTAAAAATTGGTGAATCGATTGACTAGTCCGTGCACCACCCAACAGGCTAAGAAATTCTTCTTGAGGAGATGAGTCAAGTCCTACAAGAGAAGGAACAACATGAGTAAGGGAAAAATAAGAGTAGCACATGAATATCTATAATATCTATTACTACCATGGTTAATAATCAGCATGGATAAAGCATCAAACTTCTCCCGGAAAGTGTGCATGGCATCAGACCACTGCTTACTCATAACTGATAATGATACCCTGATTACCTCAATCAACTCCCCAATGTTAGAAGCTTGTTGAGCTACCTGATGCAGCTCACTTTTCCTGCAACAAGAGGCAGAAAATCAGGTTTTAATATCTTTTCCAGGAACACAAACATTAGAAAGGATATGATGGGAAGATACAAGATAAGGTAGTATTAGTTGAGTTGAAACAGTACCAGTCTTGACAAGAAAAGTGGCTCCAGATATCAAAGCAGTTTTTTTTTTAATTTTCATGAGAGGAATATCCAAACAGTTGAAAAGTAGCATAACAAAAATCTGATAGGAACCAGAACCAGAGACTGGAAATCAAGAAAAATAGGAGTGGAAATATATTTTAATATCGAAGAAAATTACTAGGGGATAATTAGCATTTGTAAAATTTGCTTGCCTTTCCCTCTCTCTAAATCCTACTTATGATCATTCAACTATAATAAATCTACCAGCTAATAACCCAGCTAATAACTAATATGCCCCTAATAATATCCATAATCATCTTCCTACCATGATCCTATCAGAATCCAATGGATAGAACACAAGAAATGTAAATCTTAGGGCAGATATTTCAGCACATATTATGTTAAAATAATGAGCAATATGCACAATCTTTGCAGTAATATTACCTCTTCCTAAATATTGAAGTATCAAGCACTAAAGAATGCATGCCATGCACACCTTGAACGTTAGTCTGTCTATTTCTTGGATCATGTCCATCTCCAACAAGTTCTCCTGAGCACATGACTATCAAACGACAAAGATCTTTTGATAAAGCAACCTAGTGACATCAAACGTAAAACAAATTAGCTAGATTACTGAAGTTGCTCAAAAACCCGTAGATATTTCTGAAACTTGAAATCAGAACTCTCAACATTAAATTAGCTATTAATCTAAGAACTAGACATTTCAATGACTGAATGAAAAATTCTCAATACTAAATCATTTAATATCAACTCAGATGTTTTAATGATTAAGTGGAGAGTTTTGAACTTGAGGCTCCGTAGCAGCTACCCAGTAGAAAGCGAACTCCCACAATCTTCTGCCTGAACTTTCAAATGAGCAAGATCTTTGAAGTAAACCATTAGCGCTCCTTGATATGTTACATGTTGATATAGGAACAACATGGAACGTATTTATGCCTGGATAAGGACTAATTAAAACCCTCTAATTCACTTGAAGCAATATAAGTATGAAAATTAGAAAAATTAAAACTCTCGGAGATTCTATTTGTCAGAATTTCACCATATTGCTGCTCAGAGTCGGACAAATGTTGACTATGGATCTCTCCAAACTTGAGAAGTTAAAGGGTAGCAACAACAAGTAATTACCATTTTGAGAGATCAATCCTTAACTTAAAAATGAAATAAAAATATTGATGTGCAGATCAACTAACAATCATCATGGACTTATATCGAACCTGTGAATTAATTCTCCTGATCCTTGCACAACTAACTAAATAATTTAGACCTAATGAATGGGTTAAGTTCCAAGAAGACCTCACCAGGATTCCAACAAAGATCTATGCTAGAACTATTGACAACAAATTAACAATTATAGCCCTAAAAGAAAAGGTCATATAGACAAATAAAATCTATAAGCATAAAATAGCAATCACCCAAGTGTTCTCTCGTACCTTGTAAATTTCAGCATTCAGAAGGTGATATGAAGCACCAGCATCTTGAACTTGAAGAGGAATATGAAGCTTGTGTATGTTCTGTGACATTAAAAACAAAAATCACATCAATAGAAGAGGCACCCAATGGATCAATACAACAAAAAAAACTGCATGCGTTTAAAAAACAATTTAAAAGAAAAATACACATACACAAATAAGGACAGAGAAATTACAAATTTCTTTATGAATTCTAGAATCTAAAAATAAACAAATATGCCACTATATAATTTAAAATTTCGAGTTTCTAACTATAATTACTATTATATTATTCATTACAATAACAACTTGTTATGATTAAAGATAATTTTTTTTAAATTGAATGAAATTACACAGTTTTTACTTTTTCTATTACAAAAAATAGACGACATTATGGATACACATATCTAGAGTGGACCAGCAGAACTGGGAAAAGCTAGGGTCCAGGTTTTTATTTTTAGGCTTCAAGTGATCAGGAAGCCACGACAACCAGATCAGAAAAATACAGTTTTGAAAGTAACGTACCACAATAAATTTTTATAACAACGCCAGAGAAGTGAAATGGTACAATTTCATTAGTGTATTTGAGAATTATATTTACAACGGAGTAGGGTGGGAAAGAAGGTCCACGGTTCTAATAAGTTAACTAACTATTTTCCCAAAGAGGGACAATAAAGGTCCATGATTGTAATCAGTTGCTTACTATTTTTCCAATTGGAAAAATGCCAAATATACTAAAACAGATGCTTCCATCTTTGTCACCGCTGCACAAGATGTTAAACCGTTGTTGTGAAGAATTTGACAACTCTGTAAACGAGTCCTCACTGTCATCAATGAAACCAGTGTCCCCCGAAACAAGTCCATGCATTCGAGGAACAGTAGGAGCAGGAGGGAAAATACGACTAGTACGATCTTCATAAGCTGACAAGTTTTCATTTATGTCCTGCACCACGATTTTGGAAAAGGATGAAGCAATGAGAAGGAAAAAAAAAACTAATACTTTAAATCATAATTCATGTTGCACATCCTGCATAATGTTAGCAAAATGATTTCCCAATAAAATAAAAAATCATGGAAAACGCTACGTAAATTAATGGTGAGTTACATACTGTAATTAACTGGCTATCCTCCACCCAGTTTAGACTAACCACAGCAACTTCGTGAGACTTCATGCTTCTCAACAACTTCCCATTCTGTTTGACATGAAATATAAAAGGTCTAAAGAGCAGCGAAGAGAGAATAATAGAATAAAAGTTGCATCTCTCACTTCTATCTTTGACTCTAAATGTTGCTGTGAACATAAATGAATGCAGTTAGATGCAATTTGATTCTGATTTCAAGTAAAACATCAAAACAAGAATTACATTTTAAAATAGAACTTCTACTGAAGTAACTGACCAGAAACAATAATCTACAACAGGAAAAGTTGAGAAGAGATTATGTAGGAATTACTAACTAGTATATAACATTATCGGAATCATGTTGGAATTATTAAAAAAATAAATCTATATATTTTTTTAAAGGAGATGAGAAAAAAAAAAATCTATATTAGACTCATTGAAGCTGAAAATCTAATGGGTGTCTAGATTATGCAGGTATCTAGACCACCAGTGTTGGGTGCAAGAATCTGGCGATTAACCGATGAATAGAAGAATTACTTTTTAAATTTAAAGTAAGCCTACTCACTTCAACATCATGCAATGAAATTGTCCCATCTTCAAGTCCAACTGCTATCACCTTACCATCAGGCCTCCAACATAACGATTTTATGGATCTTCCTAAATAGAATTTACACAATCATTCATAGCAGAAAAACAGTATAACAAAGTACAAAACACGAATTCTTGAAGCAGAAGTCTTTCTTTTCATCAATGCCGTTCTCTTGCTGTATGCAGGTTCTCCTCTTGTATGCAGTTTCATTTAACCAGAACCGTTCAAAGAGTTTAGTATAAAAGACACCTATAGTCCAAGAATCACTAAATTATAATTGAAATAAATTAAAGGTGGTATTTTGATATTAATCTATTTAACTTATGCACAGCAACAAAAAATTTCAAACTTCAACATATATTAGATGCACTTCTTTAAGACCAAAAAACCACTATATCCAGATGAAATCAGCGAGTTTGAAACAGAAAACTAGAAGAGAACTGGTAAAATTCACTATCTTAAAGAATTCAGCAAGTGCAAATACTAAGCTAAGGAAAACTGAACGAGACAGATAACTCACCAGGCGATATAGTCCACAACCTCTGCCAGTTGAAACGGTGGAGCAAAATCTTCGAGTCTTCAGTGACCATGGCGAGCAAATCTTTTTCGGGGTTCCACTCGGCAATTTTAACCTTGCATTTGCAAATCATCAAATATTCAGAGCAGAAAACAACTGAGACACCACACACAATAGCAGAAGGATCATTGCCCCAAAAATGGGCAAATATATGTGGAACTAAGCAGGAGAGCAATGGTGAAGTAAGAAAATGAAACCTGAGAGGCAATAGACTTGTCAAATTGGAGCTGAAAAGGAAGCACACGCTCGGCCTCGTCGGTTTCCATAGTAAGAGCTGAAAAGGAAAAGCCTACAGTACCAAATTTCAGAAATGGAAGTACGGACAAGTCGGAGGCCGAATTTTAATCGATCAACTTGATGAAGATTCCTTACTCGTGCAATGACAACAATTACTCTAAAGGTGCAGCTGAAGAATGAAAGAGAGGCCGAAAAGAAGAAGCGTTTGTGGGCGGAAGCGGCGGCACTAATGTTTCACTTTTCTCGACTCCGGAACGAGCTTTTCGAGTGTATTTCGTCGCCGTCGTCGTCGGAAGGGCGCGACAGTGAGCTTAAAAACAGGAGGCGGGATCAAGCGAGTTCTGCAGTTCACAGTCCGCCCGGAAAAGAATTTAGAAATGAAAATGAAAAAACATACCAAAAAATTCGTGTTGCCAGAATCCAAAATTATAGAAGCTAAACCAAAAAAAAGAATCGCCGTTGCCGGGGATCGAACCCGGGTCACCCGCGTGACAGGCGGGAATACTCACCACTATACTACAACGACTTGATATTGAATTAAATAAAATTAAAAAATATTATTAATTAACAAGAGAATTTGTTCCAAAAATATTAAAGAAAAAACACCACTTTACTACCCACCACTTCTTTTTTTTTTTTTTTTTTTTAATACAACGTATAGGGGCAGGATCCAACTCACAACATCTTGGTTGGAGATACATGTGAATTACCGTTGAAATAAAAACTCTATGATTTTGTATAAGAAAATTAAAGAACAACCGTAGATGTACTTTTCATTGGCTTCTCACAAAGTGGAAAATAAGGAAATAAGACAATTTTGGTACAGATGTTGAAATTAGCCACTACGAGCAATCATTATCAAATGTTTAACATTGTCTCGATAATAGAATTAAGCATATTTCTTATGCATTTGTCTCTTCTTTATTTGTAAGTTTTATTTAACCTTTTATAAATGGTTAGACATGTTGGTTAGAAAGACAATAGAGTGAAACTTTTTTTTAACCTAGTATCACTCGTGCTTTGTTAATAATAACAATGTGTAATGCAAATAATAAATTGAGATGTAATTTGAAGTTCATCAAATAATGAACCTCAATAGTTCTAATAGTTCTAAATGTGTTCTTGAGGATAAATAAATCATCACTCAACTCAAAGCTTAAATTAATTGGTTGGATAAATTTAATTCATATATTAGATATTTAACATTGTCCCTGAAAAAATAAAGTGGTGTTGCAGATAATATTAACACGTATGTGGGTAATTAAGGTAAAAAAAATTAAACAACATTACACTTGGAATTTTTTCTTTTACTAAAAAAAACGTCCAATTATAAGTCAATTGTGGATAAATTAAGTTTGGAGCAAACAAAGTTTCTTAGCATAATAAAACAAAATGTTACAGAAAAAAATTAATGATAATAAATAAAATCAAACAGAGCGCGTTTGGGGTTGGTGACCAAAACACAAAAACATGGACATTAAAGACGACTATAATTCCAAACCAACGGCCTCGTTTGAACTCTTAACAAATCCAAATCATATTTGTTGGGCTAAATATTTTTTTATTTTATTTTATACGTTAAATGTAAACTAATTTCATATTAATGTTTTTAGAACAAATTCATAGCATATGTAAAAATAATAATAATAATAAAAATGTCAATCAAATTTGTACTTTAAAAGAACATTAAAAAAGAACACAAATTAGTGAATTTAAATCCTGTATGATTTGATGTGACTATGTTATTCTGTTTTTTTTTTTTATCTTTTTGACCAATTGAATTATACTCATGATACTCTACAAACTATTTGAATCAAACATCATGTGAAGTGGATATTATTTGATTTTATGAGCGGGTCTCCATTGACATCAATGTGTCATCATATATAACATCCATAATATTTCAAACTCAATAGAGTGTATTTTACATTAGTATCTTATCAATGAATTTTAACCTTGTGTGAGATTACTTGAGTGTGTTAAATCAATACGAAAATAATATCATTTATAAATTTTAAATATTACAAACGTACGAGAAAAAATATAGTCAGAATATTAGGCTTTCATTTAAATTAATGGGAGAGGCTACCAACTGATCGAGTATTATTTATATGTTCCCTTTTCAATGTTATTTATTTTTCATCAAATAATGAAGGGAATGAATAAAAATTGAGCTGAATGGAATGTGTGTATATATATATATATATATATATATATATATAAACCCTAACAGTTATGATTTGCCTCGAATCAATGACCCATACAAATGCTAGTTACTAATTATAGTCGAAAGTAACTTAATAAATATTTTACTGAATATAGATTTAAAATTTATTCCATAACCATCAAATCATTGTTGTGTTGCAATCGGAAACACCGAAGAACACTAAATAATATTTGCCTCTTTTTTTTTTTGTTAACAATCTTTTGTGTGGAATTTAGCTGGAAGGATGGAATAATTGGAGCCAACCAACTCCACTACTTGATGGATTAGGTGGGAACAATTGGTTGCGTAAACAACCTATGTAAAAGCATATTAATACCATCCAAATAACCTAACTTAGAAATACCTTCTAATTAAACATTTGTTGATATGCAATTAACTTGTAATTTGACGAAGTATATATGTCCCAAGTAAACATCTTATTAATTCTCAACAGAGTTTGTTTGTGAATTGTCTACTTAATTTTGTCCTAATCACCGTTTAGAAACATAGCTTATCTCACATCTCCTATTTAATCTAATAAAGCTTCCATTTTAAGCTTATCTCACATCTCCTATTTAATCTAATAAAGCTTCCATTTTAATTACATGCTGTTCTAAATTATGCCGTACCAAGACTGAACATTAGTTCAAATACTGTTGTTGAAATGTTTATAAAAAGAGATATTGTTTAAATAAATGGTAAAGCTGAAGGGTATATTTTTAAAATTTAGCTAAAAAAAAATAGTTTAGTGGTCGATTTGGTAATTTAACTCAAAATTAGTTAAAACGGAGTGTGAATGTTTTTGACGTAGAGATACCGTTCAGTTAGATCCTACGCGTTTTTCCCCTTTTTTTAGTCTATGATGAAATCGGTCCTACGCGTTGTTGACTCACACTCCCTCGCCGTGCGGATTAAAATTCTGAAATCAAAACAGCCGTCAACTTCTTCGCCGCCCGCCTTATTAGAATATATCGACTCCAGTCAAAAGAGTTTTAATCCGCTGCTCCCCGGTACCCGTGCACCTACCTCAAAACGACGTCGCAGTACCCGTTCCTACACGTGTCAGGTCGCCAGTCGCTTAAGTAGGCTTAGTGGGCACGTCTCTGGTCTTGGTCGCCTAACTTTTATAAAATTTTAAAGTACAAAAAATACGTGTTCGAGAAGGAACCGGCATCGCCGACTTGAACCGACCATATCTCCACGTCATCACCCTGAAGCATCCAAGGTTCTTTTCCTCCCGTGATATGCCGACGCGTGTCCCACTCCCCAACGGCTAGTTTTTTCCTTCCCTTCCTCCACTTATTTTAACCGCCAAGGGAGATAAATGACATCAACGATAAATACGCAGATTTTTCCTCCGAAAATTCCAGCGGATTCTGTAAAGCGCGTGGGGATATTAAAATATATATATTTTTCCTTTCCTTTTGCCCTTTTTTAAAAGATTATTTTTCATTTCGTTTTACTGTTTTTTCTTGTAATTTTTGAAAAGCGAGAAAATTCTATCTTTTTCCGCAATATATAAGACAGAATATCGACAATTTTAAAGCAACTCCGTAGTTTGCTGAGTTTCCATTTGAAGAGCAAAAGATTTCTTTGAAATTGTAACAGAGAAGAGAGAGATATTCGAATCTCCACGGCCATCCATATCAGGTTCGTTTCGCTCCAGAATCAATTTTAGATTTCTTCCTTATTCCACACTTTCAGTCTGCTTTTGGAAACTGTTCTCGGAAGAAAAGCTGTTTTGCTTCGATCAGATTTTTGTTAGGGTTCTTGAATCTCTCTTACTTAGTCTATGGATTCAGTTCCATATTGTTAGGATTTTCTCAGTTCTAATGCCTGACATTTGTTTATTTTTTTTCGCGCCTTGATACAGATAATTGGGAAGGTTGAAATTAATTGAGTATCGACTATGGCGTTGGGGAAGAATAGCGGTTGTTTGAAATCGAAACGCGTCGTCTCTTCTGCCGACAAGGGGCTCGATTTCGAGATTGTGAGATATACGCGAAGTTTGAGTAGGAAACGGATTGTGGTTTCTTGCAATGAGGAGGATTCGCCTATCGACTTGACACCAAAGGCACCGTCGAAGAGGCGGTGCAGCGTCAGTCCGATGGTGGATTCCGTTAGGTCTCTGCTCGAGGCTCTGCCTCAGGAGATTCTGGTTAGTACAAACTTCTTCCAGAGCTTGAGATCGCTTAGTAAAATATAGAATCTTCAGATTCGTCGCGATTCGATACGCTTAATTGATTTTTTTCCTTTTCCCTGTCGACAGATTATGATACTCTGCGGTGTAGACCACGATGATTTGAAACAGCTAGTCCGCGTTTCGAAGACAATAAGTGAAGCGGTAAATATCACTCATATTTCGATCATTATCATCATTTACTTTATTTGTTTTAATTCGTTGCCTTCAATGATTCTCACTGGTCTAGGGTTACAATTTCATATGCAGACTTTGATTGCAAAAGAATGGCACTTCGCTTACAGCACCCCCTCAAAGGTTCGTGCCTTCCGTACCGCCATCGATTTCAACAATTCCAACGATTTCGACGAGATTGAAGCCCCAAATGCTCCTCCCGGAAGACACTTCAGGGCACCATTGAACAGAAAGAAGCTCGCGGAGATTTCCGTGGCATTATTCGCAGAAGAAGACCAGTGGCCAAAGAAAAAATTTCCCACGGAGACAGAGTAATGAATTCTCTAACCCAGACACGGGAGGGCTCTGTAAATACATCTTGTATTTAGGTTGTCGTAGAATACGCAGTGCGGCTAGGAAGATAAAAGAATGTGGTTAACTTGTTATAGGGATCTGCATATCCGAGATCCTGCTCGAAATCTGTACATGTCAAGACATTCACTGGCCGATTCTTCAAACCGTTCATTTGAAGATGAAGATGGGGGTGAGTTAGAACATGCATCTCTTCTTTTTTGTACATGTATTACAGAGACAGACTGATGATAGGTAAAAATGTTCCAGGAAATTCTTTTGAAAGGGGGGAAGCATTGGTCCCTTTATCCAAATTCTGATAAATTTGACAGTACATTGTACTATTGCTTTCATTCATTCTCTGCCTAATAAAAACGAAGCATATTTTCCTCGCAAGTTTCTGTCGTTATTTCACTAAATGTTCTGCTTTTTCTTGCCTGCGTTTATGCCTTCACATGTATTGCTTGCTAACGTGTCCACCAACAGTTGGGTTTTGGTGAACTCTGGAAGAAGAATAACTAATGCTCCATAATTGATTATCGATTGTGGGTTTTCCTTTTTGCCTTTCCTTTTTGGTGGCGTGTGATGAAACACTCCGATTCTGTAACGCTTGAGAAATTACAGAGAGGAAATTAAGAGCAGAATTTGGAGACAGACTAGAAATGTTAGAAAGCCTCGACTTTGATTGATTGACAGCTGTTGGCTATGGCTTTAACTCGCAACAGGAGTTTGAATTTCCAATTATGTGGAAAATGTTTCTCATAAGCTGGACTCATGAACTGGCAAGGCTTAAATTTCGTCTCGTAGCTCGCAAAATACAGAAGGATTCACAGCAGTTTTTTTTCCCTCTTCTTTATTTCTTTCCATCTGTTTTTGTCTGAAAGTTCAAGGATTCAAGATATGTTCAAATTGGCTTTGATTATATGTGCTATTTCACTTCAAATTTGGGGAGTTCTATTTTAACATTGAAAAATAGTCCATTATATTTGCCTTAATTCATGCTACAAGCATAGAAGAACATCAAGTAAATTATTATAGTAAGATGGTTGATTTCCAGATGGACAAACACAAGAGTCGAACAAAAAAAGAAACAAAATCATTGAAAAAAGCGTTTACCTATTTCTCGAATTAGTTATAGAGTTATAGGGAGTAGGTTTTTATATAATAATGGTGATGAAGATATAGCTTCGATGTAGTCTATTATTGGTGGTGTCTTTTTTGGATGTCTGGATTTATTTTTTTATACTATGTTCGAACTGCTGCTAATGTATTTGGACAATGGTTTTTTGTTTTGTTTTTTTAAATAAAATGTTAAATGGTTAGTGCTGGAATGATTAGTTACTTTTAAAGCTAAGCTTCGGCCGCTTTGTTATGATTCTCCATTTAAAAATACACTTCGTTTAGGGCATCTCATTTAACTATTGGGGCTTTTGATTATGAGGTGAGATTCCTATCCATCTATATGTATTAAGTAATGTAGTTATTTTAGTACCAAATAATTAGAGTAAGTGGGATTTGTCGCTCATTTTTAGGAATGCCATTTTTTTTTTAATCTTCATTCTTATCTACTTGAGCCTCACAGTTGGACGAGTTTATTTTAGGGATGTATAAAAAATATATCTGTATTGGAAGATACACAATCCTTTTAAAAAATATTGCCAGAATTTGGCCGTGAACATGCCAAAAAAAAAAAAAGAAGAAGAAAAGAAAAGAAAAAGACAATGAATTTGAATCCTAAAAACTCATTTTGTCGCTATGATCTTTTCATTAATTTTCATTCCATTCATTAAAACGCTAAATTTCAATTATTATTCAGAGCTCGGTGCTTTTTCCAAGCTATAGATTTACTAATTTGGTCTGTTACATGTATTGTACTCCGTTTTAACCATTACAACAACTCTACCCTTCAACCTTAAACCCTAAATTTTAAGATTAAATTATCCCAATTTTATATAATTCATTCCTTTGGACAATACAAATGTTATATTGAATATGTATGGAAATGGCTCGGTAGGTGGGAGCTGACAAAATGGGACTAGCAAAGTTATCTACATCCGACGAAAATCCCGTTGACACAAACTTAGGGAGGGCGGCTTGACACATACTTAGGGAGGGCGGCTAGCATGAGATTAGTAGGAGATCGATCTATTGACACCAGATATATATGCATTAGAGCGGTAGGGTTGCATTTTCCAAGGCTCCTTTATAAAAGGTAGTTCCACATTTTCAAAGGGATGCAATTTGTAAGCAATCTCTTATCATGCTCGTCCAGATAATAGCTTAGATTAAGTATTAACTTAAGTTTCAGATTGTTCGTGATCGAGCACCACAACCAATCCATCTTGTTTGCATGTCATCAGCTTAGTAGACTCCGAGTCCACCTCGACTCTCATGCTTTAATATCACCTCGTCCAAGATCCTACGTAACAACAAACCAAAATTATACAAACCCAACATCATAAAAACCAAGGCAAAGCAATATATTTGGATTTGACCAAAATTAAAAGATACACAAAACACCATTTTCATTAGAAACATATAGATAGAAGAGAACAGTAGTGAAATCAAAGGGTCCCAAAACCCATGTGAAGAAACCTCTCCTAAAAAGCAGCTATATATATATATATATATTTCTAATTCCAAGCCTCACTGTCGTCAACTCAACACAGAGTTGATGGAGCTACATCTCTTTGTCTGCCCATATCAACAATATTACAACCAAAACACTAAAAGTACTACCACAAACAGTACCCTTTTTTTTTGCTCAAGTTCTTGGCAAAATAACTTCAAAATATAAGGTGAACAATATTAGAGCCTTAAAAAGGTTCTCCATAATTACGATTAATTATAAGCCTCTTCATAATATAGAAGCTCACAGAATCAATCATACATAATCATTTATTCCATCGTTTTCTTAAAAGTAAAGTTTTGGTACTTTTGTGAAGCATCGTTTTCGTTGCCCGAAAAAGAGGACCAAACTTGGACATGGGATAACGAAAGGCAACAGAAAACTTTACATTCCCTTTTTTTCTTTTCTTGGGAGGAATTTTCTATTAAGTTTTTCTGATCATTAATTGATTTGAACTTTTTTGCACCAAAACACAGACATGATCAAACTAAATCATTCAAATAAAACCCCAAAACAGCTTTTCAGATTGAAATTGAGCTAAAAAATATATTATCTTTTCAGATCACTTTTTTTTCGTCTTTCCCTGAAACCCCTTTTACTTACAAGGTCCAAAATAGGTATAAAAGTGGTTCATGAACCAGATCATACAGAGAAGAGAGAGCCCCACAAAGCTAGACAACTTCAAAGTCACACAGAAAAGAGGAGTGGTAGCTGTAGATGAAAGCAAAGAAAGGTACTTTTTTTTGCAACCAACATGAAAGAAAGAAAGAAAGAAAGAAAGAAAGAAAAAGAAAGAGGAGAAATAATTCTATGGAAAGATCATGTATTGATAATGTTCATGGAAAAAGAAAAGTAGAGGATTCTCAGTCATGTGTTTTGTCCAGTTTGTGGTCAATTCTCCACCTAAATTACAGGGCTACCACCCAAATCCTTATGGGACCTCTCCTCTATTATTCACAATGATATTTTTAGATAAATTATTCGCACTTTATTTAAGCTAAGCTTACTCAAGTACAAAAATAACATTTTTAATTTAGTGTCATCAATTGCCTTATTATTGACTTCTATAGTTTATTTTTATTTTTTCTAATGTCTAATAATGGGAGGTTGAGAATGGTCAAAACAAATATGTAGTTGAATTATATATTCCGATCCTTGGAGAAAGTTAGGCAAAGAATAGAATGAATATGAGTTATTCTCAAGTTTTCTTTTGGATTAAAGGTGTTGTTTGGTTATTAAATTATACATCATTTTGTATGAGTTAAACGTAAGATGGAATATTTGAATTCTTTATCTATATTTTTTTTAGGAAAATAGAGAATCTTGTTCGGTATTAAATGTCACGACTAAGAGATGAATACAAAAATATAGATTTTTTTTTTAAGAAAATGAATTGTCAAAATTTCAATAATGGTGAACACAAGATTTGATCTTGAGAAGGCAAAGTAGTTTCCTATTTTTTATTGGTAATATTAGATTTTTTTTTAATGTTTGATACTTATTTCATCACTAGCTAATTTATTCAAATTACAAACGTTCTTGGTGAGTATATCATCGTCACGATACGTTTCGAATTTCACTCAATCATACGAAAATTTAAAACATATTGAATAAGATAATTATCTTAGAAATTTCAATTGTGTGACTTATTCAATTTAAACGAAATTAAAAAATATAAACATTTCAGAAAATGACCCAATAGTTTATATATCTAGTAAACATCTCTTCAAAATATATATATATATATATAATAATAATTTTTCATGGTCAAACAATTCAATTGGACTACTTTTTCAATTAGATCGTACCAACCGCTTGCCGTTATATTAATCTAATACATATTTGACCGTTTTAAAAATAAAAAATTATATTATTTCGTGAAGTTTTCTATCTAATTATCTCAATAATCATTCCACCATTTTTGTTATGTTTTTTAATTCATCACAATGTTGTGAAGAATATAGAGACGAATTAGAGATAAAATTATTAATTTGATCCATTTAAACATTTTAATCTTATTAGTCTCAAACTTCTACAATATTATCACTTTCGTAGTTTGCACAATAATCCAAATATTAAATCTAGGGAAAGATAGGGGTATATCGGTAATTAAAAACACACTATAACAGAAAAGTTTACGACAGATCGCGGACCGCAATCCCATTACTGAGATTCAGAACGATTCATATTCCGTGCATTGCCCACCAGACGAGACGACGAATCGAATCGTGGCCTTCCCCTTCCTCTTCCGTTCTTAAAACATCATTACTCTTCAGCTCCTCTGCATCTCTCTGATTATTTCCATGGAAGAACACAACGGAATCGGACTGTTCGCCAATTGACCTCCATTTTTTTTGCACAATTCTCGTCTTCCTGTAACCTGACCATGTGTTCTTGTAAGCGTACGATTTCCTGTTTCTCCGATCCTCTCTTTTCTACTCTCCTCACTTTCTTCGCTCTCATTCTTCTCTCATTCCCTCGCATTTTCTGGCCACTCCTCTTCTCCCCGGTCCCTCTCCTCACCGGACTCCTCCTCCTCTCTCTGCTCCGCCTCGGCGCAACTCAGAGATTTCCACGCCACATTAAGGACAAGAATCAAATAGAATCCGAAATCGGAAGCAGAGCCGCCGCTGTAGTACCGCCGGAGGAAGAAGATCGCGGCCGGGACGACGCCGTAGTAAGTAAATTAGGAGGCGGAGGAGGAATTTGTGATATTGTTTCGTGCGCGTGCTTCGAGGAATCGTTCGTGCAGTGGAATGTGAGGGCGCCGTTGGAGGTTATCTACGAGGAGTACGAAGGGGAAGACGATAAGGACGTTTCGAACGAGAGCGATCCGTTTACGGAAACGGAGCCCCGACCGGTACCGGTACGCATCGAGCGGTATCCATCGCTGTCGCTGTACTATCCCGAGACCGACTCCGATAGCTCTTCGGACGACGAGTTTCCGATTCCCGGAGCGTGGGATTCACTTGACAGTCTGTGCTTCATGTGGGACGACGGTGAAGACAGGGATGAACTGATCGAGATTGCGTTGGATAAGACGACGAACAAGATGAAGGCATCATCGGAATTATTTCAGTTGGAGGAGGAGAATTTGATAGAGATCGATATTTCCCCAACGAGAAGCGATGAGTTTCCCGGTGAGGTTTAGGTTCAATTAATGTGGATTAATTACATTACATGAACATGAACATGAGCATGAGCATGAACATTTGATGTGGGTGTTTTGAATTTGGATAGAAAGGAACAAATATATATAGAGAAGAAATTTGAGTATTCAATTATTTTTCTTTTTTCGTGACGAGGAGAATCTGAACTTTTCTGTACTTCGAATCTTGGAATTAATGCTCACTCGGGGACAGTGTTAGTGCGGTGTTCAAACTTCAAACTTCAAAGCATGATTTCGTCCATATTCACTCGTTCATCCAACTGAAATAACCAAAATTCAACGAAGTTAGTTTTTTGGTTTATATATTTTTTTTCATCCATATGTTTAGTTGAGTTTATTATTTTTATTAACAACAAAACTTAAAAAGAAAAAATGCGTAACGTGAATATACTTCAACTAGAAACATGCATATATATATAAATGGATTTTATATTTCCAATTAAAAAGTTGGAATTTAGAATCTATACCTCACATAATTGAACTTGAAACAGAAAAATGAAAAGAATAATGATCATTTAATTAGGCTGGGGATTGTGTAAAATGAAAGGTGACACCCAGCTTTTGAATGGTCATGAGGACAAATACAAAAGCTGATCTACTGCCCCTCAAAATCTAAGTGCTTGTCCGTACTAGTCAAAAACTATAGGGAAATTGCATATGCCTTCAAAAATTAAAATTTTCCTATGGTAGGCAGCAAACATTGGCTATTCTACATCTGACTGGCCGGACAATTTTGAACATTTATTGAAATGTGGGATGAGTTTCTGCCAGGAATAAAGGGGAGGGATCTAGTGACAACTATCATTCAGTGTAAACATCTTCCAGATATAAGTTGTTCCAAATGTGAATGTATTAGCTCCTATGTTCACAATTTTCAATAGGTTCAAAATTGTCCAGCCAGTCGATGAACTTGTTAATGTCTACTCATATTCGTCTACTTTACCTTCAACCTCTCCTCCATCCAAATACATCAAATTAAATGTGGATGTTGGTGGTAGATATTCTCTCACCAATCTGGGTCTTCTTCTTATAGGCCCTCGAGGAATCATTAAGTCAGCAAAAACTCAAGTACTCACTATCGCTCTTCCACCTTTGTTAGTTGAAATTCGAGCGATTCTTAAAGGTCTCAAGTTGACTCGATACATACACTTCTTCCAACTTCAAGTGGAATATAATTTGAGTATCTCATAACGATTCAACATATTCGAGGAGAAAAATTAACCCTTTGAGATGAATTGAACTGGTTGCTGATATGAAAGGCCTTGTCCTAAGCTTTGCTTCCATATCGTTCATCCACCTCCAACCTGCTCATATATATATTAGCAAGAACATGGGCTTAATAATATAGCCACGTCATTTTGGTCACACCTTGTATCCTTCGTAGCTTTTGAAAATTGTTCAAGGAGATATCCTTTCAAATGTAATCTAGGTGGCTTTGAATTTTTAATACAACTATTTATTTCACTTTAAAAAAATTGACAATTATTATATATATTTATTCTATTTTCTCACTCTCCTCCGTATTCCATCTTTTTAGTGTCCATTTCTAATAGTAATAAATAGGGAGCAATACCTACGCATCATCCGTGGCTACCTAAATATTGGCTAAAATATTTAAAATGATGTTTTGTCCTTCTTTGTTTATGCTCACTTCTTTGAGTTGGATGCTTGCAAACGGTTTGAAACAAAAAAAAAAAAATTTTAAATTTTAAGTTGAAAAAATATAGGGCAAAATATAAAAAACGTTCTTATTTTGAGTATTTCTCAATTTAATCTTTAATCTTTTGAACTTTCCAAATTTATCTTTAATGTATTAAAAAGTATTTCAAAAGTGGTTAAAGTGCAGTTAATCGATTGATGAATTTGTACTTTCATTTTATTGTTATGTTACGATACTTATGTGACTATATAAGTCAAATTGTTAGCGACTGCCTAGATTAAGAGTGTCAAATAGCAATGTGAGAATAAAATGGTGTAGAAATTGTATCATTTGTAGATAGATAATTCTTTTGAGTGAACTATCAATTTTTTTTTAATATAATATGTAGGTGTGGAGGATCGAACTCACAGAAAATTTATGTCAATTATCGATTAGCTATACTCACTTTGATAGTAAATACCAAAAATTTTGTACTATCTATTTTATAGGTTAGACTAATAAATTTCAAGTTCCAACACATTGGCGAACTAAAAAGTTCTTCAACTGACTAAATTAAAATTACTAGATTTTCAATTAGATTGTCATTGAATTTCGCGCGTCTTGTGATGTGTATGCTCACGCGTTAAACATAGGTCCACACAATAAACTTTATTTTTACATGAATTTAAAAGAAAATTTTTTAACGAGGGAATTTAAAATAAGATTTAATAATAAAAAAAAGAACGTTTAATATTACATGCTACGATATTAGTAAAATATTACTGATTTAATCACATACATAGTGTTTGGTTGTTAGTACACCTAATTCAACTTTTCTCTGAGACACTTCAATAAATGTTTAAAAAAAGAAAAAGCCATAATTCTGTAATTTTTTAAAAAAGACATTTTAAAGTAATTTTAATTTTAATTTTTTAAAATAAAATAATAATAATATTTTGCAGGAAGTATTTTAAGATTCGAATACATCTTCAAAACACAGTGAAAATAAAAATAAAAAAAACTTCAATAATATTGGAAAGAAAATGCCAAAGAAGTGTTCAGGTTTTTAACCGGAAAAAAAATATTATATTGGTCTTGAACTTTCCAGATATATACTTCAATCTTTGAACTTAAAAAATAAAGCATGGTTTTGGGTCTTGAATTTCAAAATATATAATTTGGTCCATCAATTATCAAAAAGTGACTATTTTAGTTCTTGTAATTTTGCCACATAAGATTCACCTGCCCAATACTCATTTTTTTAGTTTCATGGTCTGAATGCATGCTCGTTAAAACATAATTAGTATGTACACGTACTTGTAAAATCAAAATAAAAGTAAGGACTAAAATTGTTATTTTTCTATGATTTAGAGACTCAAACCGACATTACGAAAGTTTTTTCTTTTTTACTTTTTAAAGTCTAATATAGACATTTTAAAAGTTGATAAAATGATTTAAATGTGAAAGTTTAGAAATGAAAATGAGATTTAAACTAAAATATTACCTTATCATTCGAGTTGATAAGATATTTTTCTCTCGCAAGCAAAGACAAAAACAAGAATCAGAATCAGAATCAAAATCAAAACATTATATTATATTATATATATACACCTACATACACGCACATATATATATAGAACATGGAAGTAGTTGATGCAGTATCTGTATGGTACGAAATTAATTTAGATGATTTGTTAGGTAGTGAGGCAGCGAGACGTGACCCGATTAAATGGACCCAGCCAACCACCAAGCAGTACATTTTTGGGCTGGAAATGAATTGGGCCCACGAATCTGGGCCTTCGTTATTTTTATCCATGGGCTCGAATTACAAAGTTTCAATCTATTATGGCGGGTTAAATCTCATGCATCATTAACCATTTTTCACCTACTAAAAAATCTATATGATTTTCTTTATTTTTAACTCAAATAGAAACTCTAGTACAAGTAGTTAATATGATTAGCCAAATTAGAAAACAGAGGTTCATCATCCTGAAAAATAGGAAATGTGTTCTCTATCCCATAGGGTAACGGTGAGAATGATTTGTGAGCTTACACCAAATTGTAAATCTCACAGACCAAATTAGTACTTTTGAAACCATAGGAAATGAACTCAGAATCCGCTCAAAAGTACTAAATTTGTAGTTTAATCTAATAATAACTAAAAATAATTGTAAATATATAGGAAAGTAGAACATTCGTAAATTATAGTGATTATAGTTATGATAATTCTTTTTAGGTCAACATAGAGGTGTGTCAATTTAAACTTTTGATATTTCGGTTGAATGATATATACCTTAACTGTTTAAATTTTGCTCGTTTTGAACATCCTGGTAATTGATATGATAAATTTCCTCGTTTAAAATTTCATAAAGGCAAATTTGGAAAATATTCCAATACTGTTTGTTATCAGAATAGTTCAATTGGCTAACTAACCACTAAAAGATGTTTCGACTAAAAAACAATAGAAATGATTTTTTAGAGATGTTGTTTTACACCAAAAATTATATTTTATATTTATTCCATCTTAGCATAAATGTTTTTTTTTATTTATATTAAACTTTATATCTAATTAAATGAATAAATTTTAGCGCTAAATTTTTAACTTCGTCCAATTGAACTATAAGTCTATAACAAAATTAATAATTGACAAAATTACTACGTTTTTAAAATTATATGAAAATTTTCCTAACCAATAATTCCCATAAAATTAAACTAATAAAACACTCAACATAACTACAAAATTTCAACCACAATATCATAAATTAAAAATGCATCCAAAACTTAAAAAAAGAAAAAAAATCCAACCCAATAAAAATATGTCAAGTACAACCAAATGAATTATTACTAATAAAAGAAAATAGTGTTTCCAACCATTAGAATGATTTAGCTAGTCTCCAATGTTTCAATAAAAAAAAAATCAACTAATTGAGAATTAAATTCTACTCATCCAACTAGTCAAATAAACAAACGGTTGACAGATTTTATCTTTCTATTCTAAATGTCTCCAATATAGTAATTCCACGTGTTAAATGTTCATTCCTTCTAATACTATACCATCTTTCGATCTTTTTTTTTTTTAATTTTTTTTTTGAAATCTTGTAACTGTATACCATCCTTAGAAGTTAGTGTATATATATTATATCTTCGTTTCTAAAATTTAAATAAATTTTAATTTTAATTTTTATCATTGAAATTCTAGGAAATGATCAGTAATTAACTACACTCTTCAATGATCAAGTTAGTACTAAGTATGGGCTGGGCTGATGTCGAGTTCGAGTTGAATTGGATTACAAGAGATTGCATACTTTTGAAAATAATATCATCCTTTTGCCGAATGTTAGAGCTAAGTTAAGTAAAGTTTACTTTGTCACGAGCCTGTCCTCCTCGTCTTTTGAGCATCATAGCTAAGACTTGGATATGTGTGTTCCAATGGAGGGGGACTACATGAGTGCTTAATTTTACCCTATAACATATTTTATTGACCTTTTGTTAAGCTCAACGTCAGATAGCGTGCATATTTTTTAACATCTGACCTTACAGAAAAATACTTTTTACCTAGCTGAACTATGCTCAAATTAACAAATTTTTTTCCAATCAAAATTTCTATATAATCAATAATTCATGACATAAAGATAACAACATGAACATGTACAATACATCACTCACTGTACATTCAATAATTTGAAAAATAATAAAAATTATGTTGATGCAGAAATTTGGTCTTCTGGGATTCCGCCAAATTCGTACTAATCTTAAAGAATAAAAGGGATTGACGAGATCTGCAAAACTGAATATCATTAAAGACTGGTGTGACTCTTGTCACACAGGCTCCGATGCTTAAGTCAGAATCAAAATAGTTGAGTATAAAGCTCGGATCCTAATCCCTTCAGGATTTACATAAGTTGGATCCTAATGCACTCAGGAGATACAGACAAAGTGTGCCTCATGCTTGCTTTGGGTCCGTTTGTTTCATTGTGGGTTTAAGGTCGAATTGAGAGTCGAGGCGGGATGATTTGGGATGAATCGTTAGGGTTCTCGGTTGGGGGGTCGAGAACTGCTTGGCGTCGAGGCCCCACTAGTCGGTCGGGGTCGGCTCGGGTCGCCAGGTGCGACCCCCTTTCGTGGTTCGTGCCTACTTCTTGGCTATCTTCCGATCTCTATCGCGTAGCTGGATCTCGCTTATTTCCCTGTAACAAATTATAACACTGATTTTGTAAAAATAAAATGACACGCAACTTTCGTGTTTACTTTTTTTATTTCATTGTAATAACCAAAATCTATAACTCATTAAAATTTGAAACTCTATTAACAAAAATTTGTAAACATTTAATAATGAAACTAGAAATAAGGCTGATAACAAAAAGAAAGAAAGGCTGTAGATTGAATACTATGTGTTCATCAACATTAGAAAACACAACACATTGACGGTCGCGGTAACAGTAACAGTAAACAGTAAACAATAACAAAGAGTATTGTCATTATTACATCATGAATATGATGGGTAGTGGTAGAGTGACGGTAACAGTCATTGGTGCAGGAAGCAACCAGAAAATGGGTCATATTGAGAACGAAGGAAAGAGTGCCACGTGGAAGGCCCCCAAAGCAGGCCCCGTCAGATATTTTGGTATTATAAGTGTAAAGAGGATGGGATTAGATAATGATGTGGACAATAAAGAGAGTTATTGGTATAACCTACAAAGAAACCAAACCAAACCTTACATTGGGCATTATCTCTTTGCTTTCTCTGTCTCTCTCCACTTTAATTGCTTTCTTCAACCCATTTTGCCAATTTCAAAATCCTACTTTTACTATTTTAACTTTTATTACCCGATTCAAACGATATAGTTCAGTGAATAAAGTACTTATAATATCATATCAAAAGACG